>NC_135859.1:31705465-32050465 GCF_031162955.1 Sander vitreus
GATTTGTCCTTTCTCTGTGCACCTTGGAAGAGGTGACGTTATAGCAGAAATCTTTACTCTGCTTCTAACCTTTGTGGATTTTCAGATGTAGTGAGCGAGCAACAAAAAAATTGTGTTTTTTGTTGAATCTATCAGTGTTAAAAGGACCATTACAGAGACTCATCACCAGGGCCACACGTATTTTGCGGATGCAAACTTTTTGCAGAATTTTCCGCAGATTAAATGAAACTCAAGACTGTTTAACGCATCTCCACCACAAGCAGAAAAAAAAACAGTCCGCTAAGTTCCGCAGATTTTCATTCTGGATCACCACTGAAAACTGTAAAAGAAAAATCCGCAGATTCTTTTTGGGCCTGCTCATCACACACGAAACCATCGGAGGAAATCCAAATGTTCTTTTCTTACTGACCATGGTTTTATAGGAAAATCACATTTTTAGATGTTGAATTTAGTATTAAGAAAAGTGACCAATCTAATCAAAAAACTATAGTGAAGTATTCATATAAGACATTTAGGATTCATCAAAATCTACAGACAAGTTTAAGATTGAATGACGTAGGTCATGTTGCTGTAGGCAGCGGACAGCCTGGCCTCTATTCATATTAGGTTCGGTTTTGAGGTTGTTTTGTTTGTTTTTAAATCAAATTGGTTTGGGATATTTTCAGACCTCGCACTCTATGAATTTATTCGTCCAAACTTCTCACTCAAATCCTTGGGGGATTGTCGGTGTTGTGGTGTACGGGGCGGAATACTCATCAGTACCTAACAACAGAGAGAAATCTACAGCTAGGGCCCTTTTTTAACGATCTAAGCGCACGGCGGGGGGTTGTGTGTTGTGTTTGTGTTTTGGGCGTAACATGTGTTTTGGGCTGCTGTCCCTGTGTGTGTAACAAGCATAGTGTGAGCGCGCTGTGAACGAGCCTAGGAGCATTTTACTAATGCGCTGTTGAAATAACAATGAAATGCTGTGTTATTGACTTTAGACCAGGTTTTTGTTGGTCAATGGCGTGATCACTTTCCGCTGCCTCAAGCTAGCAAAATACGCCAAGCAGGGACGGAAATGAACTTTTCTGGTTACCTGCCACTGTGGCTGGTGGATTCCAAAATCTACCAACCACTCAACTTTTTTACCAGCCACATTCGGTTTTTAACCGGCAATTGTATAACTGTGTACAAAAATAATACAACAAGATCTATAATACTCAATCATGTTTATTTCATAAAGTCTTAAGGAAAATACTAACATTCTCTTTCTCTCTTAGCACACGCATACAGTGTTTCCACTAGGATTTACAGTCTTTGGATCACAATAAAATCAGTTTTACTACTGTGAGTCTGTTCAGCTTTAACGTTACAGATATCACAGAGAGCTAACGTTAATGAACAAGTCCAGATACATAACATTTTGCAATGTGCATCTCAGACCACATTTTAACTCGCTATGGCTACTACTACTGTCATTACTTAACATTGTGCCAAAATATATGAACAATAACGTTGCTGTCAGTGGGCTTATTTGCTAGCTAAACACTGCTCCAGCACATAAACGGTACCTTAGAAACAACGTTACGTGAAACAGGTTTAGAAAGGAAAACAAAATGCTGAGGGAACATTACTACGTTTTGATGTTGGTTTTGAGCGGTATGCTAGCCCGACAAGCCAGACCCACGTCAAGATGTTGGGTCTGGGAACTCACCATTGATGGAGCTCAATCCGAGGGGCGGGATAAACGGTTGTCTTTCAAATTCTCTCTGCGCGCAACAGGATAGCGCTACAACCAGGCAGAGCAACGAAGAAGGTAGCGAAGCTAGTTGATGGATTAAACTTTTGCCGTATCCGGTCGGCAAAACTCCGAACACATCTTCCTTTTTTAAGAATGATTTCAGTGCCGTTCTTTGTTCTTTTCTCAAAGAAAAGCTTAACTCCAAGTCTTCCAGAAGACCGCTGTTCTCCCAGCAGCAGCAGCAGCCATAAGCCCGCCCACCAACTCTATACACAATGTGATTGGCCTGACCAGAGTTTGGTTTTTCCAGCTCGCAAGCCAACGGAGAGTGCCTAGACTCCCCTGGCTGCAAATTAAATTTGCTGCCGCTAGGTTGCGTCTAGATTTCTAGGCTAGCGGTATGCATCTCCCCAAAATAAAAACTCTTTGGATCTACATGATTCACGTGGATGACATTTTCCCATTCAAAACGGTGACTTTCGCCAAAAAGCAACTAGTTTGCAGGTATGATAAAAACAAACAAATAACAGGAGGCTTACCATGTCCAGGCAGTGGGGGGTCGTGGGAGGGGTCTAGGTGAGGACCAGGGTCCCGTCACTCGGCCTCTTCATGCAGTCAAACGTCTCTTGGCTGTCGGCCTCGTTCAGTTCGTTCACTGTGAGAAGAGAAAAAATCCTACATTCAGCAAATGTCTCTACCATACATAAACATTCACATCCTTATACATTTGTCGCCTTGGTGATACAGCTTTAATCTTTGTATTTGTATTTGTTGCTGATAATGTGGGTGATCCCCGATTTAAAGCTCATTCTAAGCTGCTCTGAAAAAGCATCAGCTAAATGCTTAAAATGTGAGGCTGCAATATCAAAGCTAAAAACATAATCCCAAAAGTCAGATTTGCAACCATTGTACACACGGCAGTAAGCATGATCAGTCCGCGTACAATAAAGGCAATGAGTCTGCGTTACCTTATTTGACAGAAATCTATGCATTTAACTGTTATTTCCAGACTGATCTCACTAAGTGGCGTATGTATGACACGCCAATTCGTATACCGTTTTTGCATGTTATCAAGACGCATAATCGTTTTTTAGCGCGTTTATCAACGCCGTTTGGCCTCCATTGACCTACATTACATGTGAATTATCGCCATAACGAGTAGTACGAAAGGACCGAGGTTGGTTGGGGTGGCGGATGGGTAAACCACAGGACTTGGTGTCCCGCGTGTGGCGTTTATCAACCAGTTTTTTTTTTGTTTATTTTTTTTTATAAAGCCTTCCCCAATGTTCCTTTCCTAAACCCAACCGTTTATTGTTTTCCTAAGCGTGTGACGTTAGTCACTGTCGTGTTTTTGAGTGTTACTAAAGCCTTTCCCAATGTTCTTTCCCTAAACCCAACCAGTTTTTTTTTTTTTTTTTTTTATACACGTGTGTGACGTACACGTGGATAGCTCAAAATGCGCACAGATAACACATGTTGGCTTTAGGAAAGTGGCGTGTATGTTTAGGCAAAGTCATGATGCCATGTTGGTTATTTCTGACAATTTGATAAACAACAATGTGTGTTATGCTTGAGCAACTAAAACCCCAATTAACACAACTGGTTAAACAAATGATATTAATATTTAAATAAATCACCGGGAGAGTCCGGTATCCAGCCTGACTCTGGAGATAAAACTGAGATTAGCTCTCATATTCAAGTTTATGTTCTGCTTGTTCTAGATTTTCCTTTGGGGCTGGCTAAAGCCTCTTTGGGGGGGCGCCAAAAACTCCTCTATGCAGGAAAAACCCTGATATCAACACCATTAACTTTAATGTGCTGCTATTAACAGCCTCCACTCTCCTAGCTTCATTCTTTCCGCCAGATGTTGAACCTGCTGCAGGGATTTGCTCCTGTACAGACACAAGAGCATTAGTGACTAAGGTCCAACACTGATGTTGGGGGGATCAGGTCTGGCTCACAGTCGGTGTTCCAGTTCATCCCAAAGGCGTTGGACGGGGTCGAGGTCAGAGCTCTGTGCTGAACAGTCAAGTTCTTCTACACCAAACTGGGGAAAGGCATTTCTTTACAAACCTGGCTTTGTGCACGGCGGCATTGTCATGTTGAAACAGGACAGGGACAAACACAAACTGCTGACAAAAAGTTGGAATTAAGGAGCCTCGCCCCCGGACCAAATATCGGTGGAAAAATCATGACATACTCACTTCTAACATTAAATGAATCCACTTAGTGCTGAAACATTTAGCCGATAATTGATTAGTTGTTTAAGTCATCAAACAAGCAGAAAATGCCAGACTTCCCCGCAGCTTAAATGTTTGGATTTGCTCTGTTTAATATCATTGACTGTTATTCTGTTAAAAAAAACAACTTCTGTGGCCAGGTTAGCTCAATCGGTTGAGCGGGCGCACACATATAGAGAAGTATGCCTGGACGCAGAGGGTCCAGGGTTCGGTTCCGACCTGGCCGAGTTCCTGCAGACTTTTCAACAGATTAAAAGTCTACACCAATTTAGCACTCCTAAAACATTATCGGATTCACGGTGGAGATTGGCAGTTTGGTTTTGAGAGTTTCTGTTTTTATTTCCCGTTTCCTGTCACCTGCATCATTTGATAAGTGGATTTACGTTTTACAGAGCTGTGCCGGCTCCAAAAAAAAAACCCACAACAACAATCCCAGAGCAAAAGCTCTCTGTCTCGCCTGTGACTCACACAATCCTGCGCCGTGTGTGCGCAGCTGTTGTAGCCAGTTAAAAAGATACATTCCGCGGAACATACACTCCGCCAACGGTCCGCATGAGTTACGCATTTAATGTAGCCAAAGCGTAAGATGTGTAAAATCAGTGGAGTTCCCCTTTAAGTATTAATCTGTTTAGCAGCTTGGAGAACTCCCAACTTCATTGTTGTTTTCACCTTACAGAGTTAATCCTGATGAGATGAGTAGCACACTACTGGCTTTAGACCAAAGCGTTCCTCACGGCAGTCCAAAACATTTTTCCAATTATGTTACACTGTTCGTGCAGTTTCTGTTTGTATTTTGCAGCACAAATTCTCATCTGACCCGTCCTGTACAGGACGTTCCTCTTGCCTCTTGTATACAGTACATGTCCCGGTTTCTAAGAGGAGCTGTAACCATGTGTCATCACAGTGTGAGTCATTCGGCTCATGTTCTTCTGTGATGAGTTAATGGTTTTACGGATCAGATGCTTCATGTTCAATATGGGACATTTCAAAAAAATGTTGCTTCAGTGGCTGGGTTAGCTCAGTTGGTGGAACAGGCGCACGTATATATAGAGGTTTACTCCGCGACGCAGCGGCCGCAGGTTCGACTCCGACCTGCGGCCCTTTGCCACATGTCATTCACGTGTGTCTTCATCTTGTCCTGTGGAAATAAAGGCCTAAAATGATATAAAAAAATAAATAAATAAATGTAAGTTAAAAAATTATCTTTAAAAAAGTTGCTTCTTATCCTGATTAAAAATAAAAACCAGACTTCAACAATAAACCAGCCTTCAATGTTTGTTTTTTCTCTTCACAAACCACTTTGATTCCAATGCCGCTGTGAAATAGTTTTAACGTGATCTGGCCACAGACACACCCACGCCAACGCGTTAATTAAATTACGCCGAATCTCTTCGCACTATTGAATGCATTAGATGAAGCAGCTTTGCTTTGACCACGCGGTCAAATGATAATGAGATGTGGGCCTGTGGTGTAACCATGTGGTGCTGGTGGAGGAGACAGGGCGAGCGGAGCAGTGCTGAGGTATAACTTCCCGGGGGGAATCGCTGGGGTTGAGCTGAGCGTCAATTAGATTCCCCGTCACCTTGACCTCGTTTTCAATGACTGGCTGATGGTGCTCACCGTTACAGCTCTGCCCTTATTCACCGCAAGTCTGGAATCATTTTAAGCATCCAGTAGAAGAAACTAGGTGTACACATCCACATGTTACTCCTGTATTTTTTGTTTATGGTCACATTTATATTATTCATTATATTCAGGGTTCATACTCATTTTAACCTGTACTTTTCCATGACTTTTTTGGCAAATTTCCATGAATATGTATTCCTGAAAATGTCAGACGACATTATACAATAACAATAAAAATCTGTGTTTAAGTTTACTCTCAGAGGTTTAACAATAAAACGAATGACAATTGATGTGGTTCATAGTGGGAGTCGCGCCCCGAATAGAACGCTGAGGTTAGGACGACTTTTCCAAAACTTTCTGGGTCTTTTTTTGTTTCCAAAACCTTTCCAGGCCTGGAATTGGCATTTTTCAAAAACGTATGAACCCTGTATATTATATTGTATATTTGTTTGCTTCACCTGTTCACCTGGTTTTGGGGTTCTGACAGAGAGGGGGTGAGCCTGGGAGCGGACACTTTCTGTTGACCGCACTGACTCACTTATTCGCATCACAAAGTAACTTTACATTTGGTAACTGCAGTGCTGGTTGTATTTTACATGTGGAGGAATAAATCATTGAAACTGGATCTTCACAGTGTGTTTTTCATCTCTCAGTGTTTAGTCCCTCGCGGCAGCACTTTTATGGACTGCTTACTGCTACATTCCTGATGATTATTTATGAAAAATCTCCTTGTGTTAATATTTTGTGAAAGCACCAATTGTCAACCCTACAATATCGCCACAATATCGATATTGAGGTATTACGTCAAAAATATTGTGATATTTAATTTGCTCCACGTGGCCCAGCTCTAGAATAAAAACACCGTGGCATGAAAAGAAAAGACTCAAGTAAAGTACCTCCAGTTTCCCACATAGACTAATGTGTGGCAGTGCGCCGCACTATCAACACCGGCTTTTTTTTTTTTTTTAAAAGCTATTTAAAGCACGTTCAGCTGCATTTCCTTTCCCTGCTCTCCTCCGTCTCTCTGTCACTTGTGTCTTGCTCACACACACACACACACACACACACACAGACACACACACAGCTCCTCCCACCGTGTGGTGTTTGGTGTTTTTAGCCCTTAACGTCACCTTCCAGGCAGCGCGGCAATGGTTATGTTTAGGGTTAGCCTAGCTGCCTGGAAAGCGACGTTGGAGGCTTAAAACACCATCGAGCCCACCGTGCTGCACAGCGTCTGTCTCCATAAAGGAGAGAAGACGGCTGGCGAAATTCACAAGGTTGGTAGGTATCTATCTCATGTTCTGAATACAATGTTGTCAGTGTGTTAATGTTGGAGTCCCGACCCGACCCTTAGCAAACAAGCGATTGCGCCTGCTTTAGAAAGTTAGCTAGTCGCAAGATTGTGGTAAAATGCAGTTGGTTTGTCGAGGTCAAAACACTATATGTAGCAGCTGTGAATCAAATAAACGTATTATAAACAATGTTATGTCATTTTTTACTCTTACAGTGAATGTTTGCTGCTTCAAACCAGATGAGTATTGAAAAGTATCCCCCCCCCCCCAAACAACAAATTGCTTTCTAATCTGTGGGAAACACTGACCTCAACATTTGGACAGTTTGAAGAGAAATATCAGAAAAGAAGGATGTTGATCAATACGGCACAGTAACTACTGGGCCAGCTGCTGAGATTTCTGCCTTTCAAAAGCACCACGATGCCGCTTCTACCAACCGCACAACTTCAAAGCATTTACAACTGCTCAATAACGGAGGATTGCTACGTGTGAGAGACCCTGAACTCCACACATGAATGCCAACGAGCCTTATTCTCACGCCAGCAACAAGGAGAGAGGAAAGCTGGTTGTGGTTATGCCACAGTGTTCGGTTTGGTGAAACCTCACCTCTTCGCATTTCTGCTGCATCTCTGCTCTGATCTCGGATGAAAAAAACGTGACTTCATTGGCTGTCAATGAGATTCCCTTCTTTATTGGAATCGTTTGGAGGATTTGGTTTCAAATCTGATCATGGGTTCCAAATTTCACATGGGCAAGTTTTAGTTTCCGTAGCGGCCAGGCGCTTGTTGTGTTGCAGCCATGTAAGCAGCGCTCTAGTGTGGCTTTATCTTACGTTGAAAAAGTGACAAGCTTGTAAACAAAATAATTCAGAAATTCAATATTCAAAATCTGCATTCATTGCTACCGGATCTTTAGAGATTAACTGGGTTGTAGGCAGACAAAAAGGCTATCATTACTGTGGTTGTATCTTTTTAAACCTGCACATATACTGTGATGTATGCCAAGGATTTCACTTTTAAACCGATTTTTGCCAAAAAAAAAAAAAAAAAAAGATATGTAGAGGGGATCCTGCAGAATATTACAGGATATCTTCAAATATCCAGAGAGTGCAAATACTCAATGACTTTTTGGCTCATCGATGCCTTTTTCCCTGTTTAAGTAGGGCTGGGGCGATATGATGATGAAGACCATCAAAACGGCATAAAAATGTCCATCATATATATATTTTTCTATATTGTTTCTAATGCAATGTCAGAAAACCAGCGGCTGAACTGCATTACGGCAATATTTATGTAATTTGGGGCGACGCTTAACGTTCTGATCCTTGAACGTTAGGTTCATTTTGCACTTTAGTTGATAAAATGTTTTACTAAAATGAGAAAATACCCAGTTCATTTGTCAATTCACACAGTAATGTAAGAAATAGGCTTTACCATGTAGTTATTTCATGTAGACTATTTATTTATTGAATTACCAGAATACATGCTACATCGTAATATCGTTATCGAGATATGAAATGACCTATATCGGGATAGAAGATTTTGGAAATATACCACAGATGTGGAAGACGTAGCTGAAACATCTGTGCATCCCTGAAGTACAGTACTTGAACAAAAACTTAAACTAGAATGGCATTCGGAGAGCGCAGACCTCCGCCAAGGCCGGCCCTATCTTGCAATGTTAACGTTCAGACTTGGGGTGGGGGGTGGGGGGTTTCCCAGCCGGGAACTCATTTTTACAATTATTCCGACACCACAGGAATGCAGCACAAATGCCCTATCTTACAATGTCACTGAAAGTGAAAAATAATTTGTGTATCCACCCCGTGATTTGAATTTGCTCCAAAATGTAATGGGTTCTTCCTTGGCCCATGCTACACCCTTCCACCAAATAATCCTGCTGGCAAACAGACCGCAACGACAACACGACCTCGTGTTCATTGAATACAGGCAATATTAGAATTAAAAGAGCATTCTGATACATTTGCACCCCAGCTTTCTCTTTTTGTTTTGTTGCTTTTCCTTCTGTCAAATCTTTATGGCGAGACGCAAACTTCCATTGGGATCTAAATTCAAAACACAGCCCAAAAACTCAGCTGACATGTGCAATCAAACAAGACGTGGCAGACAGGGAGGACAGGTAAACGTTATACAGGCAGGATCATCTCAGCACCAATGCCACACAAAAAAAAAAACAGTGAATGCTAAAGCACCTGGCACAAGGACAACATCATGGCTGTCTATACTAGCATAGAGTATTCTGCTGCACTTATAATAAATCCCCCATGTGGGCTCATTTTCTAATAACCTTTCATCTCTCTGAAGAGGGGAAGTGATTAAACGAAGATAATTAAAAATACAGCAATGACTTTTTAAGGACGTTGATGGCGGTGCTGCAGTAACAGCAGATGGCGAGCTCTGCGGGTAACAAAAAGACAATGAAAACAGGCCAGAGAAGTGAGTACATAAGCAAGGATGTTTTTTTCCCCCTCTAGATGAAAAAAAAGACTTTCTATACAACTCTAAAGAGTCTTAGTGTGACCTGCTTTCCATAAACAAAAGCCAATACAGTATGATAGAACGGTATGAACGCTGGGTGCTTTAAACGCATCTCCTCCCTCTGAGTCAAGTTTATTTGCATAGCCCTTTATCACAGTTACAGTCTCAAAGGGCTTCTCAACGCCCACATCATGAGACAATAAATGAAAACGACACACTCCAAACTCAGATCTTCAGCGAGAACAAAAACCCTGCGAGAGCCTTTCATTTTGTTTAAACAAACAGCGATTAGCATCATTAAACTCCAGTCGGAGAAAATTTTTTGCAACAATTAAGCCACGTGGGCAAAATTAGGTTCACTACAGTTAAGTGACGTGTTACAAATGTAGAACTTTGTTGTGCATGAAGAACCAATAGCTATCGCTGGTTATGAAGCCTGTTTAGATAAAGGTTGTGCAGCAAGCAGTGTTGGGTAGTAACTAGTTACATTTAATGGCGATACGTAAATAAACTATTGTAATGCGTTACAGTTACTGAGAGAAAATATGTATTTCAATTTCAGTTAGTAATCAAAATGTTGCTAATCACAAAAGAGTTACGTCAGAATATATTATTTTTGATAAAAGCTTATATGTAGAATATAGCATAAGTCATAACATAAGTCTGAACAATATCATTCTGTTGCTTTGCATTCTTTTGCCGTGTAGGAATGCCTTCTTTGGGAATATTTCGAGATAACGCAGGTCAGCAAACACGTTGGGACAGATTTGAGTACAACCCCATCACGGGTAGGACGGCTTACAAGGAGCCATCTCTACATCCAGACTAGAGTCCGACCGATAAAGGATTTTTAAGGCCGATATCGATACAAATATTTGGGGATTCAAAAAATCCGATATTCCGATATATATTTAAAACAAAAATCTAGAATTCTAGAATCTGAATTAACTGAATTAAGCCCTAGGATCATTTGAATATATGATCAAATTTAGATTAAACTGACAAAGGAAAGTAGGATGTAAAGTACAATGAAGCACTCTCAACAGATTCTTTACAGTCTTTTCAATATTTAAATTCAAGTTCTTCTTTTACTGTTGAATATGGCCCGATACTGAAAGGAACCAGATACCTGCAGGAGAAGTAATAGTAAACTTGTTGTCAGATAGAAGGCTGGAGGTAAGAAGCACAACTGGCAGGCTAACAGACACTGTTCAAAAATTCAAGTCTGACTGACAGCCTGATTGCGTGCAGCAAGGCACTGGGGTTATTAGACCCATTCCTAGTGTGAAGAGTAAGGCTGTAACACCACATGACTCAGAGGTCAGACTGCAGTCTTGCTAAAAATGCATCCACTCATGCTGCTGTAATGCACTCTGGACAGAAACATCCACCAAATGGCTTTGCTTTGCCACTCCATACTATCCCATTCCATCCTCAGGTATTCTCTTCCTATGCCTCCTCCAGCATCTCCATTTTGAGGAATGGTAGATTAACTCGGGGAGGGTATTATTTTGGGGCTGTGTTTATTTAGGTCGTCTTCACTGCGGGGAACTTTTACGAGCAGGCTTTTATGTTCACACAAGACTTCAAATAACGCCCTGTGCAATCCTGTGAGCTTGCACCAGGCGGGATGGAAAAAAAACAACAACCTTGTTCTCTCTTACTAAAGGTTTTGTGACTAACACTTGATCTGACAACAAAAGGTGCTGCAGACTCTCTCATACTAATCCAAATGCCAGGGTCTTACAGTTTTGCTCCCAAATGATGTATCCAAACTAAAGTACTCCTTCTGCTCAAAACCCACAAAACTAATGACAAACTATAATATAATAAAATCGGTAGGATTAGATAAAATCAAAACGTGTTAATAGGACAGCAGGTAAATGGAAATCTTCTCTGTCAGATAATACAGTGTGACTTTCAGGTAATGAGATCTTCTTTCCCTAAAATGGACACACATTTTTTGTAAATTACCCAATTCATTTGCAGTGTGATGCAGCCTCGCCTGACACATTAAGGGCTCTACGCGACGATGTGTAGGAATATGAAAAGTGGTCTTTATGAATGTTCGCAGCAGAGAAAATATTTCATTGTGTGTAGAGATATCACTAAATTAGATTCAGGATGTGTGTCACATTTCTGCAGAGCCAGAATACTATGGATGGTGTTCAGTGCAGATGAGGTATAAAGTGAGCGTGTGATCACATTTTCTTTTGGTCCGAAAGTTAAAAAGTTTGATTAGCTTCACTCTACCCAACTATATTACACCATTACTTTACATGATTTGGCAGACTATTTCATCCATAGCAACTTACATTTGGTGTATACCACCTTTTAACAAGGCAAAAAAAGAAGCCTTGTTCTTGGATGTAAAGCTTTGGTGAGTAAGGGACTGTTCGGTATTTATGGAATGGACCACCGGAGGAAAATAGGGGAGGGTCATGTCTTTTTATTCTTTGTTGAGGGGAGGGTCACCCAACATTTTTTTGTCACGAGGGGGGGGGGGGGGGGGGGTCACCCAACTTTTGTATTCATGAAAAGAAAAACATTTCAAAGTGGCTTGTTGCATATTTATCCATGTAGCTCTCAGTCTCTGCCCCCTAGCAGATGGGTCTGACCGGCTGGGGGGGGGGGGGCACTGCCCCCCTGGTGGCTCAAACGGGTAATTGCGCTGTTTAAAAAATTATACGTCTGGCATGACCAAATTTTTTATAAATATCTTAAATAACACAAAACAACTAAATGGAGGTAGGTAATACATCAGATTTCATATACTGCTTTAGTAAAAAAAATATTACCTGGCTGACGATGGGAGCAGCAGGACACAAAAAACGAAGATTACTGTTGCACTAGTCTGGACATCTTGCCGTGCCAACGTTGCAATAAAGGTTTCCTAAATGCCATGTATATACATTTGATGTCAGCTTACTAATTGATTGCGGGTTTTGTGTAGATTTGGACTTATACGTTTATTCCACTTTGTTTAAACGGCGAAGTGGAGAGGCCTCGTTCACGTGTTTGGAGCTGGCTGGTGAATGTGACACTCGTATAGGCCTTGCTGGATACACCGTGACTCTGTTTGTGGATCTACTGATCGCTGTGGATTACTTTTTTTTTCGTGTCATTGGGTTACGGCAAAATAAGGATCTTTTTTCTCAGTGTCAAGTCTTTTTAGCTTAGAAAAAAGTCACACACCTAAAAGTCTGAACCAAGGTTCACATTTTTGTTACATTGTAAACATTAGATCTGTTTAGTTTTGGTTTCACATTGCAATGACGCGAGCACACTAAAGAACTCTGCATGACATTAGGGCTGGGCGATATGGCCAAAATCTCCCAATCAAGCGACCTCTGATGCTGAAAAATAAAGCCAACATAGAAGTGCCAAAAACTGCAGTCTATCGAGTTGCCATTTGAGACTGGCTCCATAAGGGACGCAATGCCCATAGACCCCCCCCATGTTTAAATGCCAAACTTTACAGAAGAATTAAACAGGTTTACAGCCTGGTACAAAAACCAGTTTTGGTCTCTATAGTTCACCCTTCATAACAACTGTAGGGGGGTGAATTGATTTATAACTCACCCGTTTAAATTATGTTTAGGCTTAAAATTCTGCATAACTAAGGGTGTTTCACTTTGGGTGACAGGTGGGTTGTCGTCCCAGGAAGCGAGCGTAGACTGTAGGCTTCATTCAGCCCGCCTCAGCTCCATCAAGTATCCACCTCTTTGCCCATATTTGGATTAGCCGACATCAGGCACTGACAAGATGGCGACGGCCCGAGCCACCCACTTTGACCTTCATTTTGGCTCTTCAGAAACCTATGGGTGATGTCACCGAGAGTATGTCACCCATACGTCAAGAACAATTTGAGTCCGGACCTGCTAACCTTCATGACAGGCCCATTCTCTCAGCTTTATGCGAACACACAGGCCACGCGTATGCGTAGGTGCTCACAGCAGCACTGCAGTAAGCAGATCATATACATGTACTTCAGCGCAGGTAATGTAACCCTGAACATTATGCCTCCTCACGGCAGAGAACATATTTCATCGGCTGCACAAACTCTCTGTGATCTTCTCGCAGAGCCGGAGATGTCCGACTCTACTGCAGAGCCAATAAAACTGACTACAAACGTTATATAAGTGAGCCACAGCTGGCAGGGGGCAGGCTGCAGAGGAAACTAACACTCAGCAACATTAACACACACAGGAAGGCTGGTACTTGTGTTGTTTACCTCTAAAAAATACCGTCGTAATCTCCCAGCATGCTCCGATTGTACATCCTGATGAGGAGAGGACGACACTGGATTCAAATCTGAGCCTAACTTCATCTTTCTGAGATTAGAATATATGTGAATTTAATCTTGCACTGAATATTTCATCGACTATCTAATGAGTAAACAAGCTTACATTCTTACATAAGTCGCAGCAGCAGCATGTCGAGCAGCATTCAGAAAAAAGGACCAAGGGCCAGAGCCACGGCATATATATGATTATATATAATAAAAAGTGTTGAAAGGTACACTGTGTAGTGTTTTATTAGCTAAAATCAATATCTTCATTCATAAATATGTCCTCATTGGTGTAAAATTATCTCTGCCAATGATCTGACTTATCCTCGTAAGCGAAGAATTTCTTATCTGTATTTACATTAGACGGGCAAGTCCAAGGAGGCTTCCATGTCGTTCCGCCATTTTGAAAAACTATAATCGTTGAGAGGGACATAACCATAGACAGTATATAAGAATGGACCAACAGATCCCATTGCTCTGGACGGAGACCAGTGAAGGCCATTAGAAGCACTTTTCCGGTGATGGCTGAGCGTTACTGCGCAGCCTCCAACTGAGAGAGACGATGTAGATGTGATGTGAGCAACCTGTCTGAAAGTCTTCTGGTAGCTGTGCCAAGAGAAATCTCAATCATTCCCAATCTTGCAGAGACGGAGAGCGTAGGTATATGTAAGGAGATAACATGCCCCAGCAAATTTGAAAGCCTGCACTGGAGGATAATGGAGGATTATACTTATGCCGAGCCACAGGAGAAGGAATCCTCATCGCCAAAAAAGCGACATGTCATAGCTTCTTGGTACATAACAGCTACCGTAGTTGCAACATGCATTTGAAAAAGCGAGGCGCTAGAGAGCACTATTCGTTTGAATGCAAAATACAATTTCACCACTAGATGTGAGAAATTCCTACACAGTGTACCTTTAATTATAGAATGTTTACTTAGAGCAGCTTAAACTCTGAATGTGTTGGGCGCCCAGATAGCTCAGTTGGTGGAGCGGGCACCCATATGTCGAGGTTTAGTCCTCGACGCAGTGGGCCCGGGTTCGACTCCAACCTGCGGCCCTTTGCATGTCATTCCCCCTCTCTCTCCCCTTTCATGTCTTCAGCTGTCCTGTCAAAATAGCCTTTATTTTTTTTCCTCTAAAATGCCCAAAAAATAATCTTAAAAAAAAACAAAAACTGAATGTGTTACAGGAAGATGTGATTCAGTGAGGGGTAGAACCTAGAAAATGCTAGTGTGGTAGGAAAGTGAAAATAATGTGTGAAAAATCATCAACATAAGTTGAGATGTTAATCAACACCCCCTTTTCTCTCTGGAGTTTCTTAGACCGCTGACAGAGCTGAGGTAGCGCTCCTCGTTAAAAAGCTGTTATCCCGCATCTCAGGCTCAGATTTGCACATTTTCTACACATTTGTTTTAAGGCGAGAGGTGAGATCAGATCAGAGTCTCTGGAAAAGTGATAATTTGAGACCGGCGGCTTCAAACATCAGGCGCCGTCAAGGCTGAAAGCAGGCGAGGCAAAGCTCCAAGGGTGACAGTCCCGACGCCTGCTGTAACAAGCTAGCAAACTGAATATACAACAGAGCAAATCAACTATTAACCTTTTGAAACAGACTGTTGTTGCTCAGTTTACACTTTCTCTCTTAACAAGCTTATGCCAGCTGAGTG
Source organism: Sander vitreus (assembly GCF_031162955.1). NCBI lineage: Eukaryota > Metazoa > Chordata > Actinopteri > Perciformes > Percidae > Sander > Sander vitreus. The sequence goes on from NC_135859.1 coordinate 31,720,802, forward strand.
TGACATACATTGCGATATTCATTTTCAGAATAATCAAAGCTAGACATGCTTTTATGGAAATTAGGAAAAACTTTGTTTGCTTCTGCAGTTCCACATTGCTAGATTTTTTTTCCTGTGTTGAGGTTTTCAACACACAGCAAATGTCTGTATATGAGTGGAAAGAAGAGAGCGTCAGTGTTCCAAGAACATGAAAACCATGGAAGTGACATTTAGAAAAAAAGGGCTAAAACTAACTATTATTTTTATGGTGTAGAAGGTGCAAAATGTGAGTTTTTCTTTTCCTCATTTCCAATTGCGAATAGGTTTTGTGTTGTGGTACTACAGCTCCCATCATTCGTTAGGTGACACCACGTTCACACATACGGCATCAAAAGTAACAAGCTGTCCCTTGCCTTTTCATGAGTCCGTAGCTTTGGGGTATACTCAGTATGTTTGAAGCTCACTAACACGTCTAATGGCGTGTTCCCGCAAAACGTGTTTCACACGAATTCGGCGGCGCCATTCCATACAAAGTCAATGCAAAGACGCGAATAGACGCAAAGTCCCGACACGCAGCCCGAATTCGCGAGAGTTGAACTATTTTAACTTGAGCGAGAAATTTGCATGTAGACATGTCGCAGAAACCAATCAGTGTTTAGAAAGGAGTTTTCTTTGGGAAAGGTAAGCGGGGAAGTGTGACTACCTGGTACGTTTTGAAATGATCCCTCTGTTGTTGTGTTTATGGAGCAGCTCCAATGTCAGCAGAGCCCTGATCGATCCGAACTCCATGCAGAAAACAAGCATTTCAAAGTTGTTTGCTTGTTGTCTTGTGGACAGACCTGATAAAGTATGAATTCAGACTTTTTACAAATCAGCATCAGAATGTTGTTATTTCGGCATATTTTTTATTGCAATTAAAAACGCCACACGGCAGCTCAATACCGGCACATAGGGCAAAAGTGCCAAACCTGCAATCATAACCATCCTCCCTCTTGTTTGGCCTTTGTCTTGACGGGATGACAGAATCCCCAGAATAGAGAGCTTGAGAGAAAAGTTCAAACTACTTCCACACCTCGACACACCTGACCAATCAGTGTGTAACGGAGGCATGATGGTCAGTTTCAAGAACTTGTCACCCCTCCAATTTAAGACACCAGAAAGGTGTCGAGGAGGGACGACCCGACAAACTCTTCTGACAACATCATGGGAAGGACCCTACAGAGAAATAAAACGTTTTTCTTTACCTTTCGGTTGATCTGGTCTGTTATCTTGTCTAACCACGTCTCCCTCAAGGCGAAGTCTCGCTCTGAAATCTCGCGAGATGTTGCCTGAAATGTTGTGCAGTTGAAGTATAAAGTGGCGTAAAAAAGAAATGCCTCAAAATGAATACCTCAAAATCATGTAAATGTACTTAAATTACTCTTGTCAGGAGGTGGAAGGAAAACATTATGTAAATATTATACAAGTTGTACATTGTGGTATAAAAGACACAGCCACATGAGCATCTCAGAACAACCTACGTGCATGTTTCAGTCTTCAGTTAATCTGCACCATTAAAGTCTTCAGTGGAGATACTGAGCTCACTGAACTGAGTATAGGGGTGCAATTTTTGATGCAAAATCATCAAAGGGGCACAGAGGGTTTAAACCAGGAAACAGAAAGTGTATAAATTGAAATTTTTTAGTCTTTCCTGTTTCAGAGTATACAAAAAACCGCCATGTGATAAGAGGAAAAGGCAAACTGCCAAAACTGAACATAAAGCTTTTGGCCGGTGACTCGCAGCACGTTTCCACCCAATGAGCGGGCCATGCCAGGCCTCTCCACACACTGGTTAACTTCTGATCGTTACAACAGCTTTACCAGCACATTGAGGCAGATATCTGCACGCTCACCTGCAGTCAGGAGTCTCTGGAGGAAGCTGCAGTAGAGGTAAAGGTTGGGCGGGCCCTGAAGCCAGTGTATAAAGCCCAGCTGGGTGACGCCCACACAGAGGGCTCAGGAAACACAGCTGCTTTGTTATGAAACAGCAGATTCATTCATTTATTTTTTTCAGTGGAGGATAAGACCTTCATTAATGCATTAATGGATCAGTGGTGCACTGTGGGCCTGAAAACATCCAAGTAAGCACAACACTCTCATCCCTGTCTGCTACTAAAAGCAGCAGCAGCAGCACCAGTGTGTGTGTGCGTGTGTGCCAAACTGAGGACTTACATTTTGTGTTTTCATTGACGTGTGTCACGTTGAGGAGACGCAGTTTGTTGTTGATCCAAAAATAGATCCTCAGTTTTGAAATAATAAAAATGTAACCCGCCGGCTTCAGCTCAGAATCTATAATCTGTGGGTTTGTTGTTGACAAAAATGACAGCTGTTACCCAGAACAACAAACACCTGAGCCAATCTGATTTTCCTAGGCCAGATTAGGAATGAGGACGTCATTTTCCAGTGCCAGAGTCGGACAAAATGGCTACAAAATGGCAGCAAGCATGGATGAAATTGACACAGCTGTACGGGTCAGATTTACAGAAACACATTTCTGTAAATATGCATATTCATTTCATTGATGTGAAAATTGCTTAGAGCAATATAACAACCCTGCCAGTAACAACCTGCACTGTTTGAAAGCTATAACGTTACTCTTGACCGGAAGCAGTGCATGAAGCTGGGGAAACACCTTTCTGACCACCAGCACCATCTCCCCTCTGCTTTTCTCCCTGTACACCAACAGCAGCACCTCCAGTCACCAGTCTGTCAAGCTCCTGAAGATCGCGGACGACACGACCCTCATCGGACTCATCTCTGGTGGGGATGAGTCCACCTACAGGCCACCTGGTGACCTGGTGCAGTCAGAACAACCTGGAGCTAAACGCTCTGAAGACAGCGGAGATGTTGTAGACGTTAGGAAGGACGCAGCCCCACCGGCTCCTATCACCCTGGGTGACTCCTCAGTCAACATTGTGGGATCCTTCCGCTTCCTGGGCTCCATCATCTCCCAGGACCTCAAGTGGGAGCTGAACATCAGCGCCCTCATGAAGAAAAGCACAACAGAGGATGTACTTACTGCGGCAGCTGAAGAAGTTCAACCTGCCAAAGACAATGATGGTGCACTTCTATTCTGCCATCAGTGAATGCATCCTCACCTGCTCCATCACCATCTGGTACACTGCTGCCACTGCCAAGGACAGGGGCAGAGTGCAGCGTATCATCCGCTCTGCTGGGAAGGTGACTGGCTGCACTGTACCGTCTCTAGGACCTGTACGCCTTCAGGATGCTGAGGCGAGCAGGACAGATTGTAGCCGATGCCTCTCAGCCGGGCACAAACTGTTGAACCCCTCATCAACAAGGCCCCGGACCCCCACCACTACACTTTGCATTAACCTTCATCCTGGACTATACACCTGCCCATTGCACACACTGTACCATATATATATATATATATATATATATATAGTTATTTTGTATGTACATATTGGTTTCTGTATTTATTGTTTTTTCATATTAATGTTTAATATGTTTGTTTATTAGTGCTGTCAGTTAAACGCGTTATTAACGGCGTTAACGCAAACCCATTTTAACGGCGTAAAAAAAATTTTAGCGCGAGATTAACGTTCTTTTTGGCCTAGCAAACTTTGTCGTTTTTTTCACATGCTGTTGCAACAACTAGTAACGTTAGAAAAACTACAACACCACACCGGATCTAGCTAGACCGGAAACAGAACAACAGGCACGCCGCACACACTTGTTTGGGCTTGCGAGCCGGCCAAAGAGTAGTAGGCTAACGTTACGTTTTGAGTGGATGGCGAGCGCGAGACGCCGAAATGGATGCCAATAAGATTCTGAAAAGTTGCCAAATGGTTCCATTGACAAGACCAAAGTGGTCTGTGTGTTTTGTCGTCGTGAACTGAGCTATCATCGCAGCACGTCCAGTCTGAAATACCACTTGATGGCCAAACACACGGCTAGATGCCAATTCTCCGCCCCCTTGTCAAAGCCAGGTGACAAAAGCACAAAGCGAGCCGATCCACTTTTCCATGTTGATAAGAGCATTAATATGAGAAAAAATAATTGGACAAAAAGAAATCTAGGGACACAGAATACATACAAAATGTGCGATTAATTGTGATTAATTGGGAGTTAACTATGAAATTAATGCGATTAATCACGATAAAATATTTTAATCGTTTGACAGCACTATTGTTTATGTATGCACCATTCCAAGTAAGTGTAACTTATTGTGGAAATAAACCCTTTTCTGATTCTGCTGTATCAGCCATGTCTTTTAACAGTCATGTGGAGGCGTTGCTGCGGTAGGATAACAGAGCGTCAGCAGACCTGCGACCAGCTGATCACCTGCCTCTCAACGAGGAATGCATAAAATAATCAATAAAAGTAGCGCGATGAATGCATCCAAATGTACTATGTACATGTAGAACATGTAATGTTCTAAAAAGAAAAATCTACTCACGTAAGAGTAACATGTATGCTGCATTGAAACTACTCTGACAAGCACAATTTCCAAAAAAGCGTTACTTGAGTACATGCAACAGAGTAAAGTAACTTGTTTCTAAACACCTCTGATGATCCCTCAAGAACCTGATGCCAGACTGAATGAAAGAAGTGAACAAAATGTCAATCTCAGTGTGATTATCAGACAAACTCTGAACAGCTTCAATGACTACTGTTGAGCTCTGCTGCATGTCAACACTGTCACATTCTGCAGTGAGGCTTAGTGGTGGTAAACTACTCCATCAGCCAACTTTTTCAAGCAACCTGAAAACTTTCTCTGCCAAGAAAAGGGAAGAGAATTGAGTCACACTGTCACAGTCATGATATTGTCATAACGTAGGAATGGAACCGCCGGTCGCTGCATCTCCCAGATAAAACCGCCTTTGTATCGACGAAGGCTCAAAAGACATGCCAGGAAATTATGAGAAAGAGCAGAGAGAGCTTCTGCCTCCTTCAGACCTGCTTCATTATTCCAGTCCACAGAAAGGCGCTTGCCTTGCACTTTTATTGCTTGCCATACTATCTTCTTTATTGTCCTTATACTGTTTGTAAAGCACTTTTGGTTGGAAAGTTTTATACACAGCAGATTAAGTTGTACATTTCGTGCATGTGGGTGTGTTCGTCTTTACAAGTGTGTGTCCGTATGAATCGCTGTAGAAAAACGATTGTTTCCACTGCGGATGTTTGTTGACAATAAGAAGGTTTCTATCAATCAGTTAAAAGATCTTTCCTGTTTTAAAAAGAACCAGACCAGTGTCTTTGCAAGGCTATACTCTTTAACTACAATGCATTTTTTACTTTGCATGTTTGTTGACCATTATCAAATGCATGTTTTGCAGGTTTTTTTTTAAAATTTTGGATACATTTGGATACCATCCTAAGCATCCATTGGTTTTCCTTTTTTTGTCTGTGTACATGCACTGGTGTAATCTTTCCTGCACCGTTTGGTGCATTTGTCCTTCTTTCGCGGCAACGTCAATGTGTTATAATGTAATATGAGCTGACTTTCCCTTTAATTTTCTTTAAAGAGTCAAATAACTTCATGTTTAGAGTCATCCTGAACAGGATGACATTAACAAAATTCTGCAAACCTCTGAAGGAAAATATTTATTCATTTTATTTATGAGAGTTTAAAAATTAGGACCTTTTCATGGTGTAACAATATCATTTGAATACAGTAATGTGCAGTAAAACTACTTCAACTTTTATATTTTGAGCAGAAGTCCATTGCACTTTTTAACAAACCTACTATTGAAACAGTTTATCATATACATACCCCTTACAGTTTTCAGCGGTGATCCAGAATAACAATCTGTGGAATTTAGTGGACTGGTTTTTGCTTGGAGTTTGTGGACTTTTGAACCTTGCCTGTGATGTGTAATCCATCAAGTCTGCATTCATCTGTTAATGAATCTGCTAATAGAGTTTTATATTGTAAGGAAATTAATAGAAACCAATAGTAGCATGGAACAGTAGAAAAATATTCATAGAGACAAAAATTTCAGCTGGGATGTGAAGTATGCATGATCTGTAATAAATGGGCTTAAACCTGTAAAACCACTAGTACAATCCTTGAAGATAAGTTCATTATCAGCCATATAAATGCACATCAGAATGATAACGGTAAATCCAAACAGCAGCTAGACTATCTGTCCAATCTGAGTTTTCGGTTGCACGTTCCACCAAAACAAGTTCCTTCCCGAGGCTCTTTTGCAGAGGTGGGCACCGTTGCTTTGTACAGCGCTTAGTGCAGCCCAAGACGATGTTAATTGGTTTAAAGAAATGCAAATAAACCAGAGCACGTTTTTCTCCCATCCCAGAATGCTGTGTGGACTAACCAGACCTCCCTCCGCAGCGCTGTGGAGGAAGGTCTGGCAATGCGAGACTAAAGCTGAACTGACTGAAACATTACTCCATATGTCTCCAATAGCAGCAGTGAGGACTAGGGGTGGAAATCACAGAGCGCCTCACATATATTGATTATGGCAGAATTGCTGTATCGTGATATTACCGGTATGGTAAGCCTTGGATACACGGCTTACCATACCGATAATATCACGATACAGCAATTCTGCCATAATCAATATATTGCTAGACAATCCTATAGATACATCACGATATCGGTCTAACTAGGAATACAAAATTCTAGTGAAAAGGTTAAAAGGTTTTCTCTCTTCATTCACTGCAAGTCCAAACTGTTAAGAAACAGCACAATCCTGCAGCACAAGGCTTTCTGTGTGTCTGTAAATCAAAATTACTATAAGAAATTAAAACTATAGAGCAACTATGGGTCCAGACTTTGGACTTCAACGTGGCTGGGGTATGTGTTAGTTTTCTCAAACTGCTGTACGCCATCCCGTTAAAAAACCTCTTCCTCTTAGGTTTCCCTCATTCATGTGTTGAGCGCCACCTCGAGGTGCCATGAGGTAGCAACGATGGGACCAGTAAAATCTATTTGAAGCGCCTTGTTTTCTTTTATTAAAATATTGATATTTGGCGCCAGCGTATAGATTCTCGTAACGCACGAAGAAGGACCACGATGTATTGCTTTATCGATATTTTGTCCCACCCCTAGTCAGGACATCGACTCAATAAACGATAACAAATAAGGCAGTCAGGAGGCGACTTAATAAGTGTGTAGCTGCAGATCAGCTCCTGGATTCAGTTTCGGCTCCTAGCACTGCCCACAACCAATCAGAACAGAGTGCCACATAAAACCAGTCGCCTGCGCTGTGTACAAGCCGCAGGTGGTGTGTGTGTGTGTGTGTGTGTGTGTGTGTGTGTGTGTGTGTGTGTGTGTCCCTCAGCCAGGTAATGGAGACATCATGTGGCCGTGCACGGCTGAGAGTAAACCCGAGACTTACAGTACATTTCCATTTCGAACCTCTCTGCTTCCTCCCATCAGGCGTCTACATCTCTATGATGCTGGTGGATTTGATGTTTGGGGAAATGAGTGCCCCATTACAGGTTTTTTTTGGGATGCACTGACTGATTACTTGTTATTCTATACAGTCGTTTTTTTTTTTTTTAGCATTTGTGGAACAGTACTTTTTAGTTTTTACCATGGGTTTTTACAAAGCTCCATGAGGGGACCTGAAAATGTTTTCTCAGGGTCCAATATAGTAGAATGAACTCATGCATAACATTATTTCAAAATATAGTATGTATAAATACTGTTGCCAAAAGAGGTTATGTTTTCGGTTCGGTTTGTTTGTCTGCAAAATTGCAGAAAAACTACTGCCCAATATTATTCAGGGTTGCCCGATGGCCCGGGGCAATTAAACATGACAACACACTTGCATCATCCTATCATAAATGACGTTATCGTTCTCTTGCCCCCGTCAGAGAATGCTTGTTGAATGATTTGAATGTGCCGTGGTGCTTGACGTTTTTGCCTTTTGTCTGATATTTGTGACGTTTTTGTGTCCGTTTTTGACGGGTTCTCCAGACTCAATCATTTTTTCCGACCATCATCATATCATACATTACGTTATCGTTCTCTTGTGCCCTTGCTTACGTCGGAGCATGCTTGTTGAATGATTCGCTTTAAATGTGCCGTTGGCCAATCAAGAATTGAGTTGGCGCTAGTGACGCGGGACTGGCGGCTGTCTTGTTAGAAGAAGAAGAAGAAGAAGAAGATGATGATGATAATGGCTGCGTACGAGCTAAAGCCAAAGAGTGTTTCATGCGTTTTGGAAGAAGGAGTTTTCTTAGGTGGCAGTAAAGGATGTCAATGAAACAACTACAATGGGGGTGGATACAAACATTTTTACTTTCCTTAACATCGCAAGATAGGGGACAGCCTTGGCGGAGGTCTGCACTCTCTGAGTTCCCTTCTAGTATAGAATACAAATTACACATAATGAAATTGATTGATATGTTTATGGTCAATTTAACTGTCACTAAGTCCTTATTTTTGCTACAGCTGAAGATTATTCTTAACGAGGAATAGCATCGAAAGCAGATAAGGGTATTAATCAATCCTTTTAATGAATGTTTTTACATCTATTATGCTCTCAATATAATTTTTTTTTAATGGAAATGTCACTCAAGTCGTGACGATTTGTTTCAGTCCATCTTAATGTTAAAGAAGGAATAGGGACTGAAAGAGTTTTGGTTAAAACTCAAGTGAAACGTATTTCATTGTTTGAAGAGGTGTGTGTAAAGATTAACCCTTAAATACTATATCGGAAAATCAATTAACAGCACCCAGTCAAAAAGCTACCTTGCGTATCACCATGCCATTTGTTTACTACTGTTGATGTTAAGATTTGGGGTATTAAGATTTATGAGTTGCATCTCATTGGTTTAACTGTTTCTACACAGGATTCCCATCTTTTTTTAGTGCATTTGTGCATATTTTTGAGGACGTGCACGGAATGAAATGTCTTTCCCAGACTTGCCTGGGAGCCCTGTGTGAACTTGAATAAAGTCCCACTAAGAAGCTAATTATAATATCCAGCAGCGCAGTATTGGGCATCAGTCCAGGCAGGCTTCATGGGCTGAGGCCAATTCACTACATCCATTCACCTCATACAATCCACAGCCTGGGAGAGAGTTATCACAGACATTTCACCTCACCGTACCAGAGCCGACCTACTGCTACAAAACCTGAGGTATCGAATAAAGCTGTAAACTGCACTTTTAAACCCACTTTCAAAGTTTGGAGCAGGCATGTTCACAGAGGCAGGGCGGGGGTAAGAACTAGCAGCCTACACTGTGGTTATACAGGCTGCTTCTGTCTTTAGATTCTAAAATATGGATTATTGGACGCTGACTCTTCAAAATAATTCTTTCAACACAAAATCCCTCCTCTATGCAACAAGAGTTGCTGAACAACTGAACATACATACCACACATTCCCTTTTGGGTGGTAAACACTTGCTGTGCTTATGTAATCCTTACAAAACCCTGTCTGGATAAACACAACATCCACAGCTGTCGAGCTCAAACCATGGTTTGTTTCTACTGAATCACTGAAACTTTGAATGGCAAAAAGTTCCTTTATTCACCAACAGTGATGTTCCCTATTATAAGAGGAAATTCTGAGGAAATTGCCAAATGCATGCACCCAAAAACCCAAACCCAAAAACATATCAAACCAAAATGGGCATTACAGATACTCATTTTATCTTTAAAATGATGGCTGGAGTTTCAGACTTTAGTCAACAGCCGACAGCAGGACTGAGACACCAGGCTTACTACAAACTTTAAAGACACAATCAAATGGATGCTCTAACAATGACTCCGTAATAGTGACCTCATAAAAATAAGAGCCACTGGATGGCAGAAGGTACTTTACAAAAACAGTTTTGTGTTTCTCAGAGTTTATGAGGTGTAATTGAATGCACCATGATCTTAACGAGGGGCACCTGAATGCACAATGGAATCCTGTTGGAGCCCACACGCTCTACAGTTGGTTGGTTGTTTACATAACTCACGGGGAAAGCCAATGTTGCCACACCGGTGACTTCAGGGAAGCGGGAGGATTTTCCAGTTCTGTTATTTCTCCGTCATCTCCGACTCGGGCAGTGGCCATGATGTCTGGAGAAGTTCAGCTAAGGTCATGCTGTGATTTTAGCTGTAAGCTACGCTGTGTGTTGTTCTTATTTACTTTGGACGTGGGCAAAATTGAAATCGTGACACCCCGGCCCTATTCCAACCAACACAGATTTTTGAGGAATTCCACCTTTCATCCCTCATAATTAATCCATCAGCTTTTAATCTTCTCCACTGGTATTGCACAGATTCAAGAACTTAACTGTATTATGCATTGAAATTCCACCAGTGCATTTTCATACAGCTTGCAGTTTGTCACCATATTTTCAAACTGGCAGCAGATGGTTTACAGTTTAGACTCCTATCTCACTCCAACAGCCTGTTTTAGCAGGAATCATATATTAAGGAAGTTAAGATGCCATTTCATTGTGTATCTAAAGAGTGACTCTTTTAGGCCATATCAAGACTAAAAAAAGCATATTCTTCTGTCGACACTAAGCCGGCGTTTCTCTGCCCAGGATTGCGGCTTTTTGATAACAAGTCTCCAGAGTGGAAGAATCTGAACACAGCGGTCTCACGTTTAAGTGTGAAAGAGGAAAACAAGGGTCTTTCTGTTCAGAAATCAACTTTCTGTTGCCTCTAATCCTCAAACTGTCCACGCTGCCAGCTGCTGTCTTACTGCTGAAGAAGACTGTCTGTCTGTGAGATGAAGCTTAATTATTTTGTACCATAAACATAACCCCCCAGTGTAACAACCTGAACACACCATGAAAAACACAAAGAAAGTTGAGCTTTTATGTCTAAGGCTGAAGAGATAAAAGCTTTTGCGGGTCATGATGCAATTGGTGAACTCCGCTGAGCTCAGGTGAAGCAGCAGGAGAGTCTCGTCTGAGGCAGCTCGGTCAACTAATGGCTTTCATTAGTGTGGCTCTGAATGCACAGTATTCTTCCTGGACTCCACCTCATCGCACTCACAGCTCACGTACTGCTCCAGCACTCCTGCTACCCAGTGTAAAACAAGAGGGGAGGGGAAAAAAAGAAAACGCCTGGTCCTTTAACCAGCTGTTTCACCACACATCTTGTCCACCCAGGGTTCAACAATAAGGGTTACCCAATGGCCCAGGTGAAGTAAAACGCCATGTCGGGCAAGTAAATATAACAACCCACTTGCCCGTCTGGGCATCATCGTATCATAAATGGCGCTATTATTCTCTTGCCCTTCGGAGAATTGTTGCTGAATGATTTGATTATAAAGTGCCGTTGGCCAATTAAGAATTGAGTTGGTGCTTGACGCTTTTGACTTTTTTTTCAAGAAAAGAAAAATTACACTTTTGATGCTTTTTGATTATTTTGAACATTTGATGCTTTTTAACCCTCTGAGGTCTAAGGGCATTTTAAGATATCTTCTTAAATTCTCCTTTTAAGGGTAGTTGCATATAACCACTCTCTATAAGTCTCATCAGAAAACATACCTACAATTCAACTGTTTTGGTTCTTGAAATGAGTTTACAAAAGTCTTGGGTTCACAAAAGTAGCGTAATATATGAATGAAATAGTAAATACAGTAAATGTCTATAAGGACATTCTGTAATATCACTTTTTGAGTAGGAGTGTTGTCAAACATCGCCTGGACTCGCCGGTGCGTCTTTTGTCCTCAGAGGGTTAAAAACTAAAATTCTATACTTTCAACGTTTTTCACGCATTTCTTGAAATGTTCGACTTTTACCAATGTTTTTTTCGACACATTTTTTTATGCTGTTTCAAACGTTCTTTCACATGCAACATTTGTACAGGGGCCAGTAATGATTAACTTTTGGCAAGTAGAATGTTTTCTTTTTTCACACGCCGACCGTACAAGTGAAAAAAAAACCTTAATGCTAAACCTTGCCACCTTACCTCTTGCACTTCCACCTACACAGGTGACCTCAGTGTCGACTTCATATATATCTTTTCATTTCAAGCCTTTCTACTTTCTCCAGGCTTAACCTGGAGTTGAAGAATTGATGGTGTGACTCACGACGAGGCTGTATAACAGAGGCCTGAGACAAATCCTCTTTGCAACAGCACGTGATGGGAGATACCAGTGTTGGTATTTTTAGCCTAAAAGGTAATATGAGTGTTTCAAACTAGGGTTGGGGGGATGTGACAGTATATCACGAGTTGATTTGTCATATACTTTTTATGCTCTTTGATATCTCCGGATGTCTTAGACCACAACATTGCTAATCAATCAGCGGATCTGCTTCATGGGAATATCGGACGTACAGGACTGTACGACCGACAACAGAAATCAATATTTGTTTTAGGTTGGGTTTTTTATACTATATTATTATTATATACTATTTGATACTATATACTAGCAGATTTGTTTTAGATAAACGCATAAGATACTCTTTTGATAAGGTTCCCTTTAGTTATTCAAGAACCGTGACCAAGATCTGTACTGAGACATTTTACGGTGTAAAAATAAACTCTTTGTAATAGAGACACTGTTTCTAAATGACCTCAAAACACATCTTTAGTATTTTTGATTTGCAATTACAGTATGTCAGTCTAACTCTGAAATCCATTCTTTATGCAACTCGTGAGGCCGCACAAGCTGTCCTTCACCTGGGGGAGCTGGCTGAATGCTACCACAGCAGAGACGCCTGTGTGTAGAGTTTAATTGGACGACAAAGTGCTCCGCTTCTCTGTGGATCTCAAACAAGCAGCACTCGTCCTCCGCGAGCCGCGCAGCATTTAAAGATATGTGAGGGAGATCTTAAGAGGAGTAACGGCAGCCTGGTGCGGGCTGACAACAATCAGGTTCGTCCCGAGCAGCATGACGACTATAGAGCCAGAGTGAGGCTCATCAGGAGAAACAGGACAAACACACCCAACTGGAAGTGAAAGGCTTAAAGGTTTAACACGAGATGTACTGACTCTGGGCGAGACTGGAACCTTACATTCAAAAACCACAATGCTCCATTTATATCACAATCAGGGCCTTTCAATAAACATTTGTAATCACCAGCCAACATGGCTAGTGCATTTTTAAAGTTACCAGCCAATCAGATTTTCCACAAGCCACATTTTTTCCCGGGAAAAATAAAACAGATTGTGAGTGCCGCCGAATACATTCAAGCATCCATGTTTCTTTAAAAATGTGTTTGGGTTGATGGTTGGTAGATACAATTTAAACATTTTTATTTCCGTTTTTTTTTCTTCCTAAATAACTTTACTACTTCATTTCAGCTTCTCTGGTTCGTTTCGCGCCGTTCCGTTCCTTTCTAAGCCAAACACAGGCACACCAAACCGCCCACATTTCTTGCCGGAAAACAGACCAATCTGTAAACAATGACTGACTGTCGGAACTAGAGGTGTGAATCGTCATTATTCATTCGATTACGATTATCATGTCAGCGATTCGATATCTCGATCCATCACGATGCGTCAAATACATTTTTCTATTAAAGCCATATAGGATATTTTAATTCATAGCTTTTCAAGCTTCAAAAACAAAACATTCTGCAGTGCTCGAATACTAAATAAATTGGATACATAAAAACTACAGCACTGAGCACATGGCACTTCCTGAATGTGCAAAACATAACAGAATATGTAAACAGAAATGTTGTTTGGCCTACATTTAAACTGTAAACAGAAATAATCGACTATGGCCCGGCCGATTATCGATGCAGCATCGTCCATGTCCACGATTCGATGCATCGATCATTTGATTCATTTCAACACCTCTAGTCGGAACGTTTCCGCAGCCGGCCGATTTAAACAGACGCTTCGCTTCATTCGTCACCGGCCAAATTGGCTAGTAACTTTACAATGTTATACCAGCCAAAGTTAGCATTTTACTGGAAGGTGTCAATTTAAAGCCCTGATCACAATCCTCTTTCTTGGTATTAAAAATATATACATCTCTGTGCAGGGTTTTAGATTGGTGCTGGCTCCATTACAGACCTGATTAAGTGGATCAGGAGGTATGATGTGACCGATCCAAGTTTCTTTGTGGTTATATAATTCAGTGTTTATGCTATCACTTGCATTCACTTAACCATGACGGGCCACCAACTAGTGCCACAGCTAACCCTAGCCTTGTTTTACTTAACATAAAAAATATTTCAAAAGGTGTCACAGGGTAAGGCGTACAGATTATAATACATTTGGGGGGAAAGAGCACTAGTATCAGATTGGTACTACATTGAAGTAGTTGAAGTATGGGAGTTGATAAAAAAAAAAAAAAATAAATAAAACAGCTGGATTGGTGCATCCCTCAACAAACCTCTTAACATTAACACTATTCTTTTACCCAGGGATGAGTGCAGCAATTCAAACAACTCGTTGCTTTTATGTAGGGATTCAGTCTGCTAATAATTCATCAAACAACCTTTAAACTAACTCTCTAAGTATAAAGCTTAAATAGAAAGGTCTTAAAAGGTTAAAAAAATATATATATTTGTAGCCTTTGAGCTGATGTCCCTATGATGGAAGTCCATGAGGGGTTTGGTAAACGAGTCCCAGTGCTGGCAGAAGCAGCCGACTGGCAGCTCGCACAATTCAAGCATCCAGAGTGCTGCAGGGTTTCTGTTTTCAGAGCACATCTAACAGCTCAGGAGAAGAGACGTCCTCGGGGACTGTCAGAAAAAAAACACTGTGTCCCGGATGATGAGGTATTTATTTCATCCGGGCAGAGTCAGAGAGATGGCTGGTTCCGATCTGATGCCTTCTCTTCTGTCATCACTCTAAAACAAGGCTACTTTCTGAGGTTTACAGTGCACGATGAGTTGAGCTCTCCAGACTATTTAGGTGGGTGAAATAAGGGGGAACATGAGCTGAAATAAGAGCAGATGGAGCTGATTGCAACAGGAACCTCTCTGCTCAGGTTTCACTTCAACAGAGCCGTTCAGTTACACTCAAGACATGCAGCTACTAACTGCTGTCAAGCCAACGCCTGAGAGGGAACCAGAGTTTGATGCTCGGTCTTGGCAGCAGGATGAGTAAACAATATGCTGATGTAGCTATCACTAAATATTAATATCAATTTATAATTAATGTGGGTGCAATGTTATATATGGGGCCGAAATTGTGCAGTTGTGTGGCCAAGCTAATGACGTTGACTACAGAAACAAAAAAAATACTTTGTATATGTGAAAATGTTTGCCAAATGACTTCATTTTGCATTATTCATTCATTTTGCTGTTATGTGTCACTTTAAAGATGGCAACAGATGCCAGAGTTTCTCTATATGTATACGCCGGGTCACTCTGCCAAAAGACAGTAAAAGCATCTAAGTCTGATTCATGTAGATAGATTTAGTAACACACAATGGTCTAAATCTCGTTTCTGAGGAATGAGATTACCAGAGGCCATAATAAATAAACAAATATGGAGTCAGTTTTGTTAAGTGAAATCTCCTTCTAGTAACACAGTTTGGTCATTTTGAGCAGTTAAAAAAGACCAACAGTCCAAACCCCAAAGATATTCTATTTTAAATTATAGAAAAAAAAAAGAAAAGAAAAAAAAAACAGAAAACAAATCAGGAAATCCTCACAGTTGAGAAGCCAGAAAATGTTTGGCATTTTTGCTTGATGAGTGATTTATTTTCTGGTGCTCAACTAATCAATTCACTGACAACATCGTTTCAGCAATAGTAGCACCAGACTGTCCCTGTCCTGTTTCAACATGACAATGCCGCCGTGCACAAAGCTAGCTCCATAAAGAAATCCTTTTCCAAGTTTGGTGTGGAAGAACATGACTGGTCTGCAAAGAGCTCTGAGCTCAACCCCGTCCAACACCTTTGGGATGAACTAGGACACCGACTGTGAGCCAGACCTAATCCCCCCCCCCCCCCCCCCCCAACATCAGTGTTGGACCTTAGTCACTAATGCTCTTGTGTCTGAATGGGAGCAAATTTCTGCAGCTAGGTTATACAATCTGGTGGAACCCCTGAAACCAGAAGAGCGGAGGCTGTTATAGCAGCAGATTAAAGAACATGGTTTTGGAATGACAACATGTGACGATTCCCATGTTCCTAAAAATGTGTTTTCAGAGGCTCTCAATGCCGAAAAGACGCAAAATATATGGAGAAACTCAGAATACAAGCTTCTCATCATGAAAGTTGAAGGGCATCAACAGGGAATATCAAACACCCCGACATATTCACATAGCTCTGCCGTGAGTACGAGCCAGGGTTTGATTTCAAAAGCTATGTGATGGTGCTTGTTAGAGGTGTTGAAATGAATCAAATGATCGATGCATCGAATCGTGGACATGGACGATGCTGCATCGATAATCGGCCGGGCCATAATCAATTATTTCTGTTTACAATTTAATGTAGGCCTGACAACCTGTCTGTTTACATATTCTGTTATGTTTTGTACATTCAGGAAGTGCCATGTGCTCAGTGCTGTAGTTTTTATGTATCCAATTTATTTAGTATTAGAGCACTGCAGAATGTTTTGTTTTTGAAGCTTCAAAAGCTATGAATTAAAATATCCTATATGGCTTTAATAGAAAAATGTATTTGACGCATCGTGATGGATCGAGATATCGAATCGCTGACGTGATAATCGTAATCGAATGATCAGTGACGATTCACACCTCTAGTGCTTGTCACTGCCCGATGGGAGTCGAGTGCAGATGTGAGTTGCGCATGCGTCACTTTGCGACAAAGTAGCCTCCAAGAACCTGCTAACGAGAGACTTCTGTAATGTCATTACAATAAAAATGGACCTACGTAACAAAGTTTGTTCACTGCTGGCTACAAGTTAGCAATCAAACACAACAAAGGCTGTCACTTGAATGGCGTTTTGAGCTAACGTTAGCAATCAAACAATCATAGATATCTAATAGAAACGTTTTTGAAAGGATTTCCATCTTCTGTTACCGTTTGTAATGAGAAACGTTTATTATTTTATGGATTTCACAAATTTCAGTATGACACGTAAACCGTTTAAATCTGAGCGCGCGCAACTCAAATCGGCGCTCGACTCACATCGGGTAGTGACAGTGCTCCAGAGCGACCCGTCACAGCGGACATGTTGGAGAATGACGGGTGTAGAAGTGTACAGCTTCGCCACGATGCTTCAACAATATGAAAAGATGAAGCAGAACCACTAAAACAAACTGCATTAGCGTTTAAAGACTCCTGATTAGATGACCACCACTGATACATCACAGGCAGCATCAAAGTTTTCAGCAGGACAAATTACAACCCGCAGAGAAAAATGACTAACTGTACAGTACATTATCAGTTCTCTACACCAATATTTTTGCTTTGGTATTAGAACAAACTAAGAGTCTACAGCCATGCCAGCAGCTCTGTGAGGCTGTACTTAGACACAGCAAGGCTTTGAGCTAATCATCAGCATGCTAACATGCTCATTATGACAATGCAGCTGTCCAACAGGTTCACCATCTTAGTTTAGTGTGTGAACATGCTAACATTTGCAAATAATCACCACTGAACACACACAGTGCAGCTGTGTCTTGTTTGTTTGTGTGCGACCAACAATCCAAGATCCAAAGACGATAGAAAACAGAGGAAACTATGAATATTCACATTTGAGAAGCTGGAACCACGGAATAAGGACATTTTATTTCTATCACAAATCGATTTAAACCAATAAATCGATGATCAAAATTGCCAGGCAATCAATTTTCTGTCAATGGACTACTTGATGGGGGGCAGACAAAGAGTAAAAAAATTGAACATGTTCATTTATTATCAAAGATTATTTATAATGATATATCTCATATTGACTGATACAGTATAGGGTTGGTTAACAACAGCTTGAGGGCAAAAAAATATGGCCCTGCTCTGAAAAAGTTGTCATTGTTTTCAGGCTAATTTAAAACTTTGGGTCTATTTCATAAATCTAGAGTAATAACAATGACTCTGATGCAACTATATTGAAAAATGGCCTTATATCTAAATTTAAAAGCCTAATCAATACTGCAAAAAGAAATGCAAACCGATACTGTGCCTCGTTCTGTACCACATGCCAGATATAGATCATATTATGGTGAGGAAATTAAGTTTTCATCGACCACCTGTCATTTGTTCCCAACTCTCACAGCTGGTGAACATCTGTCGTCCTATGACTTAAAATGATTAATCAATCATCAAAACACCCGTTGAGTCAATTTTCTGTCAACTGACAGATAGATTAATCAAGTATTTGTTCTGGCATTGCAGTTATTCAAACGTTAGTCATAAACGGCTCTGGACATCACATAGTGAAATGCTATATTGCTAATTGGTATCAACAATCAAAGTCATATTATTTATAGCCTGTACTCATTTTACATTATCACATTTTTGGTAGAGATGCACCGGTTGACCGGCTGGTGATCGGCCGATTTTCACGTGATCGGCCGTGACCGGTGACCTGCCGGTCAGTCTGACATATGCCGATTTTATGACGGTCAAATTCACTCGGGCACCACATGATTTACATCGCGCAACAATTGGCACCACACGTGCACACACAGGGTTTCCGCTGTATGCATGTAGCAGCGGCGCACCGCCGCTCAATCAGCTGTTTATGAAATGTCATAAAGTCGTAATTATACACGACTCTCAGGTGAACAGTCAGCCGCTCTCTCTCCTCTCTGAGGCTGAACAACTGGAACATGAAAACCGCACTCACGCGGGTCCGTGAAATAAGACAGCTACAGTTTATTGGAAAATAGCACACTGACTTTGATGAATTTTACTGTTTATCAGACCACAGATGAGTCAAGAAGCTAACGTTAGCAAACGCTGCGGTCCCTCTGCTTCTGACACCCCGCTGGCCGCTGTAGGAGACGCTGTATTCCTCCGACACGCTGTATTAACGTCACAGTGTAAAACGCTTTCCAGGTTAGTGGGGATCCATAGCGCTCAAAACCAACATTAAAACCGTAGTACTCTTCCCTCAGCATTTAGTTTTGTTGCTAAACTGTGTGTAAAATGAGCGGTGACGTTAAATCATCTTTTTCAGGTAACGGCACTCTAGGGTACCGTCTATTTGCTGGATTGTTCCGAGGTAACCGTCGGTAGCTAACGTTAGCAGATAAGCCCGTTGACAGCAACGGTATTGTTCATATTTATGCACAATAACACATAAAGCAAACTTGCTAAAAAAAAGGAACTACACGCTGTTTTCAGGTAACGTTACTGTTGATGTTCAAACAGGCCTGTGTATGTGTTATGAGAAATATCTTTATAGGTTACTGCAAGGCTATAGGCCTATTTATTTTATTTTTATTTGTTATTTATATATTATTTTATTGCCATTACCTGTTTGTTTTCATACATACAGAAGTTTAGTTTGCTAAATATATCACATTTTTTTTAGGGCTGTCAAACAATTACATTTTCTTAATCGCGATTAATCGCATGTTTTATCACATGATTAAAATTCTATTATTTTGCATTTCAGAATTGTTTTTAAGTACATATTAACAATGGAAAGCCATTCTTACCATTGTATCTTGATTGGGAATCAAATGAATGCAAAGAAAGTGACTTTATGAACTTGATTTTAGGATTTGTTTATTATATATTTAATCTAGTCACACATTTGAATTTAACAACAACAACTTTGAATGCACCACGATGCTGTAAATTACCAGTTTCATTGAACGCACCGTCTGTGTTTTTCCGACAGCAGCTGCAGCTTGTTACATCCCGGTGTCGGAATCCTCTACAGTGAAATACAGTCACACTTTACAACGTTTAGCGTTAGCTGTCAGCATTGTAACCGTGTTTAATCCAGCTACTAGCTAGCGGTAGGCTAACGTTAGCTGCTGTCGAGTATAGTGTTAACTAGCGTCCCGTGCAGCGATGTTTCTGTTGCCTGTAACGTCTGTTTCAGAGCATCAGAGAGAAGTGCAGGCATATCAGTGGCACCGGAATGAGGCACCGAAATCCGCGTTGCTATTCCTGCAGCAGCAGGATGTGTTACGAGGAAGTACGGCAAAATAGTAGCCTGTTAGGCACGACGCAAAGCCGAGTGAAGTGAAAATAAATTAATAAATGGCGGCACGCGATTAATACGATTTAAAAAAATTAACGCATTATGCTCGGCCCTTAATCGCATCGCGATTAACGCGTTAATGCTGACAGCCCTAATTTTTTTAGTTGGATATTGGATGTGAGAAGAAGGAAATGGTTCTTCCATAACATTGCACTTTAGATGTGTGTGAATTTCCCACACCAGGAGTAATTTATATAGTTCTATTTTATAGCGATCAATTATCTATTCAAAAAATGTTCTATGCAAAATGTAAAATGTTCTATTAAAGAAAAGATAGAAAATAAATATTTGTGTGTGCTGTAAAGTGGTTGGAAAAAATGAAATCCGAATCGGCTAAAATCGGTATCGGCTGGCTCAAACTCAAAGAAAAATCTGAAATCGGAAACGGTCTAGATAATTATAATCAGTGCTTCTCTAATTTTTGGTGGTATGTTGTTGATCAACTAGGGTGAGAGTTTTTTTTACGCAATTGTCGTATTGTGAGTAAAAAAACAAAGAAAGTACCCCTACCTGATAATCAGAGCCCTTCTGCAGAGTTGTAACTTAAACAGTTATCCTGAACACACTGGTCTTAACTCTGTCAGTGTCTTTGCTGAGGATTTACTGTTAAGAAAACATTTGTGTATTACTTACACACAGGACTGGACCGCTCTAATTGAACACACACACACACACACACACACACATTTACAAGAGCAGCTCCAGCATGATCCTCGTCAACTCAACACTTTTAGCTGCAGGAGGTCCAGAAGCGGCCATGGATGAACATTAGGCTCCAGTTACCGTTTCTATTTACATTCCTCCAGCTATCACCTGCTCCGAGGCTGGGGGCTCGCTCTGCTTACCGGGCACATCAGGCCACGGCTGAAACCTGCACTGGTGAGTGTTTATCACGTTCAAACAAACACAGAAGCAGCTTTATACCCCTTTTCCACCAAAATGAGCAAATATGTTTTTAAAAAAATATGTGGGAAACCCCGCTAAAAATAAGTGATACACTGCATTCCCATTGCCAGTAGACGGGGAATTATGCCTTTCTGTTTTTCTTTCTGGTGTGTCACATTCAACGTCACAACAGCGGCGGAAAACAGGGTAAGTAAACACTAAGCAGCATGAAGGCCAGTGAAAATGTGACTGGTTCTTTTTTTTTCTGTCTACTTATTCAGTCTCTCTTTCAAACTCGGTGGCAACTAATTTGGAACGATGTTCGAGCGCTGCTTGCACGGAGACGGACAGAATTTGTGGCTAAGATGGCGAAGAGTCACGGAAGTTACCAACGGAGGTGGCAACGCGCGTCATAGCATGTCCACCCGGGAGTCATGTTTCCATCACTGCCAATCGGAGGTAAAGCCGATAAATACTAGGGATGGGTATCGTTTGGATTTTCACGATTCCGATGCCAAACCGGTACTTTTGAAACGATTCCGAAACAGATTCTTGAAAAACTGAAAAATGACATCAAAGATGTAATACGTTTACTAGCGATCAAGTGCAGTGAATGGTTAATATGCTTTTACGTCCATTTTGGTGAGCCCAGAGGAAAAATATGGCATTTTAAAAGTAGCCTACATTCACGGTAGCTAGCTAACGGTAGACTACAGAGAAAGTGTGATATTTTTTACGTCCGTTTCGGAGCGACAGAGGGAAAATATTTCAGTCGACACAGTAAGTGGAACCGAAATGAGGAACCGAAATTTGCGTTCTAATCCGGTCCGATTCCTACCGGTTGCGTAGGAACCAGTTCCAAAGTGGAACTGGGTTTCGGTAGCTAACCCTAATAAATACCCGTGAGGGGAATTTGTCCCAGGAATAAAAGCAGATTGTAACCTTTCCCACTCAAGACAAAAGCCAAATGTTGGTAGGTTTTAGCGGGAAAGGGGCTTTAATGCGACAGCAAGTACAGCGCTGCCCTGAAATACTTTCCCTCATTAAGCTGGTGATCTTTCAGGAGCACGTGGGGGTAGGAGGGTTTTGATGACACCTGATGACACTTCAGCAGGGCACACAGTTATGTTATGGGACAGTCTCTTGAACCATCTTGTCTCTTTGCCAACTAGGGCTTTGACTTTTGCCCAAAAATCAGATTCGAAGTTCGTTTGTTTATTAATTTTCATATATTTTGAATATTTATTAATAATATTTTGACCATTAAATGCCTTCAGTAAGGCTTATATTGGTATCAAACTTCGTATATGTTCTGTCCACCAGAGGGCAGTGTATCAGTCAATAGGCAGGCAATAATGTTTTCAGAAGAAAAACATACTTTACAAAATTTTTTATTAAAAGTCAGACCCTGGATTAAACACAAACAGTATGCTTTCAACAGGAAGTTTGGATATTTCACCGTAGCCTACGTAAGTGGTCTGATGTTTATACTGTGCGTCGAGCCGGCGTGTGTGTGTGTGTGGAGTATGTGTTGTGAGAGAGTGACGGTGAGTAACGGTAGCTTCAGAGCGAGTAGCAACTCTAGAGTCCTAGTTAGAGAAACAAAGTGTCTCCCCTGTTCTTTCTGACCACGGTGAGACATCTGGAGCAGGAAAAGTTAACCCTCTCCTTGATTTCACATTGTTTATGGAGAAGGAGAACCAGGAAATGAGTCGGGGGAAATGCAACGCTACCAAGCCACGGCCGAGCGAGAGTTACATTTTGAAATGCGTCAAAAAGCCTCGGAATCTGAATTGAAAATGTTTACAAGCAAACACATTTACAAAAAAAACAATGCCCATAACAGGTTCGAATATTAAGGGCTGCCTAATATTCGTTCGAATATCAATATTTTTTTAAATATTCGAATTACATTGCAATAGTGAAGTTTGGAGTCAAAGCCCTATTGCCAACCAACCACCCCTCAAACTGTAAAACCTAAACAGGAGAGCCTCTAACTTCTGCATTCCCAGAGTTGCTTTCATTTAATCCTCATTTGACCCAGTGAGAAACATCAGAACTAAGACTTAGCTCGGCATCATAGCAATATCATTTTGACATTTTTACTACTGGCTGATCAAATACCCTGGTTCTAGACCCTCTGAACCACTGCTCACATCTCCGATGCACTCAGCAAAGAGAAAAGTGGCAACAAAAAGTGGCAGCCAGTGTGGATGAGATTGACGCAGCTGTACAAGCTGTCGGAGTCGACTTACAGAGACAGTTTGGCTGGGTACCGAATTGAATACTTTTTAGGCACTGACCGAATTGCCTCTTTAGTATCGAGTATCATCATTCGTCATCGTCATTCAATACCAAATTTCAATATCTCATCTGCGTCAGTGAGCCAATAAGCATGCAGCGTCATTCTACCAAGATCTAATAATGTCTGCGATTGGCTGTCTAACGTTACGTCGTAGAGGCAGGCAAAAACTCTGTTACTCACAGAGACGTGGCTCACGTAGTAGGAAATGATAAATAAATAAAGGATTTGTGTGGTAATGTTGTAATTTCATTTTGTTAAAATGGACTTTTATAAAATTGGCATTGAAAAAAAGGATCGTTCAAGGAACCGGTATCAAAGTCACGGTATTGGTATCGGAATTTTTTGAACAATACCCAGCCCTGCTCTTCACAGTTAGCCTACAACTAACAACAATCTTACAATCAATGACTGCCGATTGGTTAGGACAAAATAAACCAAACTAGGAAACACACACGTTGTCGAGCTGAATGACTGAAGTGAAATGGAAATTCTGTAAAAATGATATTGTTTTCCTGTTTCCTTACTTTTAGGAATATGAACACAACAATGGCTCAATAACATACAGTCTAAAACTGACAATTTAAGGTTAAACTCTAAAATCTGTCTGGTCACAGTATAAGTGCAGAAGACGACAAATCTGAAAACATTCAAAGCCAGTTTTCTTTACTTGCCATTGCACCAATTAGAGTATTGAGGTTTTATCTCCAAAGGCTACCTTAATACAATGCGAAACTCACATATCCATGTGTACGTTGAAGTATTTATTGTAGTCATTCCTTCTGTCTGTACTGGCTGTGAGGGGATCCCTTCTTAGTTTGAATACAATGGGAGAGATGGGGACAGAATCCACAGTCCAAACTGCATTCAAAAAATGATTAATTTTAGAAGGAACCCATTTGAGTTGACTGCTGAAGCGTCATATTAGCCTGAAAGAAACTAGTTTACAGTGTTTTCACATCAAGAGGGGGATCTCTGTATATGGACATGTGGATATTAAATTAGGACAATTTGAACCTATCCTTTAACTGCTGCGATTCACCTCAAATCACTGAAATTTAAGCTTATCAAACAAATGGTATCTTAGCTAGCGGTCTTTTCGCACACATTTCTGACGTGTAAATGTCCTCTAAAAACACCACCAAACTCCACTGATATGTATCAATATGAAGTTATTTTGTCACTCCTAACTGGCTAAAACATGAAACTCAACCCTGGCAAGCCCTGGAGGTTGAAACCTACAAGATGATATGTGATAAATCATTCCGTGTGCAGGTGCATCATCCGTTACCTGTATTTCTAAATGACTACAAACAGGTGCACTTAAAATTAAGACAATGCAAACTTAATCTTAGTAACAGGACCTGGGCGACCTGTAACAACAGCTCTTGTGTTGAGGAAAATGATATGTTGTAGCGGGAAAGTATTTCCCTTTAAACGTTAAAAAGCCACGTTTAGGACGGCCAGTGAGCTCCACGCGGGGTATGGAGGGACGGTCAACGGACAGCCTGAGGGAAACTTGACGTTATTCTGGTGGTCATCTCGTTAACCGTCGAAGACTTAGCTAAGTAAATCCACAAAGACCGACCTGAAGCTGAGCTAAACGAAGACGGAAGTTAACCGAGCCGAGCGGGACAGCAACACGAACAGTACGCCCGGTTCATCCCTCTCTTCCCCCGCACCGAAAACTGTCACAAAAAGCGGACACTCAACGTTACCTTCACCGAGAGTCCGTTCACCACCGGGAGGAAGAGGAAGCTCGGAGGTCAGCGTGTCCAAAAAGCCTAAAACAAAACACTTTGTTGCTGTTGTTTTAGTTTCCTGTAACAGAAATTAAGTCCAGTTCTGGTGTCAGTGTATCCGAGACTCACAACGTGGAGTGGAAGCGGCAACAACAACGGCGGCAGCAAACGGTCTCCGGTCAGCCTGCTGTCAGCGCTCAGCGCAGGTTGCGGCTGCGCATGCGCCTACCAACTGCTAATGCGAAACGAAGATCGTCTAATGACAAGATGGCACGTTAAGAGTTTAGAAACATGCTAACCTAAGGTATGTTCTCAATAATAGTATATATTTTTCTCTGTATTACTAGATTGCTTACAGTTTTAACGTTTTTATTTAAAAATATTAAATTACCTAATTAGTATTTTTTTTTAAAAGGAGACATAGAGGAGCTTCTACAGAGGGTAAATGTGAGACAGGATACATCAAATTCAATAAGTGGTGAACCCCAGGGGGGTGTTAAAAGTTGTAATTGTAGTTTATCTGTGTTTTAAGCCCCCAACGTCTCTTAGACACTAGGATTAGGCAATATTTATGGTTAAGGTTAGAGTTAGGTGCCTTGAAGTCAACGGTCTCAGCGCTGCCTGTAAGGAGACGTTGGGGGCTTAAAACACCATTGAGCGTAATTGTAATTGCAATAAAAATAAAAAAAATCGACGCAATTGAAAAGTTAAACAAGTAACAGCTTATATCTACTAAATAAAAAAGCAATTCAGTTACATAATAGCACAGTTGATCAAGGCAGTTGATTTATCAATTAATCGTTTGGTCAATAGCATAGTTCAGAAAATAGTAACACACATCAAAAGAGCCCAAGATGATACATTCAAATGGATTTGTTTTATTTCACAGTCCACAACCCAAATACAATGACATGAATAAAGTTTATCATAATACATTAGTCATGTTTGATAAATTGGAGCCAGTGACTTTTTGGCAGTTTCTATTTAAAAAGCCAATGATCAATTCACTGATTAATCGATTACATTTTCAAAACAGTTGCAGATATATTTTTCCGTCCATCAACTAATCGAAATATATCAGCTCTACAAGTAAATCTACTTACTCCAAATAGCCCACAGGCTTCATTAGTCCACTGACTTTCAGTGAACAAACATTAATGTAATTTTATTGCACATATATTGAGATTTTAATTGGGCCTGCAGGGCTTCCATATGTTGAGCAGTGAATAGACTTGTGGTAATGTTATGCACAACACAAAGAGATTGGTGTTTCCTGCTTGCAGTGCGAGTTGATATATTTTGATGAACTCTTTGAAATTGTTCTGAAAATAGACACACAAGTTATAACTTTATTGCAGCCACATTGAGAATGCCAGTTTAGCAGTCTCTACTGAGCTCAAGATGAATGGATAATCATCCATAACTATTTTTACTCTGTATACAAACTTTCCTCCTCAGCTGATTAAATGCCTGGAGCCAACTGGAGGCAACAGGACAGATCTGTACGTTCCATCTGCAGCCTCTAATTTGCACACTGCCGTGCCATTACCCCGTGTGTCTGCACACTGTTTACTTTTAAATTATGTGCAGCCAAAACCAGCATGCTGCAAAATAACTACTCTAACCTCCGTGGCTCCTCAAACTGGCTGGTTTAGCATCTTGGACACACAGTTCACAAAGTGGAGACACATATTTCACTCCACATAACAAAATATTGTGTGAATAACTGAGTTACAAAATAAAACATATGCAACATTATTCACAGAAAATGTGACATGACTGGACGTTTTATCCCCACAAACTGATTATATATTTTCAAAGCCACATCATCCGTCTTTGGCATCATAGTGTGTGCTTCATAATGTATTTGCTCCTCTACTGGCTGCACCACTGTAATTTGAACAGCAGATTAAAGTAGGAGACCAGTGAAGTGACCAGTCTAATTATGTTTGTATACTTCCAGCATGTGAAAGGCCACAACAATAAAAGTACGTTGACTTGATAGCCAGACACTGAGATGATAATTTCCAATATACGTTTATTAGGTCGGTCACGTTTAGCGCGTACAAACTAGCATGTGTGCTTGGATACACCCTAACTGACCTCATATACCCCGTGCAATATTATCAATATCAAAAAATTCAAGCCATTAAATGTGTAGGTGTTCGGGTCAGCATGTACAGTATATACTGTCAGTACTGAATACTGCTTTCAGAGCAACATGCATAAACCCAACAACGTAACTTGGGGTTCAACACTGGGGGAGGGGCTGGGGGGGTGTTGAGATCTCCACTTTTGAGCAAAATACATAAGGGTAATACATAACCCATTGCTATTAACCTATGTGTGTTAATTGTATAGCCCACTTGTTCTTGATAGGCTGGAAACAATAGACGGCGCTGATGGTTAGCTTAGCACGCATATAACCATAACCATAACCATAGTAAAATCAAAGGCAGCATGCTAGCTACCTTCATATGTAAAGCTAAAGGTCAATGGTTTGGGCTACTACTTAGCCTACTGCAGGGCTATTGAGGCCACACCCACTCAACATTTGTATTCACTGTATATGCCTGTCTGCTTTCCCCGGCTTAATTTTCCATGGAAAATTTCTGGAAATTTCCCAGAAAATTTTCGCCCCTTTGTAATCCTAGTTGTAACCCCCCTATCCCCCCTGTAAATTATGCCTACGCATAAACCATGTGTACTTATTAAACATTAACACTGAATTAAAAGTACACTTAAAAACAACCCATAGATAAAAAAAAAAATAATAATAATAATAATTTAACAAATTGATTAAATATCATACCCCTTAAACTGATCAAGTGTATTATTGTAAAATCAGCGCAAAGCCTTTAGGTAAACTTAGAGTTCAGTGCATGTCACAGAGCCTGTCAGTAATATTTTAACTCCACTTAAAATCTTGTGCTGTAATGTGAAGCTCTATATGAAAACAAGGCAAGGAAAGTGAGATCTGTGTGAAAATTCACAGCCAAGGTGTGAAGATAGGAAGGTTGTTGAAGTTTCATCTTCACAGTAATGCAACTATTACATGTCTTTGTTGGTTAGATTCTGCTAAATGAAAAAAAGCATGTGTTCTGTGTAGAAAAACAAGTTCTGAACATGACGGTATGTAATGAAGTGAACTGTCTCACTGTTCATTTGTTGTTCATATTGTTCACAGTGCACTTAAATGGCTCATGTCAAGTCTACAAGCTCCTCTCACATGTTCATTTCAGACCTTTCAGCTGCATCTCTAATCGTAGTGCCAATCGTAGTCATTATCATATCATAGTCTATTTTTATTGTTCGTTTTTCTGTATAATGTGGATGAATTTGTTTAATGTATGATGAATGAATGTCCTCTCCCCCTTCCCTTATAGGGACCACAATGGAAATAAGTCTTTGGGCTTTATTGTGTCATCCCTGACTATTTATGTATTTTTAATGTATGACACATGTACTGTTTCATATTTTTATATTTAAGTGGTCAA
The DNA here is from genome assembly GCF_031162955.1 of Sander vitreus. Lineage (NCBI taxonomy): Eukaryota > Metazoa > Chordata > Actinopteri > Perciformes > Percidae > Sander > Sander vitreus. Next base: position 31,749,225 of record NC_135859.1, read on the forward strand.
ATAAAATCAATCAATCAATCAATCAATCTCATGGTCTTCCTCAGCGGGTGCGATGATAAAGTTGATCTGAAGTTCGTCTGGTCACACAATCACAACTGAGCTATCACCATGACAACAGGCCAAAGGTAAACCATGAGACCAGTTGAAAGCTCCATGTAAAATATGTAACTGACCTTTGAGTTGAGAATATTTTTGTCAAACTGTTTCTAAGGTCTTTAATGAACTTTCATCTGCTGTTGTAAAGAAGAGGCGGTGGTAGCTAAGTCGGTGGGGACTTGGCTTGGGAACGGAGGGATGCCTCCGTACAAAGTACGGAGCGTGGAATGGTGACTGGAGAGGTGCAGCGGTTCCCTTGAGCAAGGCATCAAACTAGAGATGGTCCGATACCATTTTTGGCTTCCCGATACCGATTCCGATACCTGAACTTGCGTATCGGCTGATACCGAGTACCGACCCGATACCAGTGCGTCATATATTTTATTATGTTTTAACATAATAATATGTATAGTATACTACTATCCCTGTATGGATGTGATATGATTTCTATCTTTGTTGTCGGTCTGGCTCAGGTTAAACTCTTTGTGAAACATGAACAAACACAAACAATGAATGCCACAGAACTTTCTTTTTTTATCCAGTTTGACAGTCTGTTATAACAGAAAAAGAACATAAATAAACTACTTTAACGTAGATTTTCTTTAGGGCTTTATTACGTGGTATCGGATCGGTGCATAAACTCCAGCACTTCCCGATACCGATACCAGCATTTTAGGCAGTATCGGAGCCGATACCGATACTGGTATCGGAACATCTATACATCAAACCCCTAGCTCGGGCCCTTTTCAGGGCCTGTGAGGCAGCCCCTTTGCTCTGAAAAATCTGAGATTTAGCATAATGTTAAAATGCTCAAGTGAAGTACAATTACCTCATAATTGTACTTAAGTACAGTACTTGAGTAAATGTAGCCTACTTAGTCACCGTCCACTACTGGATATATGTAGAGGAGAAAATTACATACATGACTTGCATTGAATGTTTTTGGTTCAAAGAATCAGCAGCAGAGTGACACCTCTTAGTTTATTTTACTCCTCTCAGGTGCAAAAACAGAAGCTGTCCCCCAGCAGAGAGGGAGGCAGTTCAGGTATCACTAAGTAAGCCTGCTGGTGACTCACCGCCGCCATGCAGATTAATGCACAAAAAAGTGCACCATATTCAACATCATATATTAACCAACTGAGCAGAACAGCTGTTCATTCACATTAGTCCATGTCAGAAATCCCAGTAATTGCAGCAATGTACAGTATATGCCTTGGTTGTCTTTTCTTGTTAATTGATGAATAACCACATACAGCTTTAGCACTAAAGTTGCACTGGAGTCTGATAAAGGTGACACGCAACAGCTGATCATTTAGACTCCTGTGGTGTTTGAGCTGATGTGTACATCTTCATCGTCACCTCTCACATGTTATCTCCATTTATAACACACACAAACACATACGTACATACTTTCGCTCTTTTCTTGTCTGTTTTTCTCACATTCAATATCAACTCTGGCTTCCTCACACACACAAACACACACACACAGGGCTGACGTTCTCCATCTGGTATCAGCGTAACGCCACAGACGTTAGGTCCCCCCCACGTCTATCTATAACACGAGCATCACCAGCCGTCTCAGCAGAGGAGGAGGCTGCTCATCTTATCTGTCATGTTGCACCACTCTGTGGCTCTGCATGCTCAAATAACCCTTTTTAGACGGAGAGACCCACTGGCTGTTGTTCAGCTGCATCAGCAAAGTGCTGGGTTACAGGGGTGTGTGTGTGTGTGTGTGTGTGTGTGTGCTGTGTCTGCGTCACTTAGCAGCAGGTGGATTGGAGAGAGTGAGAGAGGGACGCTCTCTCACTCTCTCCAACAGCCCTCCAGCCTGTTGCCATACAAACACACACAAGTCTTCACACATTTGGCATCTCTGGTCTGGTTTCACACTTTTTTCAATCCTGTGGTGATATGGAACTTTTTTAACGACAAAACTATTGAGCAATTAGCTTGATAATTAATGGACATAATGGCCATTTTGTCATTCTTCATTATGAGGTTGAGAGTCTCACAGAGAGAATAAAACCCAAGGTCATCCTGCATAAAAATGTTACCTCGCACAGCCAGAACCATTCTGCTATGTCCTTGTTTACCATGTTGAGATAACTTTTCTGTCTCATAGTGTTACAGACCACCTTAAGTGGCTGATGAGCCTTGAACTCGGAATCCCACAGGAGCTGGATTCTCGCCGTATCACGAGATCCCGCGAGAATAACTGGATTACATATCACACGAAAATCCATTTTGTCGGGCTTTAAAGGTCCAATATGTAATACTGACAGCTAGCGTTTAAAATGGTTACTGCAGTCCAAATTCAAAATACTGAAAAGAGTCGTCTCCCCGGCCCCTCCTCCCCAGCATCGAAGTTCACGGGAGTTGCCAGGTTGATAACGCTAAACCCAACGTCACACAATGTCAATGGAGGCTTGATGCTAGTCTCGCATTGCCAGGCAGTGATGTCACAATAATCCACAGCGCAGCGGAGTTGCTAGATTCTGCTATGTTGACAGTTATAAAAGCCCACACACACACACACACACACACACACACACACACACACACACACACACACACACACGCACACACGCACACACACACACACACACACACACACACACACACACACACACACTCAGCCATCAATCACTCACTGGGAGACAAACGGTGTTGATGTCTGCAGAAATGCTGAGCTTATCTCTTGTTTGACACGTGAGATGATCAGAAACACTCACAGTCTCAGCACTTTCTGTAGCTGAAATACACTGAAGAAGAAGCAGATTGCTCCAGGGGGATGTTCACATGTTCAGGTCCAGAGTGCTTTAATTGCAGAATTTAATCAATTTTGAGCTTGAGTCCTGGTATCAAATGAAACAGTTCTGCCCCTTTAATCTGATTTTCAGGGGCATTTTGCAGTGGTTATTAATCATGTGCAGCTCTAACGTTTGGTTCGACTTCTGTCCTGCTGCTGAATGCTGATTATACACCTTCCAAGAGTGTCTCTGTCCTCAATCAGTCCATGTAAAACCTGCATGAGAGGAAAAATAGTTAACAAATAAATTAGTATCTGTGCATTAAAGTTCATCCTTGTTTGTGTTTTCATGTTGTGAATCAAGTTTATCTCCTAATTTGTGTCGAAATTATGACAGTGTTGTCAGTGAAGGTCTCTTTTTGTTTACAGCATATTAATTCAGTCATGATTTATAATATTAATGCTGCATGTAGCTGTTAGGCATGTATCCTTTAATCATCATCTGTGGAAGAGATATGCAACAAACCACATACATAGTCTTACATGTGATCTTTACGGTTCAATAACGAGAAAAGGTTGATAAGATAAAATAAGTAAGATGAAGATGAACTGATGAGCTTTATGCTACGATAAAACACACGATCGCGGCGGACCGATGCAACTGTGGACGCCTGCATTCTGTCGTTTATGAGGGTGCCGTTGTTGTCAGCATCAGTGTCTGTTAGCAAACATGGGCTCCACTCTGCAGGAAGGTGAGAGACATCATCGGCTCTGACAAAATACCATTTTCCTAACATAATTACACAGTACACGTTAATAGGGCTACAACTAACGATTATTTTCATTGTCCATTCATCTGTAGATCATTTTTTCGATTCATCACTTAGTTGTTTGGTCAATAAAATGTCAGAAAATACCAGAAATATTGTCGATCAGTGTTTCCCAAAGCCCGAGATGACGTCCTCAAATGTCTTGTTTTGTCCACAACTCAAAGATATTCAGTTAACTGTCACAGAGGAGAGAAGAAACCAGAACATATTTACTTTAAAAAAAACAACAATGAATAACACAAGCAACTATTTAGTAAAAGTCTACAACAATTCTTCTTTTCTTCTACTTATCTATGTCTTAGGTTCTCATTTTTACTGTAGTTCTTTTTTTTCTTTTTCTTTACAAATTTAATGAGCATTGTTGGAGGGAGCTAGCCTGGGAATCCATTTCCAGGAAACAATCCAATTCCAATCCAATTCCCTCTGGAAACAGCCGGTTGCCCCCAGAGTGGCGAGTAGCCTACCTGTATTTGGACCGGGATGGACTGGGATGGCACGGTTCCGGTGCATTGCTCTCTATACTGGACCCAATTCAGTACATAGATCCAAGAGCACAGCTTTAGGGAATCTAAATCGGCATATTAGCCAGTCATCTTCATGGTCCCTGAAGTCTCTTTTTCTCCTGATTCTTCCATTGGGGTTAGTCCTCCTGCAGGGCCAGCAGTGCCATCATGCAGCATTACGCACAGGGTCACCGCAGTATTTATATGTTTACAACAATTTGTGATCGTTAACACCTTGCCAACACAGCATCAACTGGTGGTATCCCCAACCCCGAGATACAATTTGAAGATGAAAGAAAGTCTAAAAGGCAAACACACTTTTCTTCATGCAGGTTTTGTCACAAACAGTATTAAAGTTCGGATTGATAACGAGGACTTTGAGTGTAACGATTGCGCGAGAGCTTAACAGCTGTATTTCCAGACTTTGACATTTGATGATATATGCACAGTATTAAAGACAGATATTTAGTTATTTACACTGTGTTCTGCCGTTATCTAATGCTAGGGTATTTGATGCTATCCTGTATTCCATGCAGTCGGGCCCTCCTCCTACGCTCCGTAGCGGACAATGTGACGGCGAGACAGCGCCGATTAAACATTAAGAACACATTTTTATTTAAGATTTGAGTCGGAGGTATTTATGGAACAATTATACAGTACAAGCGTAAATAACACTGTTGGATTTAATCTTCATGGTAACGTGGATGATACGGAGTGAAAAAATGTGCGTGGGGCATCAATACTTGAAAATATTACGAGTAATCGTTATTCCCATTTACTTTCTGCAGTCTGACTTCAGTTCACCACCTCACCATCTGCGTCGCCAATTCCTGTTTTGTCTCCAAAATGTGCGTACGCATGGGTCAGAGTTTGCGTGGAAGACCGCACGTTCTCCCGTCAAGTTTGTTTTTTTATAAATCACAACCTTTGCGTGGGAAGTGGCGTACGCACATTTTCAGCCCCGTTTTGTGCGTACGCCACGTTTATAAATGAGACCCCAGGACTATTAACATATTCATTACCCCCCAATCTCCCCCCTCCCCAGTTGCAGAACGTCTGTGGATCCGCTCCGGAACGGCGGCGGAGACATTAGGTTTCCATTAAAGTCAATGTGTGTATTTTCACTGACCACAGAACGGCTGCGTTTGGACGGGTTCGGCTGAAGGTAACGGACATCTGGCCGAAAAGAAGTACATTCGGCGGAATTTCCGGCAGCACCAGAGCAATCCTGGAAGTGGAACGTCGTGGATATAGGCTACATGTTCATTGTCGGTAAGACAGTCTAATTGCTTCATGTGTAAGCCTCACTTACAGCAGAGGGTAGGACGTTGTTTATGGTGTTTATATTATTGCACCACAGTCATATAAGCTTCAGTATGAATGCTTTTAAAGCTTAGCTTCAAATGCTTAATTATGCCTCAACGCCCCCTTAATAATAACTCAATAACTCAAAACAAATTCTACAATATGAAGCAACTTGTGGCTGATCCAATAAGGCCAGCTTCATTGAATGACTTTATTGAAGAGCTTGAAAGGCGAGTGTCTTTATTGAATATGTGCAACTCACTGTAGCTGTTGTTCTTCCGGTCGCCGTCTATCGAGCCAGTCAAAAATAGTCGAGGGAGGAGAGTAAAGATGGAAAGCTCCAAAAGCTTAGTTTCATATAAATGCACAGATAATTTGTTGTTTTGTTGTTAGTGAAACACAATATTGACCTTGTAGTTGAAACAGGAGCCTCATATAGGAATGACATTTCCTCCTATGGAGTCCGTTCATTCGCATTCGGAAATCGCCTATTTTTGACTGGGAAAATATCGGATAGTGTAAACAACAACTGCTAACGTGAGTTACTCAAAACCTTTCTTTTTAGTAAACTCTGCGTACACAAAGAATGTTGTTAATACTTTCGTTAAGGTGTAGAGTCCCTGGTGATACTTCAAGCATAGTTCCATGTTGTGTCGAGCCTTCTTAGTGTTTTAAAAATAGCTATTTTGAGGCTAGCATAGTAGTGTCCCTAGCACTCCCATTCAAAAGGCCATTTGACCGAAAAACGAAAATACGGTAAATCTTAAAAGTGGCGATTCCGTCCTAAATATGCTTTTAAATGAAAGTTTGACTCTGGTACATTCACAAAAAGACCCTAGTTTGCATTTTGGCGAGAGTTACGCTTTAAGTAAAAGTACTAATACCGCGCTGTAAAAATACTCAAGTACAATACAAGTAAAAGTCACAAAAAAACACGGACTCTTCAGAAGAGGTAATTATCTTCACTCGAGTTTCTGTGCGGGAAAGTCACCGGACGCCACAATCTTCTGAACATAGTCGTACTGAGAAATCCAGAGAGAGTTGTGTGGAGCTGATAGTCTTAATTAGCTTTGTAGCAACTCATTTGGCAATGGCTTGAATGTAACGGACGTTCATTAATATCAAAAAGTTACACACTAAAGCTTTAAGTAAAAGTATGTATCGTCAGGAAAAGTAAAAGCACTCAATGCAGAAAAATATTTTAGAAACTGGAAACGAAAAAAGGGTCGAAAGCGTCGACAAATACTCGTTAAAGGCGTCGAAAAAAGCATTAAAAACTAATTCTGTGTTTAATCAGCTAATCATTTCAGCTGGACTTGTAGGCCGTTATATTGTTGGGTAGTTTAACGGGGCGCTATGCAGTTTTGTCAATTTCTTCACTGTTTTCTCGCTTTTTGCTCGCAGGTTTCTTTATACCTGTGCCCCCTACTGCTTCGGAATAGATATTTGGCAGCTCCTATGTTTACTTGTGTCTGACTCCTCGCTTGGTCTGTCTACCATTTCCTCTTTCTCTGTTCCTCCGACAGTGCTTTCCTAGCTTTCTGCTTCTTTTTTGCTGGCTCAGCCATGACGATAGTATGAAAAACTCCATCGCTACCTTGTTCTTGCTAGCTGGTTCCTGGATGGAGGCGTGTATGTGTGCAGTCCCGTGAAGCAATCCGTTACATCGCGAGACCTGATATCGCGCGATACTTCCTGACGCTGAGGCCGGCGGTGGTTTTTCAGCTCACAGGCCCTAGGGGGGGAGCGAGACGACCACCATTTAACCCGAAAAAAGTCATATAACATTTCCAATGACTCCGAAGCTGTTCAGTTAAGGTAAATTAAGCTAAAAAAAAAACTGCATAGTTCCCCTTTAATTTATAATAAAACGTTGTAATTTATAAACATAATCATGTTTTGTGTGCTTTTTGTGTAGTGGAGTAAAAAGTAGAATATTTCTCTCTGAAATGTAGCGGAGTAGAAGTAGAAAGTGGAATGAAAAGATAAGACTCAAGTAAAGTACAAGTAACCTCAAATTTGTACTGAAGTACAGTACATTCCACATTCCACAGTACATTCCACCACTGGTTGTTTCACTTCACTGTATGTGACTTTATTGTTTTTCCAAGAGAAATACTTGACTTCACAGAAGTCAAAACAAAACAGAAGACTTGCATGAGTCCTTCATACATACATGAAATGCTAGTAGTGGAATGTAACTGTACTTTGTAAAGCTGGGGTAGGCAGTTTTCTGGAAAAGGCAAAAACCACCCAGAATAATAAAAGCAGCGCCCCTCCTGCAGCTCTGTCCGCTCTGTCCTCAGCCCCTCCCCTCAGACAGTAACCTGTATACTACAGAGTACTTGTTATTCATATCAATCATCCTTGTCATGATTGTGATCCGGATGCTGTTATACAGTGTGGTGGAATTTCCAGCTTACGAATTCATGCTACATAAGTTGAGACAGTGGTACCCCAGGTCTCATTCAGGTCAGTGTCCAACATAACCACATAATCTTTCCAGGCAGGGGAGTACTTCAACTGTGTGCCTCTGTAGATTCAATCTAGACAGCTGCATGATAAGGGCGTGTTTTGTTTCAGGATTGTCTCCTTTTGGAGGTCGGTGGGCCTGCCACACTTTTTCATACCCAGAGAGAGAGATATAGGCTGAACTAGGCTTTAGCATCAGTGTTTTAGGCTCCTGCAATATCTTTATTTACATTGAAGAGTTGGGACGGCACGACACGATAACATATCGTGGTAAAACTGTACTACCTCTGCCTGCCTAAACTCTTTCCTCAATTCATTTCAATCGGAGACTCTCAAATGAAGGGACTTCATTTGAGAGTGAAATAAGTTTAATGAACATGGTGCATAATAGGTTGATATTTTAGTCTTTAAAAAAAAAAAAAATCTAAATCAAACTTTATTTTTCCCGTGAGGGAACTTCGTTTGTGGTCGGGCACATTCAAACACAACATACAACAATACATAGTCCGTATTAATCATACCAGAGAATAAATAAATGCTAAATACTAAAATACTAAAAGAAACTAAAAACCCTAAGGGTAGGAGTAGATTGGTGGGTAGGGAGAATAGGTCGAAGTCTGTATCGATCGATGGGGGGGTGGTTATTGTTTGTTCAACAGTCTGATGGATGCTGGCACAAAGGTGGACATGGCTTGTTTGGATCGTGTGGGAAGGGAACGGAATCTCCTCCCTGAAGGTAACAGATGGTACTGGTTATTAAGATTATGGGTGGGGTCTGATATGATGAGTTTACTTTTCCTGACGGCCTGTTTATCAAATATGGTTGTGAGAGTAGCGACTAGATTCCATTGCAATGTTAATTTCTAAGGGATATGGAGGCCGTGGATATATAAGCATATCCCCCCCGATGGACTCTAGACGCTGGTGGAGGTGACCAAGGGATAAAGGAAGCCTGAAGATCTGGATGGATGTGATGTGAAGCAGGGCTTCTGATGGCGGAACCTTGGAACCTTGGTGCTGGGAATGATGAGAACTGGAGGTGAATGGGGTGGAGCAGGGTCGCTTCATTACAGTAAATGTGTGTAACACATGTGCAAGTCATCAAGGTCTCCCGAATCTTCTTCACATACGTGAAATGAGTTGTGCTGCTCCTGTGTGTTAAGTGTCCTTGACACACAGCGACAATCCTATGAGAATTACCATCCTGTTATCTTTGTAAAGATGACTTACTGTGATTCAAGTTCATGTTTATGAAAGAAACAGGTTAAATATCCGCAAAGGGTTTCAGAGATGAAAAGAAAATGTTGCTAATAGTTTAGCCTTCTGCTAACCGTAGCTGTGACCCTTCGGCTTCGCTGATACTGACACGTGTTTTATTGCGTTTATTGTTACTCTCTTTTTGAGATATTTTTCCTTTTTTTGGGTTGCTTTGCAGTGTGGGCAGTTATTGCCTACAATAAACCCTTACTGTGATTGGTTGGTGAGCCCGTTTAGGCAAATTACTTCACCGTCACTATCTACTAAAATATGTACAATTTCGTGAGAATTATTTTGTGTTGTATTCAATAACATTTTGTCCCATGCCATAAAACTGATGAACACTATACAGTAAATCTAAAGAGATGTTTACAAGAAACAAAAAACGTTTTAGGAATCAATTCACATCAGGGAATCTAGTGAAGATAAAATAAGAAGTTATTGGGGTAAGGCACCATCAATTTGTTGATCTGTATAATTTATTTTGCCTGAGTCGTGGAGAAAACAAACCTAACATTTAAAACTCATTTAGAACAACAAAAAATATTGTTTTTGCATCAGTCCAGCACTGCTCTATGAAACCTTTGTTTGCTCGTTTGTGCTCATACAAAACACACATGATGTTAGCAGCAGCGTCATCACCTACTCTGCCTTTCCCTTTCACACTTTCACTTCCAATGCTGGTCAAATGTTTACACTCTCCACTTCTTTCTGTTTGTCAGAGCCACCTTCACCGTGGCTGTTAATCACTCCTTTCACTTGAGGGAGGCTATACCTGTGTTTCTCCTCACCACAGATGTGTTCATCGCCTCCATCTGCCCTTCACCTCCACTGCTGAATTACAATCAAGGGATCAGGACCGAAAAAAAAGGAAAAGAAACAGCCCTGCACAGCAGTGAAATAAATCAACAACGCTGTGTGTGTGTCTGTGTGTGTGTGTGTGTGTGTGTGTGTGTGTGTGTGTGAGGTATTGCAGTGTGAGAATAGTTGGACACATGCTGGTCTTCAGGCCTCTGACTGTGCTCCTAATACTTGATGTCCATGATTATCCCTGACATTAGCTGTGATGTACTGTATATAAAGTACAGAATTAAGTTGCGGTGGCATAACATTGTGTGTGATGTTACAAATATATATATATATATATATATATATATATATATATATATTTGTAACCATAACCATATATATATATATATATATATATATATATATATATATATATATATATATATATATATATATATATATATTAGGGCTGTCAATTGATTAAAAAATGTAATCTAATTAATTACATACTCTGTGATTAATTAATTGAAATTAATCGCATACATAATTAACAGTGCCTGAACCGATACTTTTTAAGAAAGTAAAAAAAGAAAAGACAAAAGAAGGGTACTAAACAACAGTTGGTGACATTAAAGAACGGCTTGTTTATTGCTAAGGCCATATGGTCAAAATTAAATGATTTAATAATAATGTATAACAATAACAATAACAAATTTCACTAGTAAATTGCTGTTGACGACAAAAACAACCACCAGATGGGAAAAGGACATTTACAATAACTTCAAATGCACCACGAGGCTGTAGTTTGCTAGTTTCATTGAACGCACCGCAGATTGTTACATCCCAGTGTTGAATCCTCTACAGTAAAACACAGTCAAACTTTACAACGTTTAGCGTTAGCTGTCAGCATTTTAACCGTGTTTAATCCAGCTACTAGCTAGCGGTAGGCTAACGTTAGCTGCTGTCGAGTATAGTGTTAACTAGCGTCACGTGCAGCGGTGTTTGTGTTGCCTGTATCGTCAGTTTCAGAGCATCAGAGAGAAGTGCAGATTAATCTGCGTTATTTTATTTAACGCCTTATTTTTTCTCAGATTAAAAATTATGAGATTTTAACTGTGTCAGGCTCGGGTCGGGCTCGGACATAAATATCTCAATGCCTGTCGGGCTCGGGCCTGGTTCGATCACGGTTCTGTCAGACACGGGCCAGGCTCGGACAGAAAAATTTGTCTCGATCCGGACTCTAGTGGGGAACCAGCGAGGGATCATGTTCTGCTGCATACAGAGTTAGATCCATGGGAGGTAGCATGGAGCTCAAACACCACATTCCCTCCTGATGAAGCCCAACACCGGAAGATAAAAAGGAGCACCGGATATTGGATAATTCTGCAAAAACCCAATATTTGCCATTAGATGTTTGGCTGGACTGCAGCAATGTGAGGCCATCCCTTCAGACGTAAAGTCACGACACATGAGTGAGTGGCTGAGTGAGTGAGTGAGGGATAAAGTTGCACCATTGGTCGGAGTGAGTGATGACATGAGTGTTTGTGTTTCCCCATTTGTCCTTTTCAAAATAAATAGGCGCTGACAGTCTTCTATGGCGTTCTGTTTATCGCACGCCGTTCATTCCGAATCAGTTGCACGCTAAGGATGAAATATGTCTTGGATTAATCATCTTGATGGAAATCAGTTTAAGGTTACATAAACTCCTCACACACGCTCTGTTTACAAATGTAAATTCATGGATTGAAATGAATGTAGAAGTATTAATTTCTTCTACAATCTCTCGTAGTTGAATGATTTCTTTTTCCTTTTCAACCTTTATTTTCCTCCTAGATCTATAGAGGGAGAATTCTGAGGCATAATATCAATGCAAAGTAGGAATTCAGCCTTGCTAAATCAGCAGGTGATGAATGACCCTGAATACTAAATCATGCCCCGACGCTGCTTTTGACAAAAACAAACATTACATACTAATAACTAAATATTAGTCCACAGGATGCAGAGCTTTTGCTCCAACACTCTCATCAAACTTCATTATATAAACACAATGGCAGTCTTTGTCAGTGTCCTCATTTAGGATGCTAGTGGCCTGAGGGTAAAAGCTCCTCCTCACTTCTCCTCAGTCTCTCAGTGCTGGCCTCAAGTATCAATACTTTCTACCCGACTTTAGTCTATATCCACGACGTTCCATTTCCGGGATTGTTCATGTGCCACTGGAAATCCGCGGGATGTCTTTCATTTCGGCCAGATGTCCGTTACCTTCCGCTTTCTTTGGGTTGGTATTTTAAACTCCGGTCGAGTGCCATGGTTTACTGCTCCTCAGATCTCTGCATGGTGGTCTCACTTTGTCAGACCTTCCTCCACAACGCTGCAGAGGAGGGTCTGGCTAGTCCACACAGCATTCCGGGATGGGAGAAAAATATGCTCTGGTTTATTGGCATTTCTTTAAACCAATCACAATCGTCTTGGGCGGCGCTAAGCGCCGGACGGAGCCACGGTGCCTCTGCAAAATAGCCTCGGGAAGGAACTTGTTTTGGTGGAACGTGTGTACGTTCAAAAGTTGTTTTAGTCGTGGAACAGAAAACAAAAAAAACTGACATGATAGACAGATAGTCTAGCTAGCTGTCTGGATTTACCCTGCAGAGATCTGAGGAGCAGTTAACCATAGTCCTCATAAATCCACCGGAGTTTATTCAAATAAATCACGTTGGTTTGTGGGAGATTTTATAATTTATTTATGTAATGAAGGCTTTTCTGGACTTTTAACAGATTAAAAGAAAAACTAATTATTTGCAACTTAGTTATTATAATAATAATCATTATAATCCATTATCAGACCTTAGTTCAAAGGTTGGCGTTAAGTTCAAAGTCTTAACCCTGAAAGGTTTGTGTAGCAGCTCATTATGGGATGCAGCGGTGCTTTTCATGTGTTCATGCTGATGTGTTTTCCTCTCTCTTCTCTGGCAGCCTGCGGCCTACAGCCCGAGGCCAGAGGAAGAGAGACCACATGAAGTCCTGAATTAGATGGAGCCGTAAATATTTGATGAGCTGCCGCGTGTTTCCAGCAGCTTAACGTGCGTCCAAGGTCAGAGGGATCTGCGGTCTCTCTCTCACACACACACACACACACACACACACGCACACACACACACACACACACACACACACACACACACACACACACACACACACACACACACACACACACACATACACACACCTATGTTTTTTTTAAAGTGGTCCAGGCCCGGTGCTCAACCCTTGATTCACAGTCCAGTGGAACAAACCATTCTGTCAAAAAGCGAGGGGTGGGAGGCGTCCGGGAGTAGAAAACAACATGTCACCTTAAAATTTTTTTTTATTCCTCACTTTAATCTTTACTTTCCTAACTATTCCAAAATATCTGTAGTTTTGAAATAATCATATTAGAGCGACAACTGGTCCTATCAAAGATAGAAGTAATAATAATATTAATAATAATAATAATAATAATAATAATAATAATAATAATAATACATTTATTTTTTATAGCACACACATGCACTAATGCTCACATCTACTTACAGGAAGACACTTTCAACTATGCACGGTAAAACACACACACACACACACACACGAACGCACGAACGCACGCACGCACGCATGCACGCGCACACACACACACACACACACACACACACACACACACACACACACAAGCTGCAGCTTCTGGGTTCATCAATTGTATGAAAAATGTTGATCAATTCATCGATACGTGTTGTGCTCTCATACATCATTACACCATCGTCAATACTTTACTCATTTCTAATTAAGAGCTGCCCAGAGAGCTGAAGCATCAGAGAGAAGAGACGCTCACTAAACATCCTCGCCTCTGTCTCTCTGCTGCTGCTGGCGTCGGTCCAACCGTGCTGATTTATACATGTCACTGCCACTCACATCCATCTGCTGCATGTTCTCTGAGACGTCACGCAGCTGATAGATGCACATGTCTTATTCATGGTACATTTCTGTTTTTGTACAGTGTGCCTGAATTGGACCAAAAAAGTGCCAGTATTCTAATTCAGCAGATGCATGACATGATCATTGCATGCGTCTTGGATATATTTATATATCTTGGTAACATATCCCAGTTCAAATGTATTTTTTCTATGCATATCTGGCCACTGGGGGTGGAAGTAGCTCAGTCAGTAGGGAGTTGGGTTGTTGTTGTTGGTTCGAGTCCCAATACGGACCAAAGTATGGTGTTGGACTGGTAGCTGTAGGGGTGCCACTGGCAAGGTGCTCTTGAGGAAGGCACCGAATGCCCAACTGCTTGTGGCACCTTTCCATGGGCAGCCCCCCCACTCTGACATCTCTCCATTAGTGCATGTGTAGGTACTGAGGTACTGTGTGTGTAAGTCAGGCATGTGTGTAATAACAACAGAGTGAAAAACATTGTAATTTCCCCTTGTGGGATGAATAAAGTATACTTTATTATTATTATTATTACTCTACTTTCGTCTCTACTGGAATTTTGGGTGTTTTGTTCAATTTAATTTCATTATCCTGACTAATCTTTGACATATATACTGTGATTATCCATTACTTTCATTTTTTCTGATCTTAACTATTGGTCAAAATCATTCATAGTTTCTGCTTTTTTCTAAAACAAAACTTCAAGATTTCATATAAATTAGGTTTATTGACCATGAATTCCAAAAATCTGTGTAAACCTAGTATTAATACTAGGGCTGATTTTTTAATTGATTAAAAAATGTAATCTAATTAATTACATACTCTGTGATTAATTAATCGAAATTAATCGCATACATAATTAATGGTGCCTGAACCGATACTTTTTAAGAAAGTAAAAAAAGAAAAGAAAAAAAAAGGGTACTAAACAACAGTTGGTGGCATTAAAGAACGGCTTGTTTATTGCTAAGGCCATATGGTCAAAATTAAATGATTTAATAATAATGTATAACAATAACAATAACTAATTTCACTAGTAAATTGCTGTTGAACCATCAGATGGGAAAAGGACATTTACAATAACTTCAAATGCACCATGAGGCTGTAGTTTACCAGTTTCATTGAACGCACCGTCTGTGTTGTTTCTCCGAAGGCAGCTGCAGATTGTTACATCCCGGTGTTGAATCCTCTACAGTAAAGCACAGTCATACTTTACACCGTTTAGCGTTAGCTGTCAGCATTTTAACCGTGTTTAATCCAGCTACTAGCTAGCGGTAGGCTAACGTTAGCTGCTGTTGAGTATAGTGTTAACTAGCGTCATGTGCAGCAGTGTTTGTGTTTCAGAGCATCAGAGAGAAGCGCAGACATATCAGTGGCACCAGATTTCGGTAGCCAGGGTTGGCAGGAAGAAGATTTGTATAAGTAAATGTTCCAATTAATGATCCAGGCAGCACATTCTCGTCTCCCTCCTTCATTTTACAGTCCAGTGGTGGCTAGAATGGCTCTGGGTGAAACGTCAATAACGTCAATTTTTTTGAACACTTTATTTGTTCTCAGATTAATTCATCGAAATGCCCTAGTTAATACATTGGTGGTGGTGAATATACAGGTGGTAATGGGAAGACAAGATAATGGTTAAGATAGCTGTGAAAAAAGTGTACTTCAGAGTGCATTGTAATTATGTGGCTGCAATTTGGAACAAAGAAAGTTAAGTGAGTTGTCAATATAGACTCCAAAATGTTATATTTATATAAAAGAAAAGTGAAAATATTGTATTTACAGAGTTGTACAGAGCCCGTGTTGAGGCTGCAATTATCTCCTTCGGCAGAAAAACACTTTTTTCTTTCTTAATACAAAAACCTTAGTTGACCCACAATGGTACGTGCAGCTCACAGTGAATGATTGACCAGTTTGCGGCAGTTTTTAGCTCTTTCATAGCACACAGAACAAGATTATGTTCTGCAGAGAAATCTTTTTAATCCAGCACGGACTCATGAACCCTCATTCGTCTTGAAACAGGTAGAGAAACCTTTTCAGTGATGTGTGAATCTGTTCAGCAGCGGAAATAAAGTGCAGACAAACCCAGGAAACAGCGGAGGGGAGACTCACATATCCTGTGTAGCCCACTTCTGGGTGATAAGTCTTCTATTTTGGGCCGTCGTTAAGACAGGTAGCCTCACCTGGGAATTACCTGAAAGCTATAGCGGTGATAAATCACAGCCGTAGAGATGTGCTGAGCAAACGAAGCACAGAGGGATAGGGGATGAAATTAGCAGCAGAATGTGTTTCTTTCAGGCTCCAGAAGGTAAAAACAAAGACAGCATATAAAGCAGCAAACTAGGCACGGATCATAGTGTGATCAAAATAGTGACAAACTGTTCACATGGCAGGATGGTTGCCCATCCTCTCCTCCTGTGCTTTTTAAAAACACAGCCTGTGCTGCAGCTTTTCTTAACAGTAAACAGTCCTGATTGTTTGCCAGGAAAAACACCACAGTGTTCGTCAGTCAGAGACAAATATCTGAGACGGCGACAGTGAAAAGCAAGGCTCATCAATATTTTAGTGCACGCGATAACAAAAAGGAGGCCAGTGGCTTTATGCTGACATTTCTGTGTCGTTATTCACAACGAGATCTCTGCTGTTCATTAATGCTTCGGGGTATGTGTGCTACAGGGCTGACAGATCTGGGCTGTGTTTCACTCCCAGCCCTTCATTCCCCAACACAAACTTAAACTGGATTAAAATAAGAGAACAAAAGAAGACAGAACGGACGTAATCAATGTGGAAACAAAACTTTAGTGTTAAAAGCAGTCTCCAACAAATGCACTGTTTCCTCCTGTTTGAGTAATATTTGATAAAAAACTACAGTGTCCAGCTGTTTAAGGAACTTACTGAGCCTGTTTTACAAATGATATTGTAAAACACATGCTAAATGGTTTTTGTGAGGTGTTCTTTTTAAAGATTTATGTCTTCTGTATGAATCAATGGGCTTTGGAGCTGAGAGCCACAAACAGGAAGTCCTTAAGTATTACTTTTTGGCCTATTCAGGGAATTTGTTGACCAATAAGTCCTCCAAACCATACGACGATTTATGTCGTAGGGTTTGTCTACCCTCTTATACTAGCCGCAAGAGCAATTCATAAATTAGCGCCCCTAGCGGTGGCGGGAAATATGACCCGTAGAAGCGTTTTCGGTCCTCATATCTAAACCAGAAAGCGTAACCGTCACGGTTTTAAACACGTCGTTAACATTGTGAAACGGTCGCAGTTTGGTTATGTTTAGGCACCCAAACTACTTAGTTAAGTTTAGAAAAAGATTGTTTTGGTTAAAATCAGACGTTACTTAACTTCCGATTAAACACGTGACGCGGAAGGAGACATAGCTCCATTTGTTCTAGTTGCTCTGTAAAGTAAAAAAAATAATAACTTGCCGTTTACTTTTATTTTTAAACAGGACATGAACCCTGGTCTCCTGGGTGAAAGTCCTGTGTTTGTTTGACCCATCTCTCAGAACTTGGCGCTCTTATACTTCGTCAGCATACTTTCTTATTTGGTATATTTATCATAGTCTCGCATTGCCAGACCTTCCTCGACAGCGCTGCGGATGAAGGTCTGGCTAGTCCACCCAGCATTTCAGGATGGTAGAAACACGTGCTGTGGTTTATTGCCATTTCTTTAAACCAATCACAATCTTCTTGGGAGGCGCAATGCGCTGGTCGGAGCAACGGTGCCTCTGCAAAATAGCCTCGGGAAGGAACTTGTTTTGGTGGAACGTGTATGTTCAAAGTTGTTTTAGTCGCGCAACAGAAAACTCAGATTGGACAGATAGTCTAGCTAGCTGTCTGGATTTACCCTGCAGAGATCTGAGGAGCAGTTAACCATAGTCCTCACAAATCCACCGGAGTTTAGAATTACAACACAAAGAAAGAGGAAAGTAACGGACATCCGGCCGAAATGAGGGACATCTGGCGGAACCTCTGGTGGCACCTGAACAATCCCAGAAACGAAATGTCGTCGATATAGACTACTCACATCATAATTACTATGGCGACTAGAGGGCAGCGCCATTGTAAACGTTAATATAAGCGTAATTGCTGCTTGAACCTCCTGTTTTTGGTTAATATTCAGCTGTAGTGTTTTCTACAGCGATCCTGGGTAGAGCAGACAAAAGGGGAGTCAGTGGATCAGGATGGAATCTGGCCATGAATAATGCTCTTTTCATTCCCTAATCCTCTGTGATTGATCAGGATCTGATCACTTTAGTCAATGTGTTTAATTAATGTGCAGTTGGTTTAGCATTCATTCACTTGAGCTTAGTGAAGAAAAAAACATAAATTAGCAAGTTTGCAGCTCATCGGGCCAGATGGTGGTAAAAGAGACCTTGACAACATCATGTCTGTCGCCATGTTTCTTTACTGGCAGATGGTTCAGACAGGAAAGTCCTCCAGCAGTCACAAAATACTTTCAGGGACGTGTCCAAGTTTTAAGGAGAGTCTCTGGTGACTTCTCTCCTGAACAGATCCTGAAAGTGAAGTCTACTCTGATTGTTTCAGCTCTCTGGCCTAGAAAATGAATTTCATGGTTTTATTCAGTGTAACTGAAATGAAGCTGCACCAACACAATATGCTGAGTTTGGGGTATTTTTGGGTAAATTGGCAATTCAGTCTGGCCAAGAGCCCATTCAAGCCCATTTCCAATTTTTCCAAATCAAGGCACCAATCACAACCGTTGAGGCGGGCTTTACGTGATGGCGATAGCGCAGCGACGGTGAGCAGCTTTTTGTTTACATTCAACATAACGGCTACTGAACATAGAGAGTATATAAACTGGACCAACAGATCCCGTTGCTCTGGACGGAGACCAGTGACGGATATTAGAAGCACTTTTCTGGTGATGGCTGAGCGTTACTGCACAGCCTCCAACTGAGAGAGACGACGTAAATGTGACGTGAGCAACCTGTCTGAAAGTCTTCTGGTAGCTGTGCCAAGAGAAATCTCAATCATTCCCAATCTTGCAGAGACGGAGAGCGTAGGTATATGTAAGGAGATAACATGGACACAGGCTAATTATTGCTAACTAAAATGCTAGTAAACGTAAACAGCTAATGTAAGTCGAAACTGCCTGGGAGCTTCTCCTGTACTATACGGTAATTTCTCTACTGTGCGACAGTAAGTCGCGTGGTTATGACACAATCGTTAGCCTATTTTTACAAAAACGTCTGCTACGAAGCCATAACGTGAGATACAAGGTAATGGAGCCTTTTATGCATTGTCGTGTTTCTTTAGAAATAAACAATGGACAAATAAAGTCTTTCAATGCTTCAGAAGTTATTCCCTGTCAAAGTGACGTCAAAATGAATGGCAGTCAATGGAATGCTAACGGCGGGTGAGTGCTTGTTAGCATCAAAATAGCACCATAGGATCTACGGGTTGTTGACAAGCGCTTACCCCCTTGCTACCGAAACGCAGCAACCTCTTGATGCCGCTGTCGCTGCTACGTCACCCGGATCGTTGGTCTGATTGGTTGAAGGACTATCCAATTGCGCCCAGAGGCATTTGAGCAGCGTCCATTGGTGACGCCCCTTTGGAAATGAGCTGCGACTGAACCTTGCCCAGACCCACTCTCGGTTACAACTGAGAAGGGTCTGGTGTCAACCAGGCTAACGCCTTTTATAAGTTAGACAAATATAGTGGATGGCTCCTAAAGTTAGTACCAGTCTGTGGAAACACAGAGAGGGAATTTAACTTTGATTTGTCTAACTCAGACAGCTGAAGCCTCAGATTAGCTTCAGCTGAACATAAGAATGCATTTTATACAAATTACTTACTTAAGTAAAAGTAGAGATTCCACAATGTAAAACTTAACCCTGCTGTCGTCCTCGGGTCAAATTTGACCCATTTTCAAAATGTTTCTATATCAGAAATTAGTTTTTGTTTTCAACCAAATCTTCCAAAAGAAATAATGTGGATGGTTCCCTACAACCTTCTGAAATAAATGATCAGTTCACTACTTTTGATTGAATTTGGGTGTTTTAATCAATTTGATAGCATTTGAAGAAGAAAAATGATTATGTAACGTTGAAAAAAGTGACAAAAATGTCGGAAAAAGGGACAGAAGTGTCGGGAAAAGCTTTAAAAGCATCGGGGGAAAGCAAGAAAAAGTGTCGAAAAAGACGACCAAAGTTTTAATTTTAAATTTTGACCAAGAAAAACAAAAAGTCGCCAGGTCGACGGGAAGACAACAAAGGGGTTAATAAAAAAAATATTGAGAACTTTCAGCCCTTTCTATCTCTCTCACCTCACTCTGCTTTTTTTTAGGACTTCTGCTGCCACCTAGTGTTCAAACTCAGAGCTACAGGATATAATAATATAATGAATCAGTCAGCAACTGATTCACATCTTTGTTTTTAGAACAAGAGAAATGGATGCAACAACAACATTAATATACAGAAACAAATGTCCAGTGGTGGAAAGTAAGGAAGAGTTAAGTACTCAAGTACTGTACTTAAGTACAATTTTAAATTACTTGTACGTTACTTGAGTATTTTGTATATGCTTCTTCACTCCTGCTCCACTACATCTCAGAGGGAAATATTGACAGCTGTAGTTTACAGATTCAGATTATTCATACAAAACATAGTCGACAAATAAATGATGATAGCCTATATACAGTATATTAAACATAAAGTCATTAAAATGATTTTGAAGGCAGGATTTTTACTTGTTGAATACTGCTTCCACCACTGCAGATTACAAGTGCAACTTAAAAGCTCTAAAATGACTCACTGTTTACATCACTAACAACCAGACTGATCTACATGTGTGTTGTTAGTAACAATTGAATTATGGGGCTGTGACGGTGCAGTTTATTTTTTTTGCTGAAAGTAAAGTTGTGATAACCGTAATAAAGAGACGAATGATCTTGTAAGCATCACTGAGAAAGTTTCATTAAAAGAAATCAAAAGGTGACATGGGTTTTATTATGATACACTTTTAATTTGATAAGTAGAGAGCAGGTTGTGGAGATTTTATTTAACTCATGAGTGGGATCTAGAAGCTCAGACATGGATGAATAACTTTTAGATTTCATATATGAAACCCCACCTTGACTGATACCTACTGTTTAACCTGACTTGGCATATATTATATATCGGATTTGCACCTTATTTGTTCCTTAAAGTTATTGTTATCTGAGACTTGTATAGTTGCACTCTTTCCCACTTTGCATTGCAACTGCTGCACAGACATTTCCCTCTGGATAAATATATAATAATAATATAATACAAAATGTGACCCCGCAAGAGCCCTCCCCCCCCCCCCAATCCCTTGCTGCTGTAACGTGTGAATTTCTCCATAGTGGGATTAATAAAGGATTTTAAATCTTGAATAAAATCACAGCTGTGATCCGAATTGATTATTATGAATTGAGTTGTGTTTTTGTGATTTGCATGAGCTGACCCTTAAAGTTACACAGTCTCTGTTGAATACAGTAACAGGACTTGTTTGGTACAAACAGTCTTCATTCATTTGACGCGGCTGTGAGTCGTCTCTGTTCAGACAACACAACTGTTATCTGTTTCTGCACACAGAAAGTCGGTCACGACTGCCAGCTGACACAGTTCAACACCAGCAACAGGCAGTGGTGGGAAGTAACTAAGTAAATGTACTCAAGTACTGTACTTGAGTACACAACTGATGTACTTTACTTGATTATTTCCATGTTAAACTACAGGGAAAAAATGTACCTACTTCGGAAGTTACTTTTCAGATACAAAAAATGCACACAGAAAATGTCCAATGTGGTGGTTGAAGCAGGGAGCCGGGCTCAGCCTGCTGGGGAAGCCACTACAGCGCATAGTGCAGCCAGAAAAATGTGCGCAACTGGGAACAAAGTGCTGGAGAGCCCAAGGGCCTGGACGTTCATCTAACATGTGTTTGTGTACGATTAATGTCACCGGTAGCCTACTGCGAAGACATACTTGGGCTCTCAAGGTAGCAGAGCAGAGCCGGTGAATCCGCCGTATGTCCTTATTTTCGCCCGGATTTCCGTTACCTAACGCGTTCTTTGTGTTGACATTCTAAGCTCTGGTGGATTTATGAGGACTATGGTTAACTGCTCCTTAGATCTCTGCAGTGTAAATCCAGACAGCTAGCTAGACTATCTGTCCAATCTGAGTTTTCTGTCGCACGACTAAAACAACCTTTGAACGTACACGTTCCACCAAAACAAGTTCCTTCCCGAGGCTCTTTTGCAGAGGCACCGTGGCTCCGTTCAGAGCTTAGCCCCACACATTACGACTTCAATAAACCAGAGCACTGTTGCTGTGTGGAGTAGCCAGACCCTCCTTCGCAGCCCAGTGGAGGAAGGTCTGGCAATGCGAAACCAAGCTACAACAAACCTGCTTACAGTGTTGTTTTCTTCCATTGTACCATTAAGAATATTAAACTGGAGCCACTGAACCCCTTAAAATGTTGCTTTTATCTAAACTGTACACATGTTAATTTTTTAAATCATGACTTTATGTTGATGAGGCTGCTAACCGTACTTCCCATATTATGTACAATATTGTGGACTATTATGATGTGTTGTGCAACGGGCAGTGTGCAGTTGTTTTTGGCTGGTGGCAGTCTGTGCATGTAATATGAGTGTGTCCATGCGGAGTGGTAACAGTCTGTGTACTGTATGTATGTGGTTGCAACACATTCTCACTCCCATTGCGTAAAATATGGATGCTTGGTATGTATGCACTATGCTGTGTTGTATTTCCTAAACAGTGTATGTGTCCAAGACAAATTTCCTTCAGGACAGTAAAAATCCATATTTATTTATTTATATTTATTCATACAACAAGTCACACTGTAAATCACGGGCTTGATTGTAAAATGTTACCGGATGTTTTTGCACAACTTCATTAACTGTCAAAGTGCACAGAGAAGTTTACATCTGTGGTTGGTAAGATTTATTCTATATCGACTTGAGTCTTACTGCTGCCAGCTTTAAAATAGTTGTTTTCTCTTTATCAATCATTGTTGGATGCTGTTTGTCTGCATCCTTCACGACTGTCAGGACGCTGTTTTGAGAATGACATTTTGAAACATGCTAAATCTGCCCAGTTGGTTTTGAGATTTTTGGTTCACCAGGAAACGTTGGCAGGAAATGTTGCAAGATGTTGACAGCTCTGTGCCCCCACCCACAGAGACTGGAGGGGGGATTAATGCCATCCTGCTGTGGTGACATGTTTTCTGTCTGTTGAAGCAGAGCATGCTCACATTCAGCTTGGTTTCTTCTTTCATGTGACAACCAGAAAACAGGGAGGGAGAAGCATGCTTTTGTAGGGCTTCTCATTAACAGTGTTCTTATACGTATAACTGACTTTATGAAATGATAGTGGAATAAGGGTTTTATTTTCCCTTTATGTTTTACAGCTGATAAATTGCACACAAAAAAACTTTACAGATGCAAGTTTTTACGACTATATTTTAATCCAGAGAACGTTTGTTTGTTCATTAACAGATGAGATCAATATTTAAAAACCTACCTATGGATTATAAATACACAGTTACAGAATATTTTACAGGCAGGTTCCGTACCTTTTAATATGACAGAAAGACAACCTTCAGGTCAGTGGGGGGGGTCCTATTGTCCCTGTAATGTGTGTTTTTACTTGCAGGGGAGACAGGAGTCAAATGAGAGCTTCACCCAATGATTTTAAGAACTGAAACGGCTTGTTTTCTTATTTCTCATTTTTCTGTAAAAATTGATTTCATACTAGTTTCTGAGTTATCAAAATTTAGAACTGTCAAATTAAAGATATAAATTGTAAGAATTATTTAATTTTTATTTTTTTTAACCTCTCCTGACCCATAGAACAAATGGAATAAGAGTTAAATACAAACTTCAGGAGAACATCAAGTGGGCCCAGATGAAAATCAAGCTGAATAAGTCACAAATCATCTCAATAGTCAAGGGACAGCTTAAAAACGTGAAGTTCTGCATTGGTGACGACCCAATTAAACACAGTGTCTGTCCGTCAAAAGCCTGGGCAGATGGTACAACGCAAGCTTCAGGGACAAAGACGCAGCAAGTAAGGCAGGACATCACCAACAGTCTGGGAAACATCAACAAGACCCTACTGCCAGGGAAGCTCAAGCTCTGGTGCCTGCAATTTGGACTTCTCCCTCGGGTAATGTGGCCAATCACTATCTACGAGCTCCCAATAACAACTGTGGAGAAGATGGATGAACCATGATTTCATACGTGAAGAAATGGCTCGTTGTCCCATGCTGTCTGACTAACATCAGCCTCTATGGCAAAGGGGTCCTTGAACTGCCTATCACAAGCCTCAACAAAGAGTACAAGTGCTCTAAAGTAAGACTCCAGATGACTTTGAATGAAAGACTCCAGAGACCAGACCATCAGCAATGCTGTTCCACCCCTGTTAACTGGACGGAAATGGACACCATCCGACGCCGTGCAGCATGCTACGTCAGTCCTGACGTACAGCGACATTGTAGGGCATATCCAGTTGGGAAGAGGAGGCTTTGCCTTACAGCAAGTAAGCCAACTTGGCGTAAGGCCTCAACATCAGAGAGGAGGAAAATGGTGGTCGAGGAGGTGCGCCATCAGGAGGAGGCGGAAAGAAGCGTAAAGGCTGTCTCTCTTGCAAGCAGGGACAATGGATGAGGTGGGAAGGCCTGGAGAGGAGAAAGCTCAGCTAGAAGGAGCTTTGGGAAATGGAGGCAAGCAACATCAGCTTCATCATCAGAACCACCTATGATGTGCTCCCATCTCCAAAAAACCTCTATCAGTGGTATGGCGAGGACCCAATCTGTGCTCTCTGCCCAACTCCAGCGACTCTCAAACACATCTTGACTGGTGGTAAGACCAGCCTCACACAAGGCAGCTACACCTGGAGGCACAAGAGACTGGCAGCTTGAGAGCAAGAGGAATACCACCAACTCCTTGCCCCTGAGAGTAACCAATTCATACAGAAAAAGCCCAACCATCCCCCTACCAAACCAGTAGCTGGACAGCTAGCCATGGCCCGGGACTGGAAGATGCTAGTCGATATTGGCCAGCAACTAATCTTTCCACCTGAGATTGCAGCCACCACCCTTAGGCCAGATTTGGTACTCTGGTCCCCTTCACTGAAGTCTGTTTACATCACAGAGCTCACAGTCTCATGGGAGAATTCAACAGAAGAGGCCTATGAGTGCAAGAAACTGCGCTACACAGAACTGGCATCAGACACTCAACAACGAGGATGAAAAGCGAGAGTTTATCCAGTGGAATGCAGAGGCTTTGTGGCTTCTTCCACCATCAGGCTGCTGAAAGACCATGGCATCCATGGACAGGCTCTGCGACAGACAATTAGATCAGTCTCTGAAGCGGCCGTAAGAAGCAGCCAGTGGATATGGATCAAGCGGAAGGACCCTTGCTGGGCTCAAAGAGCATCAACATGACCCGCTCACTAATCCCGCCCACCCCATACCCCACTTGAGAACCCAGGTCACAACCCTCCAGGAGTAGAGTGAACAAGGTATGCTGTCAGCTCTAGGCTTAAATCAGGGAAGAGGACGCCCCCTGCCTTGCATAGTCCCGTGGGCTGCACCATTTAAACAACCAGGCAATTCTCATGATTGGGCATGGGACACAAGCTCAGGTTTGATTACTCCGTAGCTGGCCACCTTTGATGACGGTGTCTAGTGTTGAAAGGCCGAAACACCCCCTGATTCAAAGGTACACTGCTGATGATGTGTCCCGAAAATGATTTTATTAAATAATATGTGTACATCTCATTCAGTACTTTTGTGGTATATTCCATACAGATATTTTTGCTTTGACTGTATTCATTTGTGCTAAAAGTTCAACTTCATTTAAACAGACTGTGCTTTAAAAAACAACGGTAAAGCTTGACATTTCCAAAAATGCCAAACAGCAATTAGTGATTCAATTATTTCATAATGAAATATGCCAAATTAGCATATATTATTACTTGAAAAAAATGACATTTAGAGAGACATAATGACATCTACCTGGAGGAAATATTTAAATTCTTCATGTTCAGTCAGAGACGGTTTAGAACCGAGACGCCCCAACTCAAGCTAGTTTCCTGTATCTGTGTCACATGGGCTCCGCCACTGCCACGCCTCTTTAGGAGACTAGCTTCAGGTCCGAGCGTATGATTCCAACAGGAGAAGTGAACATGAACACAGGTTATGAGCGATCCTTTTGCCCCATAGTCACCAAAGTAGATATTGGACCCATTTCTCACAAGCCACATATCTCCAGAACATTCTGACACTAAAATTTAGACGGACACATCAGGAGAAAATTACCTTTGTTTGAGACCTGTTTCTGTCTCAGGACCGAACTCTCGCAAGATCAGGCAACACAGAGAAGCCAACGTCAGCTAACGTTCGTGAACGCCCTAACAAAGCTAATCTCTGTGATGCTAAATATGTCTTTTGGCTGTGTAAACATCTAACGTTAGCAAAAGAACATATTAATACATTTTTCAAGTATAACTTTTCATTCATCCACATGACGTTCACTACACGTTCAGACAGGAAGTGTGTACAGTTTCATAGCATTGGCGATGCTTGAAATGCGTTACCTTTAGTATAAAGGATCTATGGTTCAGTACGTCAAATAAGCGAAATTGGAAAAATAGCGTACTGCATTTCAAGCAAAAGTACAAGAAGTAAACATTATAGTTTTTGTTTCCATCAAATAACAACAATTGCCATAGAACAGGGGTCTTCAACGTTTTTTAAGCCAAGGACCCCTTAACTGAAAGAGAGACGGATCAGGGGCCCTACCTTAGTGACTACATTACCTATTGGCCAGTAAGCCTATCATCAGTGGGGATTTATATTTGCTAGTAATATGCTGAAATCATGTTGTGACTTTTTTTTTTTTTTTTTTTTTTTTTGAAAGTTTTTAAAAAAATTAACAATAATTTGGAGGCCCCCCTGCAGTGACTCTGAGGACCCGCTAGGGCTCCCGGACCCCCTGTTGAAGATCCCTGCCATAGAGGATATTATTTTTGTTCATTATGTAGTTTTGCGCTATTTGTATGTTTGTCATATGTTGTCTAGTAAACAAAATTGAAAATAAAGTTACATAAAAAAAAGTACAAGAAATAAAACTGTCGCTGTCAGATTATATCTTAATGTATAACAGTATATTTGTGTTATAGCTTGTGTTATGTGACTACATCATCACACTTTATCAAATTATGTGGTTGCTGTCATGAGAAAACCTCCTATTTCCTGTTCTCAGGTCAGGTGGTTTGATTCATAGGCAGTGCTAGGCTATTTTTTAAAATCATCTCAGCACCCCTGACAAATAAAGTCCTTATCATTGTGATTTTGTGAAATCGTTTAGTGCTCAAACGTTATTACTTCTGCAAACCTAATTTTAGCGATGGGATAGGATAAATGACGACTGTGACGACAGGCTCAGCTCAGTTGTAGCCTAAAGTCAACAGCCTGTCAACTTTGGGGAATTCGGTCGTCAGAGTATGGCTACTTTCAACCACTGAAAAGGTATGGCTAATGGAGGGAAAATTAAATCTAATCGAATGAACACGTTAAGTAGGCTACAGGTGTAGTATTTGTGGAACCAATCTGTAATTCCCTGATCACAATGATGGCAATTATATCTGAATTAGCCTACCTTATTCACAACGGAGTCCAATTTTGTTGTGCAACGTTAGACAAAATTGCTAACTGTAGGCAAATGTAGCTTAGGAATAGCCTATAACAAGTTTTTAAAGGGTGCTATTAATAGCCTGCCGTAACGGCTTGAGCACCGCTAACTCCCTACCAGACACTTTCTTATTTTTAACTGTCAATACAAATGAAAAATAAATAATTCGACCTGACGGATCATCAGACTCATTCATATCAGAACTGAAACTGAAACTGTGTTTCCCCATATATGGATATACGTTTCTTTTTTTTAAACGAAAACAGCCAGGTTCAGGTGAGAAAGTATAAGATAAGCCTTTAACATTATCCCACTGCACTGAACAGCAACCCCATATTCACATATGTTATAAATAGGTGAATGTATAACCTTTGGTAGCCACACGATACATTCTCTGTTGATTAGTCGATTACATTTGCCTTCTGGTTGACAGCACAAAGGAGTGAGGAGAATAGAGAGGGAGAAGGGCAGAGAGCAATATGAACAAGGTGAGAAAATGGCTAGGTAGCCTATAAGACACACACATATATATATATATATATATATATATATATAGTAGGACTACTGTGTTTTTTGTTTTCTCTTTTATTTGATTATTTTCTAGTTGATTACAAAATGTTTTGTATGTGATTGTCAGTGATATGACGGAGGGAGGGGAATAGAGAGTGAGAGCAGGATAGAGAGAGAGTGGACAAAGAGAGGGACCTGGAAGAACCAGGTGAGAAAGTGGACATATATTGTATGGGCAAAAACATGTAAAACACTTAAAATATTCCATTCTCATTATATTTACATATGCATTTCATGGAGGACTAGGCTCTTAAGAAAAAGAGATGTTGGATTTTCCCCATCTGGTTCAGAGGCATTATTAGATTAGATTATTCATCATTTAGCTGTATAACCATATCAGTTTCTATCAATGATGTAAATGAAAAAGTTGCAAATTAACAGCAGAAAAAAACATGAATAATCCTATCTAAAAATATGTTAAGGCTTATTTTACCAGTTCAAGGTACTGTATGTGCAGGGGCGTAGCTCAAAATTCTGGGCCCTGTAGAAAGGCATTTCCTATGGGCCCCTCCCTGCATCCACAGCTATTAATTCTAGCATCTTTTTGGGCCCTCCTCACATGAGGGCCCTGGGTACTCAGTCTCCCCAGTCCGACGCCCCTGGGTATGTGTGCTGCAATAATCATGCTTTGTAGTTGCCATCTTTTTTTTCACAGCAGATGCCTTGAATCTGTTGATAGTTTGTCATAATTGCATGTCTCAATCTGTCTATTTATTTCCCCAAAACTCACAAGAAGTCATGATTTAAGGGTTTAAAAAAAGAAAAAATCTTGCCCCCGGACCCCCCTAGCTTAACTGCTATCAACTTTTCATTAGGGGCTGAGCCCCCCCAAAGGTCAGATCCTAGAATCACCCCTGGTTGGATTTGAGGAGTCTTGATAGTATTTAGCATCTAACATCCCTAATGTCGAAATACTTGTATTCCATGTGTGTCAAATTCAGGTTTGTATACATTTTTTGGCATTATTGAAGTTTAATTTTTTATCACAAATGACTTTTTCTGGCCTTAATATGGACATCCACATCTTATATCCTGTCAAAAACATCCAAAGTGACTGTAGACTGACGTTTCCAGTGTGAAGTCACAACGTGACTTGTCATCTAATTGTATCAACATGACATGAAAACTGTTTCGAAAAATTTACCCCCAACGCTTCCGCTGTGTTCAGAAGACAGGAAGCAGTGTCACTCTGTCGACATCATTATCACACTGCAGTCACAAGTGGCAGAAACTCTTATATCATTGAATAAATCAAGAAGTCCACGTCTGAACCATGAACAAACGAAAACTGAGTAAGTTATATTTAACTTTTTTTTACTTAGTTGATGCTGTTGTTCAAAATTTAGGATATTTGGGGGGTTATTTCCACAAATTATCATAAGAGAAAAACCAGACATGGTAAGACCAAAGTTGTATGAATATATATATGTCTCCATAGCACAAAAATAACATATTTTTACTTTATCATCACAGAAAAATCTATAAAGAGATGTATAAAACTATATACTATAAAACTAACTATATAAAGTAGTTGAAACCAGCTTCACCTCGTGCAGCTCCAACAGTAACATGCTGCTCTCACATTCATGCATCAGTATTAATAATGCCATAAATAATATCAGTCACAGGAGACATTTTACTGCACGACTTGTACTTCTGAGTATCTGAGGATCTGAGTACTTCCTCCACTGCTGCTAACGACTAAAATGTAACAACGCATAGACTAAAAGTCCTCCCCACACACACACACACACACACACACACACACACACACACATAACAATTTATTCAAGTCAACTTGAAAAGAATAATTTACAGGGACATAAATATTATAGATACATACACAAAATCATGGGCCATTGGCATACAGCAGGTCTTCATAAGCTTACCCCTCTGTTCTTATGGGTAGATGTAACAGCATCTTCGCCATATATGGCGGCTGCCTATGATAGCAGACAGAGCACAGCCGTTTATCCGTCTTTTTGGGCATCCCAAGCTGATTAAGCCCTTTTACAACCAGCCGGTGTGTGTGTGTGTGTCCTAAGCTACCAAATATGAAAACAAATAGTCGGCACCTATTGAGCTCTGAGATGGTGTTTAGGAGTGGTTGGTATTTAAAGACCTTGGTCAAAATAGCTTCCTCCATGCTAGGATCAAAAGTGCATTCAACCTCTAAAATGAACTATGTGAACACACACACACACACACACACACACACACACACACACACACAGATAAACACAGAATGAGTAAAAACCACATTCAACCTCCCAACACATTGACATTCAAGTTTAACTGACAGGCACACAGTAACAGACAGGATGACGCTCTGCATTCACACAATTTCCGGCAATGCAGCACCTTCCCGCAGAGGTGTGGGTGTGTTTATTTATTTGGTTAAGAACATAATCGCCGTGAAACAATCACAATACTTTGTTTTATTCCTCTGATTTACTGATTTGTGGTTACAAACAGAACACGGTATCTCCTTCATATTACTGAGTTAAGAATGTATTGAATTAACATATTATTTGTAATGTACTATTTTAATCTAAAAGTAATAAAGCTGTCAAATAAATGTAGTTGAGTAAAAATTATATTTCCCTCTGAAATGTAGCAGAGAAGAACTGTAAAGTAGCAGAAAATGGAAATACTATAAATAATATATATACAGCACATGTACCTTAAAGCTATACTTAAGTAAAGTACTTGAGTAAATGTAATGAGTTACTGGGAAGTGATTCTACAGTAGAGACAGAGACATTGTTATATTACGAGTCAGGGAAAAGAGGCAGATGCAAGTTTATTTGTGTAATCCTACAGTATAAAAGAAAGACACTTGTTTCACTGTGAGTGTGTGTGAGTGTGTGTGTGTGCGTGTGTGTGTTTGTCTGTTGGCTCTTTGTTCCGCTCACAAACAGTTTTTTGGTGCATTGTAAATGAAGCATAGACGTGTCTTTGTGCAGTTTGAATGGACAGCGGCGCGGCTGAGAGCAGAGTTTAAGAAAAGAAAGCAAATTTCTCCTGAACGGACAACAGCTAGCTGTGCTTCTCGTCTTCTGCTGGCTGACATCATAGTTGTTCACTATTAAAAGCTGAATTTCACCCATGATGCATCTGAAGGCCAGCCATTCAGTCCAGTTTAGAAACTTTAGGACAGTAAACAAACTGTGTTGCTATTCTCTGAGCTTTACAGGATGTCAGAACTCCCAGTTCATCTATGATCTATGATTAAAACCCCTCTTAAAAGCTTAAAGCCTTGTGTGTCTTTACCTATAGTTTTTCTTTATAAAGTGTTCAGACAGGTCAGTTCTCACTTTTTCCACCCAAAAAAATATTAACCAACCCGTTCTCACTCCGAACTCGTAAAATACGGACGTTTGGACAGTGGCTGTCAGCGTCTGAAGCGACGAAAATGGCGCCCTTCAGCGTGTTTGTATAACATACCGGGGAGAGCAGGCAGCTACACGGGGTTTAGCGAGTAGTATGTAAGGCCGAAATTCAAACACAGGACTTTTACCCAGGAGACCGGGGTTCGTGTCCCGCTTGTCACGTTTCCTAAAGTCGCTTTCTTTGTTAACTGTCCCGTTATTCCCGCATGTCACGGAAGCGTAAACCTTTTCCTTAACCTAACTGCGTCAAAAGGGACACCAATAGTCTCGACCAAGCGCGTTTAATTAAGGCGCGTTATATGATGCTAAAGGAGACTTTTAGCGTCAATAACAATGACAAAGACACCTGACCAAGCGTCCGTATTTTACGAGATG
Organism: Sander vitreus; assembly: GCF_031162955.1. Lineage (NCBI taxonomy): Eukaryota > Metazoa > Chordata > Actinopteri > Perciformes > Percidae > Sander > Sander vitreus. The sequence goes on from NC_135859.1 coordinate 31,781,226, forward strand.
GGAGTGAGAACCTGTTGGATTATCACTGTATGGTAGTATTTAATATATTAACATGTGTATCAAGTAAAGAAACAGATCAGCATTTTGGGAAATCCTGCTGCATGTTCTCCTCTCCAGAGTCAGTTTCACTTTTATGAGTTGTGTTTAGCGTAGCTTAGCACAAATACTAGAAGCAGGGGGGGAAACTGCTATCCTTGCTCCATCAAAAGTGACCCTCCTAAACGAATTAATACAAAGGTTATTTAAGACTAGTCAGCTGGATTCTATTGAGAGTTTGTCCAAACTCTGAATCCACTTGAACTGTTGTATAAAAAGACCTGTCCACATGTCGGGGAATGTGCTTATTTGGTTTCTAGTAGAGCTACATGAGAACGTCGACGCCACTCTCATATTTGTCCCTTAATTATGAAGCTACAGCCAGCAGCCACTTAGCTTAGCTTAGCATAAAGACTGGGGGGAACAGCTAACCTAACTTTGTAACTTTCTAAAGCTCACCGAATGACACATATCTTGTTTGAACAAGGTGTATTGTTCGAACTCTCCGCCTGGGAAAAAGTGTGTCTTTCCCAAAATGTTGAACTATTTCTTTAACCATCAAGGAGGCAGTGAAAAAAAAAAAAAATTCTAATTAAAAGAAATATCCCTGAGGTCCGATGGAAATCTTGCTTCTCGGTTTGTGGTAGAGATATAAATAATATTTAATAAAAATTCCTTCTAATACTTTCACTGTAAAAAACACTGAGTGAACGTTGTCAGGAAAGTTCAGCAGAGATATCTGGCTTCAACATGAAAATAAAACAAATGCAGCTTCTTTGCATCTGCACCTCCATCCTCTCCCTTCTCTCTCATTCTCAAAATCATAGGTCTATATTTAGCTGAGGAAATAAATACCCGTCGCTGTTTTCGGAGTCTAATAGGTCCCCGGGGCAGAAACATAATCAAACACTGCTGAGAGCTTGAGGGGCTGCGCTTTAGAATAGAAACGATGAGAGTTTTAGCAGATGAGGGTACAACAACATTCCTTAGCTGACTCCAAGGAAAAGAAAACATTTTTTTTGTGTTTCACAGGACTTAGTGAAAATTAAATGTTTGCAGCTGCTGTTTTCGCTGGTGGCCCAAAGGTCCAACGTTATTCTTTAATTGTCTTTAAAATGTACGACTACATCTTACAAAGGGACTAATGTACCTGACTGAGACCATGAAAAAAAACAAAAAAACCATCTCTGTCCAAATAAAAACGCAAAAAACAACAAACAAACAAACAATTGATGTGCTCTCAAGATATAACCCTAAAGCTTTTACCGGAAGTCTCCCTGACTGCAAAGGCGCATCGAGGAAGAGGGGACTCATATGTGTGGACTGATAGTGAAGTGGAGATACTCTTTAATATCACACTTGACTATAAAGTCAGCAAAACTCAAGAAAACATGGAGTATCTGTACATTTATGTATAAAAAAAAAAGTCCTCTTAGTGGTTTAGAACCTGCACTACTTTGGCCACGTCCTCCATTGCACAAAACGTTGCATCATTTGTGACACCTCACAATGAGGAGATAACAGCGCACACTGACGCCACGAGAGAAAAACTCAGTTTTCCCTGTCTACACCACAACACTGAAAACAGAGTATATAAAAATCTTCACCCTGGAACGAGCTTCCAAAAGATTCGTTTTCAGTGACCTAAAAGACACTTAGCGTGGACGAAAGGCCAAAACGCACAGAAAAAGCTACATTTAAAAAAATACCCAATGTACATGTGGACTGGGCCTTGGGAACAGAATATAAAATGATGCCAAACTCACATGACAAGTGAATGAATTTGGAGATCTGCAGGGTCAGAGGTCAGAATAGTTTGAGCAGTGGTATAAAGAGCGCCAAAGTCCGCTTAGTGAAGAGGTCGGGATGGTTGGGGCAAACGACCAAAGGACTTTCACTCAGGGGAACGCTGTTCGTGTCCCGTGTGAAACCAAAAGTAAACACTGACTTATTTGAAATTACGTACATAACTTAATGTACGTAAGTAAATGATGTTATGTAACAAATGTAGCCTACTTATTTTAAACCAAACCATGATCTTTTCCTAAACCTAACCTAGTTTGTGTCCTAAACATAACCCAACTGCGACCGTTTCACACGTTTACCACGTTTAAAACTGCGACCATTACGTTAAGGTATGAGGATGTGTTGATCTCCTACCACCAGTAAGGGCGCTTATTTAGGAAACGCTCCTGTGGGTCGTATAGAGGGTTGGAACAAATGACCTATGTGGTGTTATGGATTGGGGGAGTTGTTGGAGAGAATGTGTCAGCCTCTGACTGATCTCAAAACGAACCAAGAACTCTTTGGTTCAGAGTGAAATATCTCCACAGCTAGCCAAAATTATATCTAGTGTCTATAAGTACATTTTAAATGTAAAAGTACATATCTACTAAGTTTTAGTGTAAAAGTACATATCTGTTTTTTCCCTCTTTTATTGTTATTTATATGTCTTCATTTACACGTTGAGTCTCAAAGTCATTAAGGCCCATTATGATGTTGACAAAGGAATGATTGTGTCAACCCTAATTAACGTCCTCCTACTCTTCAGGTTTCAAATGGTTTGGGAGCCTCACCAATCTCTCCAACCGCCGCCAGTCGGAGAAGGCCAACATCAAGTCAGTCCCAGAGCATGATGGGAGCCTCGGCGGTGCCAAATCAGCAGCGGGGGAACAATCGGTGGATGACATGGAGGCCTGTCTCCACAGCCCCAGCTACGCCCGCTCCAGCGAGATGTACACACATGTGGGCACTGTGCCACGCAGCCAGACACAGAAGAAGAGCTGCAGGGGGCTGAAGGAGAAGAAGAAGAAAAAGGAGGAGGGGTTGGTGAGTGGAGGGCAGAGTCAGTCGAAGGCGGGGGAACATGTCCGAGACTCCCCTCTGCTCGGTGCCCTGTCCGGCCTCAGTTCGACCAGTCTGGACCGGCCTCTGCCCATTTCTGCACCGGCCTGGCCGCTGCCCGCCACCCCGCCACCCAGCCAGGCTTCACCTTTGACCTCAGCACCTGAAAGCTGTTTCAATGATCCTTCAGTGGACCCCGTTAGGAGCCCAGGGTCATTGTCAAAGAGCAGGGATGCTTTAGAAACTGGTAGAGCTGTAAGAGAGCCTTTTAACATGGCGACCAATGGCACCAAAGCGGCTTTGCCACAGGATGTTTACGTTCCGATGGATCCGATAGCTGAAGTAGCTCGCAGCCACGTGGGTGACCACACAGAGAGGCAGCGAGGCGCCACGAGTAGGCCTACACAGGAAACCACCAAGTCTGTGACGGGCTCGCAGGAAGTGAAGCATGTTGACAGGTGAGAAAGAGGATTTATTTATTATTGAACTTTCAGAAGATAGAAGAGCCCTTGTCTGTGGGTTTTTCTTCTGTTATTTTTAGGCCATGCCCTATAAACAGAGGATTTAAGGTTTAAAGCAACACCAGGAATAATCTGCCATGGCAATGAGATTATATCAACCTGTGGTCAGTAGAATGTCAATCTCTTGATACAAGTCAGAATAAGGCAGATTGCCACAGTATAAAGACAAATAGACCTAACAAATTTAAGAAAACTTTATTTGTTTTGATTTGGTGGAACGCTACATTTATATTGCACTGGCAGATATTTTTTTTTAGAAAACAAATAAACAAAGGCAATAATCTAACTCCTAGCAGGTGGTCCAGAAATAACCTTACAATTTACAATGTTAAAAACATAATTTTATTATACATATTATATTAAACAGAAAAATATAGGCTGTATTTTGAATAATTAACAATAATAACTATACCAACAACAGAGATAAAAACAAAATATAAATACTGTAATGCATACTCATAATACTTTTAAGTGTATTATGATAATTACATGAAAATAAGTCGTAATGTTGTTAGAATAAAGTATTTTCTATGTAGGCTAATTGTCATAATATTATTAAAAGAGGAAATGTTAATATTTCTACAGTAAAGTCATATTACAAGAAAAAGGTCATGCTAATATAAGAATGTTTTAATAAACAGTTGCCCTAATATTCTATGCCAGATAAAGCCTAACAATATAATGTTTAAAATACATTAAGGCCAGACACTTCAAGCTAGTTTTTTTCATGCACTGGTCAATTTTGAGAATTTGGGCTATTTTGCTTCCATAACATTTCTTCTTTCAGACTAGTGGAAAGAAAACATTTATTTTACAACACTTCGTCTAAATTTGCGCATGTAGATTTATCCTATAATGCCTCATTTTCATATTCAAACATGACATTTCCGAAAACTTGTAATACAAAAAACTAATTAAACTAAGGACGTTTCGTGGTGATATTTATTCAACTGTAGTAGGCTTTAAAACAGCCAACATAGTAGTTGTTGCAGCGGACATGCGCAGTGCGCTCCCTGCCTGCCCGCTGTGGTCCAGTCGGTTAACTGGTTCACACTCAGCGGCAGAGCGTCTCTGACTGTGCGGGAGAAGATGTGTGAAGTTGGGGACGTTAGCTGTCGGACAGCCCGCTGCGGCGAGCGAGATATAAGGTGAGACAACTAATATTGATAACTAAATGAATAGGCTACTTACTAATATAAAGTCAGTACGCTGCTGTTAATCTGGGACAGTCACTGTCCGAAGAAGAATGTCATATCTGTTAAACTCCCCCAGGAGTCATCTACATCAGTCATCTTTTCTACATTTCTAAGGCTAATATTTGAACTGGAATCATTTTCTTCCGGAGTGTGGTTTGTGTTTTGTGCATTTAGAGCGGAAACAAACACATGGTTTATGTTAGTTTGATGCCATAAAACATGAAAAGCTCCTGACTATTAAAACATTTACAACAACTAGTCGACTTTGAAGTCAGTGGGTGACCAGGATGGTCCACAGTCTGTCTGTCTGTCTGTCTGTCGGTCTGTGTCTGTGCTGGAGGAGAGCAGGAGGAAACTGGACTGGACTGTAGCCTACTGTATGTATGTTACATAAGAGGAGGAATTTGATCCTGCTCTGCTCTCAATGAGAATAGTGATAAGGCTTTTTTTTGGCAGAGATGCAGCAGGCTGTTGTCTGTCTTGTCTGTCTGACCGGATTTACACCTTACTTTGATCTGTGACTGTTAACAGTTAGCTGTTTGATATATGACACCAGATATTTTATGATTTCATGATACAGTCATTACTGTACAGTCTAAATGTCATCTTCAGGCTGTAACATTTTTTTTTCTGATCTCACTGTATCAGATTGTTGAAAAAAGGAACTGCTTGTTTGATCATCATAATGGAATTGGTAAGGTGTCCCTACATACGTAAATCCTCACTTGGACGATTAGCTTTTTCTTTTCGGTGGATCAAACATGTGGAATAGTTTTTGCTACAGAACTTAAAGCTATAGTGCGTAGTTTCTGTCAACACTGTCGGCGCGTCCACATGAAGCCTTCCGTGATGGCGCACGCGCCCCCACTCCTCCTCCACGCAGTTGCTAGTAGCCAAGGAGGACACGGAGAGATTAAAAAAACATCACGCACTCTTCAGAAGAGGTAATTATCTTCACTCGAGTTTCTTCGCGGGAAAGTCACCGGTCGCCACAATCTTCTGAACATAGTCGTACTGAGAAATCCAGAGAGAGTTGTGTGGAGCTGATAGTCTTAATTAGCTTTGTAGCAACTCATTTGGCAATGGCTTGAATGTAACGGACGTTCATTAATATCAAAACGTTATGCACTAAAGCTTTAAACTGGATCCTGACTGGGAACATTTAAACTGAAACCTTTGACCCTTAATAAAGAGGGAGCAGTCATGTAGTCATGAATGCTCTGGTGCTTCTTGTTTTATGGTGCTTTATTGTTTTGTCTGTATTTTCTTATTGATTTCTGTGTTTTTAATGTATGTAGCCTACCTATTGTTAATTCTGTGTTTTATACTGTCTCTTATGTTTCTTTTGTGTTGAGTTTTTTTTTTCCGATCTCAGTACCAGCATTGCAAATTAGCCTAGCTTATAAATGCACAGTGGTACATTATTATTGGTTTATACTACATACCTGTTAACTTGCACGACAGCCGGGTTCATGCGTAGTCACGAGATCACGCGAGAATCGCGGGATCACATATCACACGAAAATCCATCTTGTCAGGCTTCAAGTAAACGCGTTTGTGTCTGAACACCCAGCATACCGAACCAATCAGCGTCCGGTGAGGAGCTACTGGCAGCTACGGGCGTGGTTTATGTGTGTGACGGCTGTGACTTTTCGTTCAAAACAACAACGATATGGCAGATGGTTCATCCAATCACCTGCCAGGTATTTTTGAAAGTGCCTTGCCCGTTTCCAGTGATGGCTTCTCAGATGGTTCTGTGTAACAAACCATTTGGCTACTCAGGTTAACATACGTATCCGAATAAACATTATATAAATTGTGAACGACCATGTGTAAAATAAGTCCAGGGTGTCCTGCAGTGTTTTATAGTGGAGACACCCCGCCTAATCAGTTTTGGCAAGAATTCTGTCACTATGGCACCGTGTTTTGTTCTCAGCTACAATGACGAAGCGTTTTGAATTCGTGACCACTCTGTTTTATGTCTCTGATTGGCGTTTTATCCATGGCAACGGCGGCCAAGGCTCATGGGTATTGTAGTATTTACATACAAAGATGACGGACAAAACAACATCTCAGAAACAAAGTTGAAACAATTAAATCTGGTGGCCACAACATAAACTGTAGGATCGTTACATTGTTCGCTTCCAGAACCAGCGCTGTGTTCTGCCGTAAATAAGGTGGTTATTAAACAGCTGATGTGGACAATAAGAAGATATAATAACGGAAAACAAACAAGCGAGACACCTCTAGAAAGAAAGATAGATAGAGAGCAGGAGATTGTACCTTCTATTAAGGTTAGTTAGTCCAGCTGGGGACCTTGCTGCACCTCTCCTCACCTCATTTCCTGTAATCTCTCTATTGTCTGTAATAAAGGCATACAAATAACCATAAGTAATTGTACTCACACTAAAGGTCAACACACACTGACACACACCCAGTGGCTTCTCCACACGTCAAAATCGTAGAGATACCTCTGTCCTGTTTCCTCTTTCCCAAAGCGGATGCACATCGGCTCTCCAGAGAAGCAGCAATTTGATCATATTTTCTCCCAGAATTACTAGGATATAGACTACATATAGAATCTGATTTTAAATTGTGACATTTAAGTAAAGCGATAAAACTGTTTCCCAACAAACAAGGCTACAATGTTTTAACATTGACATAAAATACAAACCTATATTGTAACAAGCTGTGGGTACAGTAGGCTGACATTAAACCTTAAAAATATATTCTTTATGTGCAGCAAGCAGTATTGACAACATAATCAAAAAACTAATACCCAGTGTTTCACTTGTAATGAGGGCCAGATGATAAAATGTTATAAGATATTTTCTCATGATCATGAGGAAGTGATTTCATGATCTCAATAAATCAAACGTGTTTTCTTTTTCAACTCCTATTATTTCATGATCTGTTATCTAATTATTTCATGATCACAGCAAAACAAAACGTGTTATTATAATGCATGCACGTCCTAAACCATTGTTTATTATGAAAATATTTTAAAAACGGTTTAACTTATGTCACCCGATGAGCTCCATACAGATGAAAGCAGTAAATCAAGAAATGAAATCCGCTACATAAGATTGTAAATGCAGCCTTTGACTGTCAGGGAGTTTCACATGCAATATGTTTTACTTGTGCGTTCCCATCTGTGTGTGTGTGTGTGTGTGTGTGTGTGTGTGTGTGTGTGGGTGTGTGTGTGTGTGTGTGTGTGTGTGTGTGTGTGTGTTTGCTGTCAGAGTTTGTGTTTGGGAACAAAAGGTCACCTCCCTTGACGTTACCCATGGAAATATGCAGCATGTCGAGGAGCAGAGTAACCCAAGAAAGTTTCACATAGCCAACGTGCAGTGCTGTAGAAAGAAACCATGCAACTGCAATTTGTTTTTCCCCTATTTCTAACATCGGTTAAACGTGTTTGTGCTCCTTCGTATGTGTGGCTTTTTGGAGTTTTTTGGATCCCAGAGCCTTCAGACCTGGTGAGAAGCCAGCTGGTGTGATCACTGGATGGACATCTGGGGAGAAAAGAAGTTTCCTTTGCTTCAGTCCTGAAAAACAGACTGACTGCAGATATGACATTTCACACAGCAGCAGAAATATTCCCCGTCCTCTCCGGAGGAGTTTGTTGTGTGGCAAGCTGTTGCTGGGTGTTGTCGCATTAACACACTGCTGCTATCAGAGAGTTGTGCAACAGGACAGACAGACAGAAGGAAAACAGCATGTTCTGCCTTGACTATTACAGCACTGCTGGGTACTGATTGAACCTCAACAGTTCTTTGTTAGCGACCAAATTGGAGACTGTCCTCCGCACATAAGGCGTTTGTTCAAGCAGCAATTGCGAATAAAATGTATATATTTTATTGGCATTTTAGGCCTTTATTTGTGACAGGGCAGCTTAGAAATGAAAGGGGAAAGAGAGCGGGAACGACACACAGGAAAGGGCCGCAGGTCAGAGTCGAACCCGCGGTCGCTGCGTCGAGGATTGGTCCTCTGTATATGGGCACGCGCTCTACCAGGTGTGCTACCCTGGTGGCCATTGTGAATGATATTTACATTTATAGTGGGGGTGCCCTCTAGTGGCCGTAGTAATTATGACGGGAGAAAAGCAGCCAGTAAGGTGACAAAGTATAAGAGCGCCAAATGTCTGCGTAAGGAGGGGTGGTGGGTGGGTCAAACAAACAGGACTTTCAACCAGTAGACAGGGGTTCGTGCCCCGTTTATAAATAAAAGTAGACGTCAAGTTTTTTTTAAGCTTTATGTAACAAACAAAGCAACATCATGTTCCGTGTCACGTGCGTAACCTGAAGTGAAGTAGCGTCTGATTTAAAACCAAACCACGACCTTTCTCTAAATTTAACCAAGTAGTTTTGGTGCCTAAACATAACCAAACTGTGGCCGTTGTGAACATTTGCAACGTATTTAAAACTGCAACTGTTATGTTTAGATATGAGGATGGAAAATGCTCCTGTGGTCATATTTCATGCCACCCAAGTTGTAATTAAATATCTGGTCAGATTTGTCATCTTGTTTACTTATTCTCTGATAAGATTCTGATTGAGATTTATTTAGTCAAAGTTATTGTGTTAAAAATCTGAATGTGATCAGTTACCACAGAGATGCACAGTCAATCAAATCTGATCGAACCCCACCCACACAATCCTGACAAAGCAGCTTGGTGTTAAGATCTAATTCATTACTCGAGACTGTTGTCCATAACATATTTATTTTAAGATGCCCACAACTTCCTAATAATTTCCCAGGATGTCTCCTGGAAACAAATATATAATCTGATACTAAAGGCAAAATACTGGTAAATTGGGACACATCTAATTTGAATAAATTATAATTAACTGCTACTTTAACTTAGATAATAGTAAATGAACAATGAATGATTATTTCGTTTGGTTAAATTAGAACTGTTCTCTCAAGTCAATTATTATCATCATAATTAATACCAAAGTTCTGTGGCGGAAACATACTGGGAAATTAAAGTGTCCTAGACAAGATACACATGCAGCAATAGATACCACAGAAATATGCCACAAATCAGAATTAAACAGAAATGTGATTATAAAACCATGAATAAAATGTCCACCTTCTCTTGGAAACAACCTAAATTTCACCTTTAAACAACCCAAGAGCCGTCGAAACCATACAAATATATAAGAGCAATCTAAAACAATGACTCAATGACACATACACATCAAGACTCTAAAGGAGTACAGCACAGCCTCTGCAGGTTACAGACCCCTATAATAAGGCATTACTGAGTATTTTTGATGTTTCTTTTGTTTTTCAGTATGCAGGACTTGGCAGACAGCAGTGGAGAATATGTGAAGGTAAGCTTTCTTTTTACATGACTTTAAATCTATTTTAATCCAACACTCTTATACTCTTTATGTCCGTTCCTTTTTAGCTGTGATACTGGTTTTCTCTTTTCTGCTTTCCTCTTTTCTGATTTTCTCTTCCTCATTGGACAAAACACTTTCTGTTCCCAGCCATGGCACCATTTTCAGTGAAGGTTAAATTAAAACTGGGCTGCTGTGATCCTCTACACACGGCACTCAGGCTCTAATTCAATCAGGACGGGTGACAGAAAAGACTTGGGGAATGCGGCCCTGTGCGGTGAAATACTTTGAAGCCACTGTGGTTGCTGCTGGTAACCGCGGCGGCCTCGATTTGGCTGGCAGCTCTGCCTGGAAAAGGTGGACACAGAGAGCGAGAGAATTTCCAGTTCATTGACTTATAATTGGATACTTGACAAACACACTTGTCTGAAAGGGACAAGCTGGCAATGAATGATAATGACAATGAAATTAAAGCTATTCATTAGGGGCTTCCAGGTCACACACACACACACACACACACACACACACACACACACACACACACACACACACACACACACACACACACACACACACACACACACACACACTATATTGTTTTGAAGAGGTCCAGGCCCGGTGTTCAACCCTTGATTCACAGTCCAGTGAAACAAACCATTCTGTCAAAAAGCGAGGGGTGGGAGGCGTCAGGGAGAAAAACAACATGTCACCTATAAAGAAATGTAATAACAGTAACTAACTGTGTGTGTGTTTGTGTGTGTGTGTCCCAAAACAAAAGCATTCCCAGCCCGTCGTGGGTGTAAACTCTTGATATACAGTATCTTCGGGGTTTTTTTCTGTTTGTATAAAGACGTGTAAGACAAAGCGCCACTGAGTGATGACCCCCATCGCACAATGATGTTGCCACGGCGACGAGGACAAGACTCCAGTTTGGGTTTGGGTCTCGGGCCCCTGGTGTCGCCAGTGTGGGAATGCTAGAGCTGTCCGTCACACACACACACACACACACACACACACACACACACACACACACACACACACACACACACACACACATACACACATTTCAAGCAGCTTTTTGAAGGAGTCTGGTTTGCTTTTCAAGATGCAGGAGCAGCAGATATGCAGCAGACAGTAGACATCTGTGTTTGTCTGGATTCCAACCCAAAACCAGATACATGCCTAATGAATCTATACTCATTTTTGTGTTTTTTTTGTTGGGTCTTTGCATCTGATTGTGTGCCTGTGATGCCATTCAAGTTCTCCAAAGACAAGTTCTGGTTGGAGCCACCGTCGGAGAAACTGAAGAAGCAGCTGGAGGAGGAGCTGAAGCTGAGCGGCAGCAACCTGATGAGCCACGCCTGGTACCACGGTCCGATCCCCTGGGAGGTCTGTCTCAAACACACACTTAGTTTGTCACATTGCATTGGCTGGAGGCTTACCTTTAAGGGATAGCTTGTATTTTTTTAAACGTGGTTATATGAGGTACTTATACAATACTCAGTGTATTACCAGTAACAATAGTAGAAGAACAGTCGATGACCAGCATGTCCCCAGTTTGTAGAAGCAGACAGGAGTGTTCTTGCTTCTCCAAACTGGGGGCGTGCCGTCCGCCATCTACTGTAGGTAATACACTGAATATGGATAAGTACCTCATTCAGCCCCACTTCAAAATATACTAACTATCCCTTTAACGATAACCATAACCACTACATGCCTAACCCTTAACCCATAGCCTTATCTTAACCAAAAATTCTCAATTTAAAACTTTAGGTGTTTTGCCATGTGAGGACTTTTTTTTTTTTTTTTTTTTGCGAAACGGGACATGAGTCCTCATAGTTATCAGATTTACTGTATGTCCCCACATTGTAATACACACGCACGCACGCGCACACACACACACACCCACACACACACACACACACACCGGGCTTTTCTTGCCTTCTTGTTGTAAATGTTGTAGCTTGTAATCTAGAAAGCCACCAATACACCCAAAAAGTCACTCGTTTTTGTTTTAAGTTAGGAACAAAGTACAAAGTTGGCATCTTCTTTCAATTTTCCCCCCGTTAAAGGGGTTTGTTTGGCCATTTAGGTAATTCATCACCTGAATGATTTGTTGATTGCTTTTGCTAAGAAGTGCTTAATGAAAGCAGGTTCTTTGACAACAGGATCCAAAATAAAAATAAAACTGGCTAATAGGACCTTGCCTTCAAATTAAGTTTTACATACAAATTATGTAGAGTGGATTTTTCCTTTAAAATCTCAGGAATCAGAGTCATGCAGTGGTTAAACCACAAGATGGAGCGCTGCTCAAAGACCAGTTTAACTGATTCAAAATTCAAAGGCAAAATCTTGATCAGTAAATCCATATAAAAAAAAAAATTTAATAAAAAGAAGGGATCCCTCTAAGCAGCTGTGTTAATATAGGAGTCATTATTTAGACAAATAGGGGAATGATTGAATATAGTATTCTGCGAGACCTGATCGATCGGCTTTTCTGTTTGAGAATCTCAGATATCAGAAAGGTGTCCTGGATATTAAAATACAACAGCATTAAGAAGAACATATACAGTAGTAATTCTTTTGTAGGCAGTTGTTCTTTAGAGGTTGACACCTTATCTTACCTGCCTTTCCTTTCTGGGTTGATCCAACCATCTTTGTTGGCTCACAGCCCAGTCTCATGGCAGTTCGTGAAATGGTCACGTTATTGAATCTATTGATTTGATTTGTATTATTTGAACACGTTAATGTTGTTATGTGTTTTCGTGTGGTGAGCACGGATTTTAAAGTAATGTACTTCAATGGGAAGCATATTTCGTGATCACAGAACGGTAGCAAGTAGTATTGATAAGGCGAAAATCCGCGCAGGGAGATTGGTCGGGGTGGTGGATGGGTCAAACAACAGTTGGTGGATAGGTCAAACTAAAGTTCCTTTCCGCGTTATTCTCTTCCTAACCACAACCGTCCCGTTGTTGTCGGCGTCTCCTGCGTGTGACAGTTCCTTTCCTCGTTCTTCTTTTCCTAACCACAACCGTCCCGTTGTTGTGTGTTGCGTGTGGCGTTTCATGTCCCCGTTGTTGTGTCCCACAGAGCTCGCTGCTCGTGTCCCTGCGCCCGGGGGTCCTCCGTGTCAGGAAAGAGCACCAGTTGAAAAATAATAATCTGAAAAGCAATTATTTCCTATTTTATTGTATAAATCTGAATTAGAAACAGATTTACATCTCCTTCCAAATTACACTATTTTAATTGAAAATAAATATCATGTTTTTGTCGTAGTGGTAGATTATAAGCATTGACTGAGTTTGTCTAGTAAAGGAAGCAACCAAAACATAATCCAAACGTCCAAAATCCACTAACCTCAAATGAAACCTCTCTTTTACCTACAAAAAATGAACTAACACTGAAAATGGTTGTGACAGCATTTTTATTCCAATAGACAAATACAATATAATGTTGCCAAAAGTCAAGCCATCACACTGAGCCAATATGTTGTTTGAACTTCTATGTGTATTTACATAATATTAATCAACATTAATTTATGATTTACATGTCCCCTCAGGTGTCCGAGAGTCTGGTCGTAAATCCCGGTGACTTCCTCGTCAGAGACTCTCAGTCAAGCCAGGGCGACTTTGTCCTCACCAGCCACTGGGAGCAGAAAACACTTCACTTTGTCATCAGGAAGACGGTGGTTCAGTCCGGTGAGACATACACTCGGGTCCAGTACAGCCTGGAGGGCGAGGCCTTCGACTCTTTACCGGCTCTTGTTCATTTCTACGTGGGGAGCAAGGCAGCTCTGACCCGGTGGTGCAACGCTCAGATTCACCGGCCTGTGAACAGGACGCTGCCTCTCAGCTACCTGGAGACATCTTTCTGCACCGCCGTCAGCCCCCCGTCCTGTCACAAAGGGCTCAAAAATGGCAGCGGGAGCAGAGATGAGAGTGTCTGTCCCAGAAGGTAAGGTTTCACTGAGAATGTACAAAACATTCCAATTTCCATTTGTTTTGTGTTATTCAGATGAGCACAAACTACGAGAAATACGTTTTTTAGTAACACAGCGTGGGTCACAGGAGATTTCTAATGTATTTATATTTGCTTGATATTTATTGACATTTTTCCTTTATTAGAAAGTTCACTGTAGAGAGTGACAGGAAACAAAGGATTTCAGAAAGAATAAGACAGATGTTGCCATTAAGTTGTTTTTATCTTCGACCACTAGGCCACGCTGTTTTTACTAAAAGAGAAAATAATGAAAAGAAAATGACGAAAAGAAATGAAAATGCTTAACAGTCCAACCCCCCAAAATATACAATTTCTAATTATATAAAACAGAGAAAAGCAACAAATCCTCCTAACTTTGGAGTGTTATTTAGCCTGACAAGCCAGTATGATATGGTTGGTATGCACAGATTCCTTAGATCTTCTAATCATATAAGACTAATACCTTCAGCTTTAAAACTAAGCCCTCTTCGCCTCTTAAAGACAGTAATGTTGGCCGAGATCGAAAATATTTGTCACAGTTAGGGGGCCCAGAGGGGGGTCCAGGCTTAATATTGAAGGGGCACTGGCCCCCCTCTAGAACCGTCAGAGTTCAAATCTTAGAAACAACAGTCTGTTTCCATAGTTGCATTGTTCCATTTGTTGCACGATTCTTTAATTAGTGCAGGTTTCGGGCAATTACCCTAATGCGGATATATTTAAGAGAATATAACAAGATTATATAATTAATCTAGCACCAGAGCACTGCTTGGAATCAAACTGAGGGCATTGAGGTTACAAACACCCCCAACACGCTGTTTTTGTATTTTGTATTTTTCTGGTTGGTGGAGTGGAGGTCTAAAATAGACAGCTTTTATTGCATCTTCTCCTATTCAATATGCTGTCTTTTCCACCATGGTCAAGTAGAAACTTGCAACATTTCAGCTTTTTTTCTCCAGGCATTTTCACTCAGGTATTTCTATGCACAAATTGTAGATAAGCGCTGAAACAGATGGATGGAAACATGCCTAATATAATCAACCATCATGCAATGATAGAAGGCTTTTTTTTGGACTGTCTGACTGATGACTTTCTTCAAGTCTGCATGTAAAAAAGGCCAAAAATAAAATAAAAGAAAACTTAAACTTACACTTACTTAAAAGTATAGCAAGAATTAAGTATAAAGAATTAATTTCCTTCGTGTGACTGTACTCCCTAACTGAACTTAGTTTGGGCAAATGCATAATGTATGTGTCTTCAGCTTTTTTTGGGATAAAGGTTGATAAGTTGTATTCATTCCAAGTGCAACTCTTCTGTGACAACACTTTATTTAGCAGCAACATGAAACACAGACATACCACCCTTTTTATATAATTGTCTTAGTCTGAGAAAGTAAACAAATTCAAAACAATATACTGTTTCCTGTATGGTCATCTGTCTCTCTCTCTGTGTCTCCATGAAGTCCTTCCTTTCTGCACCACAGGGAGGCAGATGTACACAGGGAGCAGGACGACCGGCCTCTGATGACTGCTGGAGAATCCTCCCTCTCTACTCTGTACAACAGTGAGTTTAATACTAAACTCTTTCTCCTCTTTGTTTTGATGCTCTGTCCTACATGTGAACCCTTAAAATAGTTAAATCATTAACCCTCCTGTTATGTTTATGTGCCAGTAACAGCAGAAATGCTCCTTGGTCAATGTGGCCCGGTGCATGTTTACTGTAATCATCCAAACGTTGACTCTAAACCAAAGGTTTAGGGTCAAATTTCCCCTTTTACTTAAAATCAAGTAAAATTAATAAGGATTTGTATTGAAAGTAAACTTTATTTATGTTCAGAAATCAAACAAAAACCACCAGAGACCATCTTGCGATTGGATTTTACAGGAGCATTAATGACCAATGTCACTGTAAACTAATTCCCCAAAGATTAATTTAAACAGGAAGACTGTTCTAGCCATGGGCCGGTTACCGTTTTCAAGGTTTCAAAACCACTAACATTTTCTGTCATACCGTTCCTAAGGTATGAGCTGTTTTTAATGAGTGGTCAAGGAGCGAAACTGCAGTTTAGTAATCCTTCTCCCTGCCAGTGTGCAGTGTGTTTTAAAAAAACAACAACAACGTTGTATTCAAATTATACATTTTAAAGCTGTAATTGCAATACCGCAATACCGGTAACCGTGATATTTTTGCTGAAGGTTATACCATTAGAATCGTATACCGGCCCATGCCTAGACTGTTCCAGAGTTTTAGGCCTCTGACAGCGAAAGCACAATCTCCTTAATTTTAGGTCTTGATCAGGGGACTGTTAGCAAAGCTTTGTTGTTTTGTTGTACGATCTGAGAGCGCATGCAGTTAGATAGGGGCATACAAGTTCACAGATGTACAGTAAGCTGGGGCTAGACCATGTTGTGCTAAAAAATAGTAATAATTAAAACCTTAAAATCAATCCTAAAGTTAACTAAAAGCCCATGCAGGGAGGCTAAAATGGGGGTTACGTGATCTCTTTTGTCTGATCTAGTTAACAGCCTGGCTGCAGCATTTTGTATAATTTCAATGGGTGACAATGCTTTATTGTTTAGGCAGGGATAAAGTGAAATACAATAGTATTTTTCCTTAGGAAATAAATGCATGAATAATTGTTTTCAAGTCAGAGAATGATAGTGATGATCTATGAATTTATGAATATCTCTTTTGAGTTTTTATTTACAGCCTGCTCTAAATGATTATTTGGAAAACAAATTTGTGGAAAAAATAACATGACAACATCATATTGTTACTAAAGTCATACGTAATATTGAATAACGGCCCAGCCCTAGTGATAGAGATCTTATTTCATTGCATTCAAATAAGTGCAGTAGTTTATGAGAATAAAAAAATACCCCTACGAACAGAACAGAAACATGACCTCTTTAGAATTTACCAGTGTAGGAATGTTGTAATGTGGTAAATTAAGTTGCAGCACTGCGTTGCCGATGTGTGGAAAAGGAACTTCGTTGACACTGTTCTTGATTATAAAAGGTTTATTACATCAAGGATTTCAGCATCATGACGGATCCTGCAGAACCCGGAGAGTACAAAGCCTATATGCACTCTGTCTTGCTGCAGCAAGAACATGGCTTATAAGGGGTACATTTAGGTAACATGTTAGATAAAGTAAATAGATATGAGTTGGCAAATAAAGATCTGAGTTCCTTTGAGGTCAGTCTTTTTGGGGGGCTCCAACACTACACACATTGATCATTCTTTTTTGACTTTGTTTTTAGAAAACACTTTTCCCAAAAAAAACTTTACTGCAGAAACAAAAACAGTAAATACTAGCAAAATAACTGCCAGCAAAAACACCACCACATCAATTGAGTAGAACTGGATCATTGACATCTTGTAAGACTCCGTCCTTAGATGTGCCGCTCCTTTGTGCCTCATGACAAACTCAATCCAGAACATGGCCCGGTCCAGTGGTTTCATGGGCTGGTCTCTCTGCAGGTTGGAGAGTGCCTTCATCTTCTCTCTGTAGCTTGGGTCATAGAGTACCTCCTTCAGTGCCTCCAGGAAGTTATCTTTGTTCACAGTTGCAATATCCAGGTTTTTGGCCACACCTCTTACTTTCATCCTGAAGAAGTTGTCATGCTGGTCAAACATGAGGGGAAGGCCGACCAGGGGGACACCGTGGTAGATGGCCTCCTGTATTCCATTGGTGCCTCCGTGGGCCACAAACACTCTGGTCTTGGGGTGGCCCAGGAGGTCGTTTTGAGGCAGCCAGTCCAAGAGTAAGGTGTTGTTGCCGAGGGTGGATGGTCTTTTGCCTTTGTGCCTCCAGATCACCTTTTGAGGAAGTTGGGCGAAAGCAGCTGCAATGTCCTCAGTGATGTCCTCAGGAAGTTTTGCTACCAGGGTTCCCAATGTCATAACGATGACCCCATGTTCACCAGAGCTCTGGACAAAGTCCTCTAGTTCTTTAGACAGTGGCTTGGAGGGTTTGCACTGAAATCCTGACATGTAGATGATGTTTGGCATTGTGGGACGTGGAAACTCAAAAGTAAAATCATTCCTCATCAGCCAGATGTCTGCCGCCTGAAACAGCTCTATGTAATTTACATTGTTTCCAAAGTAATGATGTACAAATGGTTTGTAATTCGGGTCTGTGACATACCAAATTTGAAACAGTGTGAAGACATAGCAAAGTAAGTTTTTGACCCGCTGGAGAAATGTCATCTTGTCAGTCAGGTGAGACATGGCTATTGGGACATATGCCAGTGGGGAAGGAGCAATTGTATGATGTCCCTCACCATGAACAGTCCACCTCACATTTAAGACAAGTGGAAGACCCAAACGGTGACCCAGAAGCACCCCTGCACCAATCACAGGGTCTGTCAGAACCAAATCATATTTGGCATCACGCAGACTCTGCATCAGCTTTTTATTCTCAAATATCTCCCGCATCATCCGAATCACCTGCTCATGCAACTGATAGAACTGTGTCAATATTTCAAACTCCAGCGATAAACGAGTCCAAAGTGAAGCACCTTCCCGCTGCATGTTCATCAATGTGATTGCAAATGACCCAAAGCGTTCTTCAGAAAAACCACCAGAGGAATTTATAGTGATGGACTTGTAGTGAGGGGACTCTGGCTTGATGTACCAGCTGTCTGATGGCCGCATCACTGTGATTTCATGGCCTCTGGAGTCAAGCTCCTCAACGAGGGCTTTCATGTTAAGCCAGTGGCTTCCATCAAAGGGAAACACCAAGACTTTCCCTCCATTTGTCAAGAGTGAAGAACAGAGTAGCACTGCAAGTCCCACAAAGGTCACTTGGTACATTTCTGAAAGAGATTCTGACAAGAGATGCAACAATGTTAGATCTGTCTCTTTAAACAAGGCTTTACAGTTCTTGAGTTCAAGAATATGTGTCAATCTAAAAAACAACTGAACATAAAGAACTGACAAATAGAGAACTGAGGTGTCTAATTTCAGCTACTTCATAGTTTTAGAAAGGTTTGTGCCTATGAACATCTCTTTTAGGCATGGGCCGGTATACGATTCTGACGGTATGATAACCTTCAGCAAAAATATCAGTTTCACGGTATTGCAGTATTGCAATTACAGCTTTAAAATGTATTATTTTTAAATGTCTGGGTAAAAAACAACTTTGAAAATTTTTCCCTGACTTTTTTCCCATTGAACACAATGTATTTTATTTTTAAACACACTGCACCATGCACCATGAACCATGAACACTGCAGTTGGCAAGTAAAGGTCTGAGTCCCTTTGAGGTCAGTCTTTTTGGGGGGCTCCAACACTACACATAAAATCATTGATCCCACTCAGCCCCCAATCACAGAATCACATAAAACATCCTCTTCAACACATCACTCCACTGAGAGGAAAATCATTAAACTTACTTCACTAACACAGTGCTCATTATGTCTCAGCACATTTGAGTTTTATACAAACTTTAACCTTATAGGCTCTTCAGATACTACAGTAACCTGCTCAGCATACTAACAAAACAGTTTACTGTTTAATTTTAGTGCTGTTGTTTTGTTATTATTTTACAATAAATCAGGATCCAGAGAATGTGACACCAGTATCCCGCTGCGCATTGATCATTCATTGATCATTCTCACACTGGCAGGGACAGGGATTTCTAAAGTGTACTTTCTGTCATTCAAGACTAAAAAACAGCTCATACCTTAGATCAAGTTCAGGATCCAATTTAAAGTTCTTGTTCTGACTTATAAAGCTTTGCATGGTCAGCCACCTGTTTATATCTCGGACCTGCTCCATCCGTACACTACTAACAGGTCCCTTAGGTCTTCTAACCAGGGATTACTGGTTGTCCCACGCACTCTCTTAAAAACTAAAGGTGACCTTTCCTTTGAAGCGGTGGCTCCAAACCTGTGGAACGCCCTTCCTATTGTCTTACGTTCGGCAGTCTCTGTTGATGCTTTTAAAAAGCAGCTTAAGAGGCACTTGTTTAAATTCGCTTTTGACTCATGATTGTAACTTTGGGTTTTGGGTTTTAATCTTTTAAATGATTTTTATTGGTCTTTCAATTATTTTTTCCTTGCTTATTTTCTGTTGGATCCTACTGCCTTTTTACAAATGTTTATCATGTGAAGGCCTTTGTGACTTTGTCTGTAAAAGGTGCTATATCAAATAAACTTATTATTATTATTTTTATTATTAGGAATGGTATGACAGAAAATTTAGCTGGTTTTGAAACCGTGACTTTTTAAAACCGCGGAATACCTTGAAACCGGTAACCGGCCCATGCCTAATCTCTATATTACAAACAGTTGTATGGAACGTTGTTTTATTTCTTTAAAGCAGAAAATAGATCTTGAATAGTGAAAATTCAAACAAAGATGTTTAATACATAACTTCAAAAAGATGACAGCATTAATTGCTGGTTGGGTAAACTAAACATGAAATGTATTCATTTAATTAATTATTTGTTTCAATTACCTAGTTCAATATTTTATTGTGGAAAACTAAAGGTTCTGTATTTCTTTTAACCTGCATCTATATTCACTTCTGCAAAAGCAAGCATGATTCAAATGGTTAGCCGATTAAGTTGTAATCATTATTATATTATTAAGGATTGTTTCAACATTTTTATTCATTGTACATCATATTTTTGTATGGTAACACAGTGAGTCATTATGTTTGTATATATATATATGGTCCTGTGTCTATATATTACTGCGTATATGTATGGTCCAGGATGCAAGTTTTTATTTGCAGACTTGTGATGTATGATAATGATATAGAAAAGTACATAAACGTTAATCAAATTTTTTGTGAAGCAATAACCTGTTCCATTGTTACGCAGTACACCAGACCAAACTCTTAAAGTGGTTTATTATAGTTTTCCTTTTACACATATTGTAAGTTTTCACTTACAGCTTGCTCAAAATCATTATGTGGGCAACAGAAATTTGTGAAAAGAAAACATGACAACATCATATCATCTCCAAAAATCATATACAATATTGAATCATCCCCCAGCCCTAGTGATGAACTATCACAAGATACATGTGCCAGTTTTTTATAAAAAATGAAGCCTATTGCGTTTCAATTAAGTAAGTGCAATAGTTTATGAGAATACTTTTTTTTTTTCATAAAACCTGCAGGAAATCCTTAAACATTGCTGGATATGGACTAAAAACTGATCGCTTGACTCCAGGTCTAATTTTTCACCAAATTGTGTTGTAAAATATTTACAGATTTTTTAGATATTCTGCTAAGTTAAAAACGCAAACAAACAAAATAAAAACATGATATCTTTGGCGGAAGTCATTAGACAATTTGTGAGGGCATTCAGCTTTACACACTCAGGCATGTTAGGATACAGGTGTAAGAGTGTTTGTATCCTGCTTAAAACGCTTAATAAAGAACAGAACAATTTATGTATGTTGAATTTTTCTTTAAAATAAATCAGGATCCAGAAAATGTTAAACAATTATCCCGCGGCACATTCCTCATTCCTTTTTGACTTTGCTTCTAGAAAACATTTTTCGCAAAAGAAACTTTACTGCAGAAACAAAAACAGTAAATACTAGCAAAATAACTGCCAACAAAAACACCACCACATCAATTGAGTGGTACTGGATCATCGACATCTTGTAAGACTCCGTCCTTAGATGTGCCGCTCCTTTGTGCCTCATGACAAACTCAATCCAGAACATGGCCCGGTCCAGTGGTTTCATGGGCTGGTCTCTCTGCAGGTTGGAGAGTGCCTTCATCTTCTCTCTGTAGCTTGGGTCATAGAGTACCTCCTTCAGTGCCTCCAGGAAGTTATCTTTGTTCACAGTTGCAATATCCAGGTTTTTGGCCACACCTCTTACTTTCATCCTGAAGAAGTTGTCATGCTGGTCGAACATGAGGGGAAGGCCGACCAGGGGGACACCGTGGTAGATGGCCTCCTGTATTCCATTGGTGCCTCCGTGGGCCACAAACACTCTGGTCTTGGGGTGGCCCAGGAGGTCGTTTTGAGGCAGCCAGTCCAAGAGTAAGGTGTTGTTGCCGAGGGTGGATGGTCTTTTGCCTTTGTGCCTCCAGATCACCTTTTGAGGAAGTTGGGCGAAAGCAGCTGCAATGTCCTCAGTGATGTCCTCAGGAAGTTTTGCTACCAGGGTTCCCAATGTCATAACGATGACCCCATGTTCACCAGAGCTCTGGACAAAGTCCTCTAGTTCTTTAGACAGTGGCTCAGAGGGTTTGCACTGAAATCCTGACATGTAGATGATGTTTGGCATTGTGGGACGTGGAAACTCAAAAGTAAAATCATTCCTCATCAGCCAGATGTCTGCTGCCTGAAACAGCTCCATGTAATGTACATCATTTCCAAAGTAATGATGTACAAATGGTTTGTAGTTTGATTCTGTGACATACCAAGTTTGAAAACATGTGAAGGCAAAGTAAAATACATTTTTGATCCGCTGGGGAAACGTCATCTTGTCAGTCAGCTCTGACATTGGTATTGGGATGTAGGAGAGTGGGGAAGGAGCAATTGCATGATGCCCCTCACCCTGAATAGTCCACCTCACATTTAAGACAATTGGAAGACCCAAACGGTGAGCCAAAAGCACCCCACCACCAATCGCCGGGTCCGTCAGAACCAGATCATATTTGGCATCATGCAGGCTCTGCATCAGCTTTTTATTCTCAAACATCTCCTGCATCATCTGAATCACTTGTTTATTCATCTGATAGAACTGCTTCAACAGTCCATATTCCATAGATATACGGGCCATAAGTGAAGCACCTTCCCGCCGCATGTTAATCATCGTAATTACAAATGACCCAAAGCGTTCTTCATCAAAACCAGCAGAGGAATTTATAGTGATGGACTTGTAGTGAGGGGACTCTGGCTTGATGTACCAGCTGTCTGATGGCCGCATCACTGTGATTTCATGGCCTCTGGAGTGAAGCTCCTCGATAAGGACTTTCATGTTGACCCAGTGACTTCCATCCACTGGGAACACCAAGACTTTTCCTCCATTTGCCAAGGGTGAAGAGCAGAGCAGCACTGCAATTGCCACCAAGATCGGTTGGTACATCTCTGAAAGAAATTCTTAGAGATGTGAGGAAGTTAGATATGTCTCTCTCAACAAGGATTTACATTTCTTGAGGTCAAGAGCATGCATTGACTTAAAAATAACTTAAATAAATAACTTTAAAATATAGAATATAGAATAATTTCAGCTTCTTCATAGTTTTAGAAATGTCTATTTGCAGTCCTCTCAGATTAGTATATGACATATTATAGTATATATGATATTATACTGAGAGACAAAGGTTTTAGTCTGGAAAACAACTACTGAGCAATGATTGAATGGAAGCTAGACTTATTCGCACATTTTGGTTGGTAGTTTAGACAAAGATGTGACTTCTCGTAAAACTCCTGATGCTTGTAAAGATACTCTGATGTACTCTTATCTACAGGTCTGGTTGTGGTTAAGGTTCAGGATCCCTCAGCTCCTTGAAACTGGGATCAAACAAGCTTGTCACCTGGAAGTTGGACTCATTTGCAACCTCTGATTAGTGGTTTATAAAATGACATGTCTTGCAGTGTTGCAGGTCCTGAACCTGATTTAGAACCGCAACTGTAGATTAGATTACCTAATATGAAATAGTATTACATTAGAAGCACCATGCAAATTGCAGAACCATGTTTAATTTTACATCTGCAATACATAGTTCTATTTTCTCTCATTTTAGTCTTAAAAGCATTTACTTAGTAGATGTTTTTTTAAAAGCTAAAATTTGGTTTTGCAGGAGTACAGTCACATCCAAGAAGACTGCTTATAGTCCAAACTTTAAAAGAACAGAAAAGGCATATGTAATGTTAGTATCACAGAGGTAACATGTTCTTTTTAGTCTCTTTAGATCAATTCCATCCAAGATGATGTTAGTCAAAGGAAAGGGGCACTTATCTAATCAAGTGTAAACGTCCTTTTTAAAATGGATATGGACAGCACACATGCAGTTCTGTTTATACGTGTGTCCTCACATGCATAGATTGCGTGCATGCCCTAAACTTATGGGCTGCATTTTAGACGTCCACACAGATGTCCACATAGACCTTCGTGGACAAATTATGAAATTTACGTCACAAGAACTCTTGCAGCCTTGGGAATAGAAAGTGTCATTTGAACTTAAGAAGGGGTTCATGCTGATGTCTTATCAAAGGAGATAACTGTCAATCACCTGTTTACTTTAACCCTCCTGTTTGTCCATTTTCAAAAAGATTATCAGAAATTTGGGTTTCTTTAAACCGAATTGTCGACAGAAATAACGTGGATGATTCCATACAATGCTCTTCACAAGTAAAACAAATGATCAGTTCAATACTTTCATTGAATTTGGTGAATTTTATAGCATTTTATAGAATTTTATAGCATTTTAAGAAAACAATTGATAAAAGAACGTTGAAAAAAGTGACAAAATTGGCGGGAAAAGATCCAAAAACATCGGGGAAAAAAAGAAAAGTGTCGAAAAAGACAACCAAAAAGTTGAAAATAATTTGACCCTGAAAAACAAAAAGTTGCATAATTTCTTAGTTAAATTCATTAAGATACAAGCCAAATGTCCTCTGAGTCTTGGCTCTGGGACTAAGACTATAGTGTGTTAGACAATGCAATATAGCACCAGCGCATATGGTTGGATATTGACATTGTCACAACAACAATTACTACAACAGCAACATTTGCTGACTCTGTGATGAACAAATATCACCTACTCACAGCTGAGAGCAAAGTTTCAATAGTGCAGCCCAAATACAGTACACATTCTTACAAGGCTTTCCACAAATGATTGTCAGCAAATGTACACTCACTGCTCCTAGACCTATATAATTCTCAATTCCCTGATTACATAACCATACAGTGTGTAAATCCCCTTAATTCCCAAGATATTTACAAAAGCTGTTTGGATTTGGTAGATGTTTCCTCTCTCAGGTTTCACAGCTTTGTGTTCATGTACTTGTGTTGCTCAGTATAATAGGTGTTTATCCACTTTGAAGGGGTTTTAATAGCAGCTTAATAACATTTTGGAGACCTGAAAGTTGAGAGCAATGCATTAAATAACAAAAGACTACCAGTAATACATATTGTACAAGTGCATGTTCTCTGAATAAGGAAAGAAAAAAGTCTGACGGTGACATTTCTGCAGGAAACCTGAGGCCATTTTGTAAGCTGATACGCTATTGTTTCCCAAATAATTCCTCAATGTTCTTGCTGTAGTTGTAGCATACAGTAGAACATTTAGTTTTTTGAGTCTGAGTTTTCTTGCAGCCATGAGTCTGCTCATTTTCTTACAGTCTATAAGATGAACTTTAGGAATACCGTAGTTGTGAATTTGCATCGTCTGATGCCAGGTTGCTCAAATCATTCATAAAGTGGAGTACTTTTGTTGAACTTGTCAAAAGGAAACATGTGGAACGCGCTAGTCTTTGAGACCGTAGCATCCATTTGCAAATATTTTTGCTTCACACTCAATGCATGCACATATAAATCACAGTAACTTGCACGTAGAATAATTACATCATCCAACATGAAAACAAAAACGACTGCACCGAAAAGTCAGTCAAATATTTTTTTTAGCTTTATATCAACATGCCACCACCCTATGTCAGCTTGTACAACTCTTTCACTGGTCTTGATTCTTTGATCTCAACACTTACCACTTACCTCGTCCTAGTCAACAGATTTCACTTGTCAACATGAGCTTGTTATTTGTGCGTCCAGCCTCTCTCACAGCAGACGGATCACTGACTGACTGTCGTCCACCTCTGACGGTAAAGCAGTTAGGAGGGTGTAAGCACTGAACAGGAATAAAGTTCGGAGGGTGTGTGGTATGCAGCAGCTGCAGGTTGGTTATACAAGAGAGCTGAAATGAGGGGGGGGGGGGCGTGACTTGGACATTGACCATAAGATGTAGTACCGAGATAAGAGTGATATTGTTGCACTGGTTAAATAGAACAAAGGCAAACTATCCTGATTTGAAGACTTGAGAGATTTATTTTGTTTGTTTTAATCCTTATTAATTTACATTTCCTGCGCTTTGTCTTTTCTGTAAAGAGTTTTAATTTTTCCAACGAGCCGTTATTTTGTTGAGCACTGATCTTTAGGTATTCATGATTAGAGAAAATAATTATGAGAAACACAGAGGCAGCAATACTAATATTGCATTGTACAGCTAACATAAGACATTGAAGGTGTAAAGAAAAAAGAAACAAAAAAACAAAACAAAATTAAAAAGATAATGAAAATCTAACAAAAGAACTGAAAAACAAACAATTGAAATAAAATGTGAACAGAAGGAAGTTGAAATTAAATAATCTTAACATTGCATCTACATGCAGTAGATAAAGTATTCTTAGTCATGGTTGTTAAGTCAGTGTGATGAACCTTGAAGGTTATCATAGCGTGTAACCAAACATTGTGCTCATGCATGAACTACAGGTACCTTTGATACAGTCAATTTTTTTTTGTGAGACAAAACAAATATGCTTCACACAGAGGCTAAGGTGAAGGATTTTGTCAGGGAAAAAAACAATCTACCTTTTTGAAACAAGTCAACTTTACCTTAGATTCATATACACTCTAGCCTCAAATAGAGTATATCAGGCTGGAGATATACTTTGTGTTTTTCCGATTGTCTGTAAGTTGCATTTAAAAAAACTAAAACCTTAATCACTTCATGGGCTGACAGAGTAAAAAGGGACTGAAACACATTATAGAGTTCATAAAATGTCTCCTTTTCCCTCTTTTCTTCTGTCTCCAGCCCCACAGTCTACAAGCACTAGCAGTAGCCGGGCAGCCAGCGTGGCTCCATCCCCGTCCCTCTCCAGGCGCTTTGATAACGTCCGACCCCTGCCCTCTCCTAAAAGTACCCTCCGCAGACAGTGTAACAACAAACCCCAACCTCTTCTGAACCAGGACTCCCCGTCCTCTGATGCAGGTGGAAGCTGCTACACAGAGCTGTACCCTGGCCCCCAGAGCTACGTGGAGAGGCTGCGGGTGGAGGAAGGGTCAGTGGGCATCGATCAGCTGAGGTTGGAGGATGGGAACGTGTACTTCTCGCCAGTGGTGGAGGCGGTCTCATCTTTCAAACCGAGCAGGTATCTGTCGACGCTGATGCCCAAGGAGAATAAGCCTTTGGAAGTGGGCATCCTGCGGAGGGTGAAGGAGCTGCTGGCGGAGGTCGACCCCAGGACAGCGGCCAAACAGATCACCAAGGCTGACTGCATGGTACTGTTTAAAGTTGCTGTAATCTATATTTTTTAGAATAACAATTACTAAAATTACTATTTATAATGTGAAAAGGTTTGCTTGTTGTGTTATCACCCAACTCAACAGTTCTCCTCAACTATACCGAAGACTTTAGTCTCTTAAGGCTCTGACACACCAAACCGATAATCGTCCGTCTGACAGTCTGGTGAGGTCGGTGACTCGAGTCTGTTTGGTGTGTTCCGTGCCGTCGTCCGTCGGAGGGGCCGTCGGCCTGCATTTTTGCCGACCTGATTTGCTGGGTCGGAGGGCAGGCAGGCGGACTCAATGACCAATCTGATTGGTGGAGTGCTAACCCGGAAATGGCGAGCGTGATGAGTGACGAACGCCTCTCAAAATCTGTCGGAAATCTTTTAAACTGACCTTTGTCGATCTGAAATGAAGACAGATTCAGCAACTGTATGGCCTATGTCTCGCTTTACCACTATTTTCGTTAAATACGAGATCGTATTTCGAACAAGCCGCCATTATCGGTCATCTGGAGAAGCCAGACCCATGTGACGCGTTCGTCATTTACGGTTTTCATTTTTTGTTTTACGTCTCGCGCACAAGCAGAACGTACGCTCAAGTCGGCGTAGCTTCGGTGTGTTCCAAGGCACTTTTTGGACCTCGGGGAGCCGACTTATCAGTCCGACTGCCTTTTCTGCCGACGGTCAGCCGTCCGGTTGGTGTGTCAGGACCTTTAACCTCACTTTATGGCCCACAACATAACTGCTTTGATTGTGTCTCACCGCTTTTATCATTTCCAGATTCAACAGCTGTTGTCAGGGGAAAAGCTCTGTGCCCTAGCTTGTAAACCAGTCCAGACCAGTCTGCTAGTTTCCTGCTTCAAAACATACCATGCAATGCCCCAACTTACATGTATCACTCAGAGCCACGTTGTTGTGTTGTTCTGATTGGTTGTAGGTCTATTCAATTGTGTGTAGAGGTATTTTGGTCTGCACCGTTGGAAAACGCCCTTGGAAATCAAAAATGAACTGAGAGGTTCCAGAGTAATACGCATTTGCGAATCAGTCTGGCAATGCCATGCTATCTATTCCCCAGAAGCAAACAGCAGAAAGACACAGTTAGAAACCAGCTAGTGAAGAAAGCGGAACTTTAAGCAACTGAAGAGACATGTATTTTCCTCAGGAGTTGGCGGAAATCAAAACAGAGCTAAAAGGAGAGCCAATACTGGACATTCATCAGGTGGACACAAACATAACTTTAAATGAATGCTTATGTTGCTCAGTATCTGCTGGTGTGTAGATTGGGAACTGTTCGTCTAACTATAAGATGATAATGTGCCAATGTTGTGTTTTAATGCACATTTGTATTAATAATTTACAATGTTTTTCTTTACACAGATTAAGTGATAATGCATGACGAGGTGTTCAGAGACAAACATGAATATGGGCTGATATCTCAGAGTGCATTGTCTTGCTCATAAAATCAACCCTAACTAAAGAAAACCAAAATCAAACACATCACACACATATAGAGGGCTACACATGAAGTGCATTAAATCACCCAGCCACATATAAAGACACACAGTCAGGAGTAGATCAATAAAACTATGTCTGTGTTTCCCAGGTGGCCAGAATTCTGGAGGTGACCCCGGAGGTGCAAAGGATGATGGGAGTTAGTTCTGGGATGGAGCTGCTTACGTTACCACATGGCACACAGTTAAGACTGGACCTACTGGAGAGGTGAGAAAGAATTCAGAAATCCTGGGCACCCTAACCCAGACAACCTAGTCCAACCAGTAGTTCTCCATCAGAATACTCAATCAGAAGGGTGTTTCTTTATTGTCGCCAACGATCTTTGGCCGAGTACAGAAAGAGGCTTAGAGAGCAGCCCCAAATTTCATTGACGGAATTAAGGTCAACCAGCTGCAGCTGCTGGAATTTGCTGGCAGTGGCGTCATTTAAACCGGTAAAAAGCAACAGTCAGCACAGGCAATCCTCAGGAAAACACAGTTGCATTTCTGTTGGCCTTCTCTCAATTGGAAATCAACAAAGCCCCTTTCATTCATACAATGGGTCAGAGAGATGATGACCACTCTGAAATTATTCAGTACGTGGGTCTTGCAAAACGTTGTATACGACTTAGCCCCCTTTTATGGGATACGTACAAACTTTGTCTTTTGCTTGAATAGCAAATTAATCCTGTGTTTGTTTTACTACCAAAAGTATAGCACAAAAACACTTAAGAAGATAACTTTCATAGTCTGACTCAGTCTATATGCAAGCATCTTGCACATTTTCTTTTATCTATTTAATTTTTATATATATTTTGAAGCATGCACAGTCTATTTAGATATCTATTGTTTTCTTCATGTATTTGAGTGGGGTTTAGATTGGGAAATGCACTTTGTACTCATTCCTCTGAATAGAAAAATATTTAACAAGCTATCATGCTAAATGTTACATGTTAAATGTTAGCAGGTTCCCCTAAACGTGACAAAGTACAGCATCAAATTATGAGAATGAATGAAAGTGTAAAACTGAGACTGTACAGAGGATAGACCCTTTGATTTAGGTTACAACACGGCATGTGTGAAGTTTGTCCTAAGAACAGCAAAGTTGTCTCTCCATTTTTCATCCATCCAGTTTGGTTTTCTTTTTTGGGAGAGATGAAAATGTTCCTCCTGAAGCAAAATATGATTTTTTTGTCATTCTAATGCCTGGTGAATATGCGGATATGATTGTGATATATGAGCTAAACTCCTGCAGGTTCCAAACCATGGCGATCATGCTGGCTGTGGATGTGTTGGGCTGCACAGGGACGACTGAGGAGCGGGCCGGCCTGCTACATAAAATCATCCAAATCGCAGCTGAGCTCAAGAGCACCATGGGCAACATGTTCGGGTTCGCTGCCGTCATGAGAGCTTTAGAGCTGCCGCAGGTACACATGCGTCACTTAGACTGGAGTTACATTGATTGGATGATTTTTGGGGGTATTTTTGCCTTTATTGATAGAAATAGTGGAGACAGACAGGAACTATGAGGAGATATGCAAGAGGTGTCCCTGCTGAACATGAAAGCAATGTTATCCTCTGCAATAAAACCTGCAGTATACCCCCTCACCCACTGTCCATAAAAAACAATTAGCACGGCTGTACTTTGATAATACTGTGGCATGGCCATATTATCTTTGATTGGTGTTATAAATTTCGAAATAATGTATAGGTCCGTCCTGTGTTCTTTTTGTCAAAGTTAACATGACCCGGTAAGTTAGAGAAGGTATCATAAATGCCTTATCATTATTTTTAGTAGAGAAAACAACTCCTAAATCGTATTTGTCATTCATCTTTTGTGTTTTTTTTAAAAGTTTGTATTCAAGAGATTATTCATTTACAGAATCACATCACTGCATCACCTGTGACTGTACTGATAAATAATATAAATACAGTATAAAATCATGTAAAATTACCCCTTTAAGTTTATTCCATGTCAGAACAAACACCTAACAAAGAAACAAGAAATTAAATAAAATACAAAATCTAAAAACCTTTCTTGTACTTTTTCATTAAAATACAAGTTTATTTATTTAATTTTGTAAGCAGCTGAGATAAACATCACATACAGTGGAATCCCATTACACATTTTTGCCCTCCAAAACACTATAGAGGTAAGATATTGTGTTTAATTGAGTTCAAATAATGTTTGAGGCTTCCAAAGGTAGCTCTCAGTTCTCAGTCCAAGCGCAAGTAGAAGTGTAAAATGGGCTGGTTTAGAAACTAAACGGACTCGAGTGTAAATCCCTGGTTCTTTCTGGGGGTACCAGGGGGGCCTCACCCCTTACTGCCAGGTTTTAATGGTGATGTTTTACCCTCTCTAAGGTGTCTCGTCTGGAGCAGACCTGGACGGCGTTACGACAGCGACACACAGAGGGGGCTATTCTCTACGAGAAAACTCTGAGGCCGTTCATGAAGAGCCTGAATGACGGGAGAGGTAAGGGTTCCTCCGCTGCACGGTCCATTCGTAAAAACACATCTTCCTTTAAACCTGTTAACATCCACCGGGTCGCCGGTGGTGCGTGAGTTCTGACATGTTACATATAAGTATTTAAACACAAAAGTTCAAAACTTTTGTCAATATGGACATGCTTTACATCGTTTGATTGGTAAAATTCTCTGCAATTCAATCATTCAGTTCATTTAACTGAAATCATAAGCACCAAAGCATTATTCATGATCTTAGTGCTCATGCAAAATGATGACGCTTCTCTACCTGTAGGCTAGAAATAAATAACTATTTTGAACCATGTTTGAACTGCTGTAGTGTATGTTGTGTTTTAATCACATGCTAATCAAGCACATTTTCAGAAACTAGAAGAATTTAGGTTACAAATGAAGCCTCATACGTGCATTTTGGCCTTGCAATTCTTCTGTTATAAGCTTTTCCCTTTGGGAAAGGGAAATAGACGAAAATCAAGCAAAAGAGGTAAAACACTGACTCTGTCGGTGTGTCTGTCCTCCAGAAAGCTGTCCGCTGTCCAGCACCACCTTCCCCCACGTAATACCCCTCCTGTCCCTGCTGGAGAAGAGCATAGCGATGGGTGAGGGGACAGAGCCGTGGGAGACGGTGGAAGTCGGGGTGGACGTGGTCATGTTCCACCTGGGGGCGGCGAGGACCATCGCTCAGCTGGGGGGCATCTACCGCTCCAACGCCGAGAGCCAACTGCAAGGTAAGAGAGTGGAGAGAGGTGGGCTGTTGATCAAAACTGGTCAAAGGAAAATTATACCTGCATTATTTATGAATAACCAAATTAAAGTAATAGTATGTATGTCAAATTCAAATTAGGTTCACAATAAATGTTATTCCGCCTAGTTGTGTGCCAATCCAAAAAAATATGGGAAACTGTTTTCAAACTGCAATTACACAACACTCAAAGCAGAATCTGGCAGATTTGCCAACTTTCAGACTCAGAAATTCCTACACAACTAGTGGGTTTGTATATTCAGGCTGTTGTCAGTTGGCTGTGTGGTAGCCTGCTTTTAAAAATGTAATCAGAATGCATTGATTTGCTA
This sequence comes from Sander vitreus, assembly GCF_031162955.1. NCBI lineage: Eukaryota > Metazoa > Chordata > Actinopteri > Perciformes > Percidae > Sander > Sander vitreus. The sequence continues at coordinate 31,813,455 of NC_135859.1, forward strand.
AATTCTATGATGGCTAAGGAACTGTTTTGCTGACTTTTGTTGGGCTTTATGTGGACCAAACTCAATGTGAGAAGGCTATATGAGACATGCAATAAAACAGTCAAAGATATTTTACTTTTTTGATTAAATAAAAGCATGTCAATAAACTATACATGTCTGGCCCTTGATGTGATTCTCATTTTTCAGTGTGGCCCATAGTTAAATTGAGTTTGACACCCCTGACTTAAACCATATATGTTATATTTACCAGATTTAAATGATGGTGCCTTTTTTACAGGATAGAGCAATAGCCTCTCCAAATGTCTGTGCACGTCCCTGAATGGATATATACTTTAAACACACATTGTATGGCAACTGTGTACTTTTTGAAATTTCGAGGCCAGTTTAAAAGTAGGAATATATGGAACACACTGTATGCACTTTATTTTTATACAGTTCTGTGACAAAAAAAAAATCTTCCCAGCCCTTGTCACATGACCAATTAATGTTTCCATATATCCAAATGTTTGCCTTAAGAGCCCAGAGAAAATGTGTGTTGCATTTTGATATACAATTTGTTGAAAGAAAAAATTGAATAAGATGTGTTTCTTTAGTGAAATTACATTGTGTTGTTCTATGCTATCCAATATTTCCTATATTTCTAAGCAGATATATTATGCTGTATTCTGTCCCCCCCCTTTGACTGATTATTGGTCCCCCCCAGTGCCACCCCACTTAAAAAAATCCTGGAATCGCCCTTGCTACTAAAACCTTTGTCTTTCAAACATTTCTTGAAATAGTGTAACTGTCAACATTAAGGGTCTCCATCCACTTCTGTGGGCTGCCGCTTTAATTAAAGTAAAAAAGCTAAATAACATAACCTGACGCTGGTAATTTACCTGTTCTGTTTAAAATGTGTTTTATCAGACAATGCTTTTTTTAACCTAAGTTCGGCCCAGTTATAGAGGAGTAAGATGCCTTTTTCCCAGTTGTGTTTTTTTCTGAATTTATTATTTGAAGAAGAAAAAGATTTTAAAAATGGAGGTGAAAGTGAAAAAAAAAAAATCTGGTTATTATGAGCAAATTGTGAACTCTGCTGTTGATCCACTAATAAGGTGATGTTGATGTTGCAGGATTCCAGGAGCAGGCAGAGATCCTGGAGCTCTTCCTGACCGACTTCCAGATGAGGCTGCTGTGGGGGAGCAGGGGAGCCGAGGAGAGCCAGGCTCTGCGATACGCCAAGTTTGATCAAGTGCTGACAGCCTTGTCCAACAGGCTGGAGCCGCCTGTCCGACCGTGCTGACCCAAGACCTGTTTTTGATGACTTAGTTTATCCGGGATGAGCTCAGAAACACCTAGAGACAGATGATGGTGGAGGCACTGGAAGTATAAAGTAGTACAGCACCCTGGAGGACAGAAGATGCAAACCAAGAAACTACAAAATGTACAGTCGACTTGCACGGCATCACAGCTCCTGCTTTGGTGCTTTTTTTTTCTAAAACTGTATTTCATTTACCAATATCTATATTCTTAACACAACTTTAATGTTTCAAAGTGCCAATTCCAGAGGACTCCATGTATCCAACAAGGAACCAAAAATGTGAACGAAAGATATCTGTGTAAATATGCAGTACTGTGCCAGGTTCTGTCGCGGTACGGTGCTTTTGTTCGTCAGAAAAAAACAGGAAGTTGTTTTCTGTTTTTGTGGAAACATCTTCTGTGATGAGGCCGTGCCTCTCGGTCTGTTAGTTTAATGTATAGCAATGTTTTTATGTCTGCCTGAAGGCTGGACCTTCCCTAAATCTAAAACCGTATGTCATATTGTACAACCCAATAACAGAATAACATTGTATCTACATTTTCAGTTTATTGTATAATGTTTATCATAATGTGTTAATCATTAAGATTTTCTAATTTAAAGTGAGTATTTAATATAATCTGGGTTGAGATTACCACTATGTGAAGTGGAAGTGACTGAACTAAAGGTGAACTGATTCTAACCACATGAGTGCAGCACACAGGCACAGAGCATTTCTATTACTTTACATAGTATTAATGTCTAAAATTGATCTGAAATGTGAAATGGAAATAAAGCAGTTTACCTCACTGTCTAGCCAGTTTATCAGATGAATGAAAGAAACATGGGATTTTTGAAATGTTCTTTGAGATGTTGTGATATTTGATATTGATATTTGTGCAAGATGGTGTGATCACAAATGTACTGTATCTGTGAAGGAGCACACAGTAAGTATTTCACAACCTTTCCAAGCAGGTCACTCAAAGGCTACCGACTTGTTCTCTCTTAAGGAAACCTTAATCTCTTTAAAGCAGGGTTTTTCAACGTCTTTTAGGCCAAGGACCCCTTAACTGAAAGAGAGACAGAGCAGGGACCCCCTTACTACATATTTTGTATAAAATAAAGTTGCATATTAAACTGGGCCTACAATAACGTGTAGGGTGGCCTGAAGCCTTTGTACATACCTTATTGGTGCATAGAATACTAAGCTATTAAAATAATAATTGTTGTCATGATTTTATAAATCATGTTTAAATGTTAAACATACATGTGGCACAATGAATCCGTGGGATTATCTGTATCTGTGGATGGCTATCTTAGAGACTACCTATAGGCCAGTTAGCCTATCATCAGTGGGGCTTTTTCACAAATAGGTTGATTTACATTTGCTAATAATTTGTTGGATTCATTTTCAGACATCAATCTTCAAGAAATTAACAATAATTTGGTGGGCCCCCTGCAGTAACTCTGAGGACCCCCTCAGGGTCCCGGACCCCCTGTTGAAGATCTCTGCTCTAAAGTGGTTGGTTGTCTAAAATTTTTCCGGTGTGAAGTTTTTCCCTAAAAAATAAACTTAATTGCACCACAGTAGTATTAATGTGGAAATGGGAGCATTTCCACATTAATACTGTAGCCATAGGCGTAATCAAAACTGGCTAGGGCAACCCACTCCAAAAACCTATTAGATTATCCTTTACATAAATAAAGACATTGGCACCATACATTGACACAGAAAAGGGAAGAATTGTTGCTGAAAAAATTCACCATAATGCAGGAAATGAAGTCTTGATGTGATAAAAATGTTTCAATTTTGCTCAAAAGTGGAAATCTCAACCCCCCCCCCTTCCCCCCCAATGTTGAACCCAAAGTTACGCCCTTGACTGTAGCACCCTCTACTGTATGATATTTTATTTATTTTCTATCACACTGTAGGTTGTTTATTTCTATATATTACAGTTCATTACACATATCAACGTCTATTTCGAGTGTCTAAAATATTTTTTCTTTTGAATTATTTGCTGAAATCCTACTAATAAAACATAAGCAGCTATTACAGCAACGTTTCTAATCAAGTCTATTCTACCATGTTTCGCAAGTATGTCCAGTATAATTTCAATAAATTCAAATTTGCATATATGTCTTATAAAATACTGCATATACAGCAATAAAAGAAAATGTCAGTATGTTTCCAGATGTGTTTACCGCTGTGCTCTGGACTGTGATCCTCCAACGTGTCCCAAACGGTCCCAAACACTTCGCCCCATGCCAGATGCTTTCTGGGAAATGTTGTCCCATCTGTCACTTCGTTAAGCGTTAATGGACGCCTTCCTTGAAGTAGAAAAACTACAAACTGACCGGTTGTCCTTAGGAGAAGGTCCATTCGGTTTTTCTATCTGCCAGCAGCCAGCCAAAATGTTGGCCATCCTGTCTGTGCTGTTTTTATGCCTTTCTAATCCGGTCTGTGGCGTTTTTCAGAAACTTTACTGCAGCATATCAGAAAGCTGTGACTGCGACTTTAAGCCAAATATCAGAGGTAAGACGACATAATGTCGTAGCTAGCTAACGTTAACTGATGGGTGCTACTTATTGTTAGCCAGCTAGCGGCTGGGCTAAACAGCTAAACAAGTATGCCAAGATAGTTTGTCCAATAACTTAAACAAATGTAATATGTCTTGTTCGTGTGAAAAGGGTTGGAAAGGGTTAACCAACTGTCTTTATTTTACAGTGTTCACGAAGAGCTAGTTGATACTGTTACTGTAATCACTGATTTACTAGTTGGCTGTTATGCTAGCTAGCACAACCCAGGAAGTCTTCTCTGCTAATAAACATTGAAGATACAGTTTAAAGACGTTGGAACAAATCACTGTTTTGCAAGTTATAACTATGGGGGATATTTCTTAATATGCAGTTTAACACAATAGCAATGTGTGGTGGTTGCTACATGGAAAGTATTTGGTATATGGAATTACATTTTTAAATTAAATGTACACTTTATTCCATGGTAGGCAGACAGACACAGACTAGAGCCCATCACTAAAACAAACTGACAACAATACATTGGGCAATTGTGTAATTTAACAAAGGTACTTATACTTTTTATACACCTTTATACTTCTACTCCACTACATTTCAGAGGTAAATATTGTACTTTTTACTCCACTACATTTGTCTGATAGCTTTAATAACTTTTTTTTAAGTGAAAACCATATCTCCAGATGTGTTGATGTTGAACGTTTGTGATGAACTGAAGGATGAAGTGTTCCTTTATGTGTTGAGAAAATGTTCCCACTTCTTAAGCTAAATAAAGTCTTTAAAAGCCTGTTGGATCAGCTGGAAAATGCATCGTCACAGAGCTGAAAACAGGGCTGTTTTTCTACCATGATACCATGGTTCTCACAGGACAAACATATGATGATCTTAGAAAAGATGATACATTGCTGTAGATTAAACTACCTATCAGTATGTAAAGGGGTTAAAATGAGCCCAATCTTAAACATGTACAGCAGTAAAATGCAACATACACATTAATGCAGCAGTAATATTAATCCAGAAACATCAGATTTAATAGGAACACACTGGCAGGGAACATTTTTCTGCACAATCAATACTTTTACTTTACAATACTTACAGTACACATTTTCAAGTCAGGTTTTGAATGCAGGACTTTTACTTGTACTGGAGTAAGTACTGTTTAGTATATCTGTGGCTCCTTAGTTCCTGGACCAATTTGGTTGACAAGGGGCTCACGTTTTAAGGCTGTGAGTCAAGTAGGTGTTGAGGATGGTTGGTAACATTAACATCACAGGTGTCTTTATTTCCTGACAACCAGACCTGGAGTGGGATCTCTACAAGAATGTTTACGGACAACATCTGGCCCAGGAAATTGTGTCAGAGGAGGTGGCCAGGTTCCTTCAAAAAAAAAGCCCTGAGCGGCCCCTGGTGCTGTCCTTCCATGGCTCCTCTGGGACAGGAAAGACACTCGTCAGCTCCATGCTGGGAAATCACCTGTACGGCTCGGCGATGAGCAGCCCGTATGTCCACCAGTTTGTTCCCACGCTGCACTTCTCCTTACCTGACCGGGTCAAGGAGTACAGGGTAAGTTAGGGATCAGTGTGTAGGGCAGTGTTAATCTTGATTTAAGCAGGAGTTTAAGTTTGCGACAAAATCTAAAATGAGCCACAAAGAACAGATTCAATGTTTCCGGAGACAAAATGAGATGCAGCAATTGTTCCGTTTTACCTAATGCTTAATTTAGCTAACTTGCAGAAAGAAAACGGTGGTGGGTGGAAGAGAAGTGTCCTAATTTACTGGCATCCTTTGGCGCTCATGTCAGGACTGAATTTCCCTCCTTTGGTTTGCAGGAGGAGTTGAAGAGCTGGGTGCAGGGGAACCTGACGGAGTGCGCTCGCTCCGTCTTCTTTTTCGAGGAGATGGAGAAGATGCCTCCGGGTCTGATCGACGTATTGGAGCCCTTCCTGGGTCCTTCCCACATTGTGTTTCGCACTAACTACCGCAAAGCTATCTACATCTTCATCAGGTACGCACACACACTCCATTTTTTTTTTTTACGCAATTCTAATGTCAGTCGGAACACACCTGTGGAAAAACCAAACCAAAATTAATCAGCCACCATGACTTGAAAACAGAGGATATCCTAAATAAGTCAATATTATAACTATGAGTGAGGGTTTTGTAATCTGCTAATGTGATAAACTACTTAAATCAAGAGTTTTTAGAATGTAGTCATTATCCTGTCACCTCCATAAGTCCAAGTCAAGAGAGAAACGGTCAATACCGAGACAGAAAAAAAAGAATCCTCTTCAAGACCACTCACTTACCTGTTCATAATGTATGTGATGTGAGAGACAGTATATCTTCTACTTTAAGACGATCATTTTGCTTTATTATTTGTAATAATCAAAAAGCAAGTGCAGAGTGGTACACTATAGGATGAAATTAGGCTATATTATATAGTTAAAATATGAAATGGAAATGTTCCCATTCTGGAACTTATGACTTGTCTTGAAGAATTCATAGTCCAAAGTGCTCGCTGACATTGTGTCTGTGGCCAAAATGAAAATGATACCTGATGATTGAGGTATATGATGCAGCCAGGCATATACCAGGCGACCAGTCTCCATGCCCATTCTAGATGGATTTTGAGAGACCAGACTCGAGTACTACAGCCCTGCCTCCATGTGAAACTATGTTTTCAATGTGTGTATACATATATACCGGGGTTCAAACTCTCAACGCAACGTTCAAATAAAAAATGGCAGCGTTGAAGAGTTAATGTGGACTCTGAATGTGTTTTGTGTGTCTTCCCTGCAGCACCACAGGAGAGGAGGTGATTAAAAAATTGGCTCTGGAGAGCCGGCAGGCCGGACGGGACAGGGAGGAGATCAAGTTGGCCGAGTTGGAGGAAGCCATCGCACGGGCGGTTTACAACAGCACAACAAGTGAGTGTCTTTTGTAATTTATCTTGAAAACATTCAGCGAGAAGTACAGACCGTATATTTGACACGGCACTTTATTTTCCTATTTTTAAATTCACATGTTGCTCAGCACTTCACCAGCCGTTCCTTCTGCCAATATTTGTGGTTTAATTGGGCTTATGTTTTCGTGTGCAGTCACCAGTACATCTTACTCTGTGGAAAACAGTATGCACAAAGCTATTCAAAAGAAATTGTGTATTTAAATACAGTACATTCACAAAGTATATACATTGGAGAAAAAACTAATATGGGCCAATTTAATAACTGTGTCAGGATTATTCAGAGAATATTGTGAGAGCTCCGTTATTTACATGTAATGTTTCAAATTCCTTATATAGAGCCACTAATTAATCCTAATTATGAAGAAAGTTGCTGCTTTTCTTTGTCTCATCTGACATTCACTGATTATCTTCGGTTTTTGATGAAATAAACAACACACAATACAACAATGTTTTGGAGAGGATTACAGCCTCCTCAGTGCACAGTAATGAGCTGAATGTTGGACACGCTGAGATGAAACGGCTCCTCCTCTTTGTTCAGTTGATCAAACAAGCTAATTTCCCCAGTTACTGTTACATTACTGTCAGACGAAAGGAAACAGAGTTGAATTTCTCTCTCCAGGCGGCTTCTTCCAGTCCAGCATCATCCAGCAGAAGCTCATCACGCGCTACGTTCCATTCCTGCCGCTGAGCCGACGCCACGTGGAGCGCTGCGTCCACTCGCAGCTCTGCCAGCGGGGCAGCTGCGGCCGCAGTGACGTGGTGGAGGCAGTAGGGGGCGATATGATCTACACTCCCGTTCAGGGACAATACTTCTCCAGCACCGGCTGTAAGGCCGTCTCCGCCAAAATCAACCTCTTCCTGTGAGCCGAGGGCGGGACTGAACTGTTGATTTATTTATTTATTTTTTCCAAGGACTAAAAGGGAAACTCCTTCTGAGGTGAGTCAGTGAAGAGAAACAGATCCCCGAGTCTGTTTCTTCCACATGGAGGTAAGAGCAGCATCAAGGACGCCGCCTGCACTTGGAATCAAGGGGAATTGAACTCGCAGTCAGCAGTCAGCTTTGTGCTGCCAGTGCAGTAGTTCCATGAAGGCATCCTTGGTACTAACTGTGAGCACACAAGAGTTTATTCTCTAAACGTTAGTCAGTGTCTGAACCAGGAGTCATGTCACGCTCTACCTCAAACCCAACTCTACCGTTAATTTATGAACTCTAAAGTTACAGGTACAATGCGCTTTCAGATTTCCTGCATGCAGCAGTTAAACAGGGAGATGAAATCTCAATCTTGTATTTCCGAAATGTTGACTTTTCATGAGCTTGAAAATGGGTATATTAGCTGGATTTGGATACATATTTGGCTTTGTTTAAAGAGTTGGTAAGCGAGCACTCAAGTGAGCACTCATGAACTCACTCAACGTGTGTGAAAGTGTAAGAAAAAAACACTAGAATCATAAATACAAGTTTTCACTTAGCAACACTTTAAGTGATTATGTAATTCCATGTGAGATTGAGAAATTTAAGAAATATACCAGAGCTTTAAGGGAAGAAATTTAGGGCAGATGTTTTGGCTCATGCCATCATTGGCACTCAACCAAATCCTATATTTGGTTGAGTATATATATATATATATATAATTAAACAATATACAATGATTACAAGTTTTGCGACCAAATAAAGTCCTTAATTAGAAACCAATTATCATTAAATGATCAGCTTCCTTAAAAACTTATGACTTCACTCAGCAACATTTAGGTTTCCTCTAAGTGATCAGCATCCAATGTGTCATACATTTTGTATTCAAAATGTACATTGTCTTCTGGAAGGCTGTATTGGGACTCAAGATCCTGACATGCCTATTAAAAAAAAAAATGTAGGAAGAAATCTGAAAAAGAAAATGGATTTTACTTGAAGCTGGTTTTGTTCCTTTGCTGCGGTCCAGCGTGGGTGATGTCATGGTTTTAGAGCACATCGACCATTCGGCCACCAGGGGGCAGTAAATACTTAACTATGCCAAGAGTGAAAGAGGTGAAGCAGAGTTCACCTGCAGCTCAGTGCATTTTAATTCAGTTGAGTTCTGTCAAGAAAATGATGTTTAAGTTATATTTTGTTTCTTTACTGTAAAATGTTAGTTTTAAAAGTTATGCGTGTGTTTTCAAACGCACTCAAAGTGCAATTTACGTCTTTGGAGGATGAAATGGACCTGATGTATTATTATTATAGTCTCACTCTGCCTTTGTGAAGGCAAAGTGTGTGATGAGAAGTCAGTATGCATCCGCCAAAATGCATACTTTAATTCTGCAATATTGCCATGATTTAATTTTTGAAATCATTGTAATGGTTTACATTACATGACGGCTGTGTGAAGACCTGCGGCAGCAAGGCAAGACAATTTAAATGCCATGAAAATCATGCTTAATTGAATTTACAAGTGCAGTACATGAAGAGGATGATCTTATCGGAGCAAAGACTCCGTAACATACTTAATATTGACCCATAACAGTCAGAAGTCTGTAACGTACAGTCCGTCTTTACTGTTTTATGAGTTTAATGTGTTTTGCTCCTTCCAGCCAGCTGTTGGTTTCAGTTGTTTTATTTTCTATTCTATTTTTTAAATTAAATAATTGCAGGGACTTGAACGTTGTTGAACCTGTATTGTACACAGAGAAGACAGCCTGTAAACTCCCACCAGACTCCATGTAAATATCAGTCGTTTTTGGTATGGCCAGGCAGGGAGAGTATTACCAGTTGTAATCAAACTTACCCTGCCAATAAACTACATAATCTCCCCTTTTAAGCCACAGCAATCACAATCAGAAGCAGACATAATTTGTTGGGTGTCTTTTTGGACAATTCTGGCATCTTCTGTCGTTACATGACCACTAAGGTTCCTGTGTCAGCCACTGAAGTGCCTGGATGTTGGTGACTGAAGCCAAATACAACTTATTGTACTACAGTGTAATGAAAACAATAAATGCATTTAAATGCACAACGAAACTGTTGTTCTGTTCTCTTTCAGACATTGAAAAAAAAAAAAATCCATTAAATACATCAACATTTCTGTCTACGCTCTAAAACAACTGCGTTAGTGATTTTTGTTTGAACACATTTTCTCTGCACTTTGCTTGGTTGAAATTATAATTTTTAAAACCACATTTTAAAGTAATCTTATACATTTGGTTTTTTTGTTCTCTTTTTCTATAATAACATTATTTCTCCATATTTCATCCACCTCCAAAACATTTGCAAAGCCATTTGAAAAGATTTTAAAACCTGCATTGTTTATATAATGACTACTTCTTTCTTGGCAAATTGCAACAAAAACACATACATTACATGAGAACATTTAAGGCCAAGCACGGCAGGCACATTGTTTTTTTAACGTACTGGTCAATGTTTAGTAGGCATGGGCCGGTTACCGGTTTCAAAAAGTCTCGGTTTCTTCAAAGTCTTCAAGGACAGAAAGTGCAGTTTAGAAATCCCTCTCCCTGCCACTGTGCACTGTGTTTCAAAATAAAATACATTGTGTTCAATGAAATAAAAAGTTGTTTTTTTACCCAGACATTTAAAAAAAATAATACATTTATAGTTGTAATTGTAATACCGTAAAACCGTGATATTTTTGCTGAAGGTTATCATACCATCAGAATCTCATACCGGTCCATGCCTAATTTTTAGATTTCACTCTATTTTGCTTCCATAACGTGTCTTCTTTTAGAGTAGTGGAAAGGAAACATCCAAAATACACATTTAGGTGTTTATTTTACTGCACTTTGTCTATTTGCGTCTGTAGATTTCTCCTAAGGGTATAGGATATACGTATATATATTTATATATGATAGAAGATAAAGCATGCTGAGGATTTTATTAGATATTGTGTCTGTAAATTGTGGTTTCTAATAAAAATGTATACCATTTTACAATCCATTAGTTTAAAGGCTGTTTTCTTAAAATGAGTTTGTTCTCAGATTCCGGGCGCTACTTCAGGAGCACCTACAGACACTTATGGGTGTTGAAATGAATCATTGCATCGCGATGCAGAGCTGGACGATTCTGCATCGTTGCAGTGACATTATTGCCTCTGTTACTTGTTGATTTTCCGTTCGCTGCTTTTTAGTTTTTGCCTTTTGTCTCTTGTGTTCAGACTTTGTTGCATTCAGGAATTGTCTTTTTTTTTGGAGCAGATGCAATAAAAAGGGAAGTTCATATACACTCACCTAAATGATTATTAGGAACACCATACTAATACCGTGTTTGACCCTATCATATCAATATGGGCCAACATTTCTAAAGAATGCTTCCAGCACCTTGTTGAAGCAATGACACAAAGAATTAAGGCAGTTCTGAAGGGGAAAGGGATCCCTCACACCGTTACACCACCACCAGCCTGCCCAGTGGTAACAAGGCATCAAGGAACAGATCCATGTTCTCATTCTGTTTATGCCAAATTCTGACTCTACCATCTGAATGTCTCAACAAAAATCGAGACTCATCAGACCAGGCAACATTTTTACAGTCTTCAACTGTCCAATTTTGGTGAGCTCGTGCAAATTGTAGCCTCATTTTCCTATTTTTAGTGGAGATGAGTGGTACCCGGTGGGGTCTTCTGCTGGTGTAGCCCATCCGCCTCAAGGTTGTAATGAGTGCTTATTTGAGTCAAAGTTGATCTTCTATCAGCTGGAATCACTCGGCCCATTCTCCTCCGACCTCTAGCATTAACAAGGCATTTTCGCCCCCCAGGACTGCCGCATACTGGATGTTTTTTCTTTTTCAGACCATTCTTTGTAAACCCTAGAAATGGTTGTGCGTGAAAATCCCAGTAACTGAGCAGATTGTGAAATACTCAGACCAGCCCGTCTGGCACCAACAACCATGCCACGCTCAAAGTTGCTTAGATCACCTTTCGTTCCCATTCTGACATTCAGTTTGGAGTTCAGGAGATTGTCTTGACCTGGACCACACACCTAAATGCATTGAAGCAACTGTCATGTGATTGGTTGATTAGATAATTGCATTAACAAGAAATGTAACAGGTGTTCCTAATAATCCTTTAGGTGAGTGTATATCTGACTGTTTGAATTTGTTGAAAACCACATGTAGCAATATATAATAATATTGACGAGGTGACGCATCGTGATGCATTGTGATATCGAATCGATTCGAATCGTTGACAGGATAATTGTAATTGAATCGTGAGACCAGTAAAGATTCACACCCTGACAACAGACACCAAACCGTACAGTTTCATTCCTATCTATATTCTGAAGGTTCTTACAGAGGGGTTTATTTATGTATCATTCATAGCCTGGTTTATAATTAGAACATACATAACAGAAACATGGCGAAAATGTTCTTTTATGGCTGTTCTCAGTCATTAACTCAACATTATTTAGCCAATGTGGGATATTTGGTTGTGATTACTTACTAAATGAATGATAACACAGAGAGGCGTCTCAGCAACTTATAGATAGTGGCCTCACAGATTTTATGTTTAAAATGCAGCACAGATGGACTGCACAAAGATCAATGTAAAAAAAAAAAAAAAAGCATATAAAGGTGCATAGGCCTATATTACCAAATCCAGTGGTGGAATATATCTAAATACATTCACTTATGTACAAGGTATTTGAGGTATTAGAACTTCACTTGAGCATTTCCAGCTTTTCCATCAGCCTGACTTTTGGTAGTTTATCAGGACCTAAAAGTGACATTGATGTCTGAAAAAATGGTGTAGTATTGATACATGTTGTTTTTCCTCCACCTGTCACTGATGGAGAATGAGTGGAGCTGCTGTTTGTCAGCTCTGAACAGGAAGCAGAGGAGATGTGATCTCGGTGACAGAGACGTAGCTCCACTATCTCCTTCAGCAGGAAATTAATAGTTTCTCCATCGGAAATGAACAGGTGTCAGAGGTCTTTAGTATGTGTGTGTGTGTGTGTGTGTGTGTGTGTGTGTGTGTGAGTGGTGTAGTCTACGTGATACGCAGGTATACGCAGTATACCTACTAAGAAATCTCCAGGATTTCCATATACCCACGTAAAAATGTGCAATGATACGCAACAACATAGTTTTGTGACAGAACTTTCACTTCAGATATTTGTATTAACAAACACGGGGTCGAGTAACGTGACAGCAAACTGAACTAACACTGCAGAACATGCAGAGAGACTTTTCTCATCTTTCATCGACACACTGAGCGCAGTGCGTAGTGTGCCCGTAGCGACGAAAGCTTATTGCTTTGGGGTCAGCTTTTGTGATCCAGGCTCAGGGCCTCATCATCAACACATCTGGAGATGTTAACATGGTCATCTGAAAAGTAACTAAAGCTGTCAGCCAAATGTAGTGGAGTAAAAAGTACAATATTTACCTCTAAGATGTAGTGGAGTAGAAGGTACTAAGGTATTAAATGAAAATACTCAAGTAAAGTACAAGTATCTCAGATTTGTACGCAAGTAGAGTACTTGAGTAAATGTACTTAGTTACATTCCACCACTATCTTCAAAGGTCTGATTGCTGCAGAAAGATGAAACCTCAGTGGTTAGGAACAGGAAGAGATTTGCTGTGATGAAACCTGCAGAAACTGCTTAACAGTTTCTGAAATTATCTGTGTGTTTTTGTATAGTTTTTCTTTTTTTAGCTGTGTGTCAAACTCAAGGCCCGTGGGCCAAATCAGGCCCCTCGCAGATTATTATCCGGCCCGCATATCAATTTAGGTTCACAATACATTTTCGTCCACCTAGTTTTTGTCGTCTTTTTCTGACGTTGGTGTCATTTTTTTTTGACAATTTGTAACTTGTTTCCGACGTTGTTGTCACTTTTGCCGAAGTTTTTGTCTTTGACTTCTTTAGGACTTTATGTTGACCAAACTGTAAGGGAGAAGACTATATGACACATGCAATAATACAGTCTAAGATATTTGACTTTTTCGATTAAATAAAAGCATATCAATAAACTAAACATGTCTGGCCCTTGATGTGATTCTTATTTTCCAGTGTGGCCCTTAGTGAAGTTGAATTTGACGTCCCTGCCCTAAAGGGTCACGGTGGAATTTTCTCTGTAACACTTTTTTGCGTTCCCCCTGATCCATAACATTAGTTAGTGTGCTGGTCCAGTCCAGTTATATAATACACTGCCAGTTTAGGGAAACGCTCTGCAGATACTACAGAAAGCAGAGATGATGTGACACTTTACTTATTACTTTTATTGCTCATTATTCCTTTCAAAAGTGTTGTTAAAGTCTGCTGATGAAGCTCTGGTAAAAAGCTAGTAAGTGGAATAAATCTTACTGGAAAAAGGCTAATGATGAAGAAACACTGGTTTAGGGATGGCCTAGAGATGTAAGACGTTGACCAACATCCCAGGTTCAGCCCTTCCAGAGATCTGTGTTGCCCATCATCTCTTTCTCTCTCATCATTTTCTGTCACCTCTTTGCTCCCCTCCAAAACACATTGGTTTGGTCCCTTAAAGTTAAAGTTTGTCCCTAAACATCAACAAAACCTTTCCAGCATTAACCACCTTTGAAGTTACTATACTTCACCAACTACTACTACTACTACTACTGTTGACTCGCTACCTGCTGGAGGTGACAACCCACCAATGTTTCGGAAACGTTGCCTCCTATATATGCCACATCTCTCCGTGATCCTGCCGTGATGTCTTTATTTACCCCCACCCTCCAACCCAACCCACAGGCGGTGTGAGGAAGAGGAGGGGTTCGAAGGTCAGCTTAGAGGCCTCTTCACCCCAGCTGCGGTATCGCAATCTCCATCCTCCTGGACAATGAGACACACACACACACACACACACACACACACACACACACACACACACACACACACACACACACACACACACACACACACACACACACATATATATATATATACACACCTCTTATGACCTCTGAGCCTGTTTTCACACGCTCCCTGCAGAACAGCTGGAGCAGCCTCTTTTATTAGAGAGAGAGACAGTTGAGGGAAGGTTGTCCACTTTATTTTCTTCTTTCCTTTCACATTCTTCTTCATCTTCTTCTTCTTCTCCAGTACTTTCACTTCCCCCCCCTCTTTCATCTCTCTTTTCCTCTTCCTCCCCTCTCTTTCCCCCTCTTTTCTCCCCTCTGCTCCCCCATCACAAATTGTGTGTAAAAAGCCACTTTCGCCTCCTACCTCCTCACCCCTTCCCAGCCCTCCCTTCTTCCTCCCCTTCATTGGGGTGTGGGGAGGGGGGCAACAATGGGACACTGCTCCTTCCTCCCCCATTTCCCCTCCTACCTCCACATCTGTGAGTGCCCCTCTGTCTCCTCATTCTTCTCCCTAACCGCTCCATTATTGGGCCTCTTTCACTTGTAAATGTGGCCAGCGATACTTCTGATGGGTCTTTTATGCACACGGCCGGGGTCAGGAGAAAGGTAGGGGCAGGAGAGGAGGGGGTGGGTAGGTACAATGAGGGGGTGGGTCAGAGTTGAGGGTGGCGAGGGGAGGGAGGGGGGTTGGTTTAGGGAGTCTTGTGCTGTTTTTCCTTGCAGGCCAGAGTGTGAGGGGACAATCATGACAAAGAGTTAAATCCTTTTTTGTGTGTGCAGTCATTTGGGACAGTTGGGACGGGCCCAGCTCTCGCCTCGCATTCCTGCAGCCGACCGCCCCCCCCCCAGTGGGACGGAGAGGACGGGACTGAGGTGGAGGGATGACCAGAGTGAAAGCTCAACAGGCAGAAGTTGTGTAGAAGGATGTGTGCAGAGGCCCTTAGCATAGCATAACAGAGCATAACATTATAATCCATAGCATGCAACATTGAGGCCCCATTACAACAGGTGCTCCAACAATAGGTTGATGCTTTTTGGATGTTTTATTTTAATTTGAGAGTTCTGCATTTGCAACCCTGTCTGCTTTTTAAACTAAAAGTCTACAGCCATGCTAGCAGCTCTGTGAGGCTGTGGCAACTTATAGCGCACAGCCAGAGAAACGTTGTAGAAGTGAGACGCCCCAACTTAGAGGAATTTCCTGTGTCTGTGTCACCTGGGTTTCTCCACGGCCACGCTTTTTTAGGAGACTAGCGGCAGGTCCTGAGTGTATTGATTCACACGGGATAAGTGAACGTAAACAGACGCATTCTAACGTTCGCCAACGCCGTAACAAAACAAATTTTGGTAATGCTCAATATGGCTTTAGCTGTGTCAATATTTAATGTTAGCAAAAGATAATGTAATGTATGTTTAGGAGACAGGGAGTGTGTACCGTTTTATACCATTGGTGCAGCTTGTAATGCACCATCTTGTAATACGCAAATTGACATGCTGACAATGCTAACATTCAGATTTTTAGCAGGTAATATTTACCAGGTTCGCCATCTTAGTTTAGCCTATTAGCATGCTAACATTTGCACTAGTTTTGCAGCTATTTAGTTATAAACTAAAATATTGGTATGGTGAAATGCAACTTCAATGTTCAATGTTGTCATGAATGTCTGTACAAATCTTAATGGCAATCTATCCCATAGTTGTTGGCCGACAAACCAACATTGCCATTCACAGAGCCATGCTGCTAGTGTGGCAAAGAATCTCTGAAAATACGAATGTTTGCTTTTTTGAAAATAAAAGTAAATGCAGAGGAGTTGTTTTTTTTAACTAAAAGGAACATACGGAGCTACATCACATTCTACGTCACATTTGAACCCAAGCCACAATCTTTTTCTAAACTTGACCAAGTAGTTACTGCAACCGTTTCACAACATTAATGTGTTTAAAACCGTGATCGTTACGTACTATGGATTAGATAAGAGGACGGAAAACGCTCCCGTGGGTCATATTTCCTGACACAGATATGGGCGCAAATTTATGAAACGCTCTTGTGGGTCGTATTAGAGACTAGGAATAAATGACCTATATCATTGTATTTTTTTGTAGACTTTTTGCCATCACCAGACAACAACGGCAATATTGGACAACAGTACAAAACCGTGGGTTACATTCAATGTCTTGCTTTCTACAATATCTGCACATGGCAAGTGTGCCATTTTTAAGGCTAGGGAAGCATTGTGCTTATGGCAAGTAAACTGTGGTTGTTGTTAGGCATTTAAAACACTTGAAAGACTGTGCTTATGGTAAGTAAACAGGAAAACATTAAATACAGGTCTGTGATGAAAGGCTCATCCACCACTACGACAACAGAATTGTTGAAATCTTTCTTTCTTCCAACCTTTGAGTCTTTTGAGTATTATAAAAGCGTCAATCATGCTTTAATTCCCATGAGTGGATATTGTTGCAAAGCCTCAGTGTGGACTCAAGTGCTCGATTCAGAGGCAACACTTTTAGTGTGTTAGTTGAAAAAACAGGCTAACAAAGCACATGGCAAGATGCTGTAGGCAGGGAAAAGTGTCCAAAAAGACATCAAACAGGAGGGCTGGATGCTGAGGCGATACACACATTAGACAATCTTACAGGGACCTGAGGGGAGGCCGGATATATAGGCTATTGGGGAATCTGATTAGCTGAGGAGCAGGTGTGTAGGCAGGTAATCAGGTCAGGTGTGTGAAAAGCGGTTGTCTTCTGTTAGAGGGTGAGGTCATATCCTGGGACCCAGACGACTTTGTGAGATTATGCATTTGCGATTTAGTCTGACGATGCCAGGCCAAAAATATGTTTTTATCTTTTTTGGACTTTTAATGATCTGAAATAAACTGAAGCGACTACATCCCCAGAACAAACACTGAGGCTGAGCTGTGAAACCACTGACCCCACAAAAACTTTCTAAATGTAATGAAATCCATCCAGAAGTCTGGCTGGATGTCTGTTACCTTCCACTTTCTTTGTGTTGGAATTTTAAACTCCGGTTGATTTCTGAGGACTATGGTTAACTGCTCCTCAGATCTCTGCAGGGTAAATCCAGACAGCTAGCTAGACTATCTGTCCAATCTGAGTTTTATGTTGCACGACTAAAACAACTTTTGAACGTACACGTTCCACCAAAACAAGTTCCTTCCTGAGGCTATTTTGCAGAGGTGGGCACTGTTGCTTTGTGCGGCGCTTAGCGCCGCCCAAGACGATTGTGATTGGTTTAAAGAAATGCCAATAAACAAGAGCATGTTTTTCTCTCATCCCGGTATGCTGCATGAACTAGCCAGACCCTCCTCCGCAGCGCTGTGGAGGAAGGTCTGGCAATGCGGGACTAGTTTGTTTGTGTTGTTGTACGACTTTGGTAAATCCAAACTAGCCCTTTATAACACAAAAGTACATTGCTTAGCCTCCGTGCCGGAACTCCTGCTTGTTTCTGCAAACTTGGTTTGTGCCGAACGCCATAACACACTGTCTATGGATAAGCACCTTATACAAGCCCACTTAAAAAAAACTGGATTATTCCTTTAAGCTCAATGCACCCCAATGCCAAAGTACACCTTCACGGAACTGCTACTGCAGCTGTAGACTCTTAAATCTTGTCTAACAACAGCTGTCTTACCTTTGTCCATGATAATTAGCCATGACTATTTTGTTGATTTCAAAGTGCTTCGACATGTTATTTCTCAGATAATTTCATATCACACGTTGGCTAGTTCGCTCCACTTTGTATTACGAAGACATATTTTATATTACTGCGAATTAATCGGCGATGTCAGTTTACTGAAGAGGTATCAGGGCATTTCATGTTTTATTTAAAGTAACAGCTCTGGTATGTTGTATGAAGTCACTTGAAGTTACTTTTGTGGGATGTCATGGGATAGTATATTATGTTGTGAGTGTATAATGTTCAGTTCTGTGACGTTGCTTCACGTTTGTTGTTTATGTTGTAATGGCCTGATCAGTGTTCTGTGGGATTATCCGTTATTTTAGCTTCTGTTCTGACCTCCGACACACACACACACACACACACACACACAGCCATCATACATAGTAGAGGGGTGGTCTCAGTGGCAATTGAGTCTCCAGGACAACAGGTGGACAAAAGGGACGCGGCGGGGGGAATGTGAGACGGGGAGGGAGGTTGAGTGAGGGGGTGAAGGGTGGCTCCTGGAAAGGGCTGATGGGAGATGAGAAGCTAGTGTTTGGAGGTGGGGGGGGACTGACCTTGGCCTCTGTGCGGTGGTCAGATGGGGTGCGAAGGCCACTGGCCGTGAAGGAGGAGGGTGATGAGCAGGGGAGGATAAAGGCTGTGACGCCTCTCGTTCTCTTCAAACCAAAGTGATTAATGACAAAACATACATATACACACAGACAGAGCACCCCGGCTGACCCCTCTGAGCCCGCTGCTCAAACAGCGGCCCCGGGTCTTTGGCGTGGTCACTTTTCCCAACACTTCTGATTGATGAGCGATTCCTTTCCCACCACAAATTATGGTAATAATGCTGAAA
Organism: Sander vitreus; assembly: GCF_031162955.1. NCBI lineage: Eukaryota > Metazoa > Chordata > Actinopteri > Perciformes > Percidae > Sander > Sander vitreus. The sequence continues at coordinate 31,832,562 of NC_135859.1, forward strand.
GAGACGAGGAGCTGCAACTCTGCAGCTGCTCTGCACGACTCTCTGATCCCACAGAACAAGAGGGATTACAACCTCACTGTTCACTTCTTAAAAAGTAGATATCATTTAAGTTGCTTGGCTAGCCAACAAAATGCTTCTACATGCAGGTAATTCTTCTACCATGGTTTAAAAAGTCGAAAGCCAAAAGTAGGATTCTAATATCTGGTAGAAAAAAAATCTATATAGTAAATCTCAATGTTTCATCACATCTGGAGTAAGCTTTGCCGTTGTGGTCAAAAAGTTATCATGTCCACGTACAATAAAAGAATGAGAAGATATGATATGACAGGATGAGATAACACACAGCAGAAGTACAATAACAGACGCACACACACTGTATGTAACACTAATATAAAAGCTCTTTTATAGAAAACTGGGTGGTGTGTAAATTGTCTTGTTTCTGCAGATAGCAGACAGTACTTACATTCACACACCACAGTGAACCTGTGTGTTTGTACCATGTATATGTACATGTTGTCAATCCTGGTTTACCAATTTCAAAGATTCTCCTTCCCGAGATGAAACAAAGAATGGCGGAAAGTAAAAATACCAGCACGTTGACAATAATCTTTCAGACAAAGGTCCTTCATTGTCGCCTTGATTCTCTACCATTACACTCGAAAAGCCAAGCGACATTCAAGGTCTGAGAAAACATAAACAGGCGCTTAACTGAGAGAGTTAAACATTATTATGAACCCTTACTCCCTTAGACAAAAACATTATCATTGAAAAAAGTGCAGTGAACTGACCGCAGTTTGGCCTTTCTGCTGCTCACAGGCCAGTCTTAGCTGCTGTGTGTGCTAATGTTCAAAATGTTCCACCACAACATAAGACTGCACACTCACTGTCTGTGTGGAAAGAATTATTTCTGTGTCTTTATGATTGTTTTTTTATTAAAGCGTTGACACTCCTTGTTGTAGGAATTGTTGATGACAACGGAGACATGGCAACTTCCAACATGTCCTCCTCTGGTCACACAGTGAGTGTTGCTTAAAATAAACAAAGCAGATGATTGGCCGGGAGAAGGCGGTGATGTAAGCGTGCCCCTGCTGAACCGCAGCTGTGCGTCTGCAGCTGGGACTGAACAGTGGTGCAGTGTGTGTGTGTGTGTGTGTGTGTGTGGGGGGGGGTACAGGCTGCTGTTTGGTACCAATAAAAAGGGTGATGAGGGGATGATGGCGGCTGGTTCAGAGACGGCTGTAGCTGGTGTTGAAAAGGGAAGAACAAATTGCAGCCCAAAAAAGCATGTAAACTCTCGCTCACACACGTTAAAGTCGTGTATGAATGTAAACGTTGCGTGCCTTGGTGTCGTAAAGGAGCCATTTGTCAGCTCTGCCGGTTGGAGCGTCAAACGTTGCCATCCGTTCTTGTCTTCGCCGCAGAACAAACTGGCTGGCGAACACAGCGGCGGTGACATTTTGCAGGAGGTGAGGGGTCGGTGATGATGGTGTGATTTGGGGAGTGAGTGTGTATGTCTATGTGTGTGTGTGTGGAGGTAGGGGAGTAAGAGAAGGGGGGAGTGCTACATCATATGGACCATCTGCAGTCCCTCTCACACCCCCAACTCTCAAAATGTTATCCAGCTCAGCCGAGCTAGCACTCAGTGGCAATTCCAACTGTACCTTTTAACAGCCGACATTGCAGACTGTGGAGGATGCACATGAATTCTGGATGCAAACATGCGCACGCACGCAAGCACACACACACACACACACACACACACACACACACACACACACACACACACATACAAATGGCCTCTTCTCTCGGCTCTAAAAAAAAAGATGTTTTCGTGGAGTCAGGAGGTCATTTCCAACGACAGACCTTCAGGAATATTGCACGTTTCACAGAAGCCTGTGAAATGCTGCTGCTGCTGTGTGTGTGTGTGTGTGTGTGTGTGTGTGTGTGTGTGTGTTTGTTTGTGGGTGTGATGGGAAAGAGGGAAGGAGGGATGCTGGGAAGGAGGTTGTGATGTGACGTCACCTCTGTGATGCTCCAATACACCCTCCTCCTCCTCCTCCTCCTCCTCACACCGCCCACATCCGGTCCCTTCCCTTCATCTTCTCCATCCTCCCTGCTTTTTACTCTGCGGCAGTGTGTGTGTGTGTGTGTGTATGTCACAGTGATGACACAGCCCGGGTCATGTGACTGTGGAGGTGGTGGTGTTGGGTGGGAGGAGGAGGAGGAGGAGGAGGAGCGGTTTGGAGAGGAAACATGAAGGAGGTAGTGAGTGACCCGGAGCAGAAAACAGCAGGACGAGAGCTGCTCGACGGCGTCCAACATGGAGGCCGAAGCCAGAAGAGGAAGCGTTTTTGAACGTTTTAGCGCTGCGTTAACGTCTGTAATCACATTTCTCTTCAGTCACTCACCCCCCAGCCTTCGCCTGGACATGGAGATGAAGACAGCAATGACTCTTTGCTTTTCTTTTGAGATATTTGCCAAAAAGGAGAAGACAGCCTAAATGTTCACAAACTTGCATTCTTTGCAACATTCAACCCTGAATACATTTACACAGGTTTATTTTGTCCATCTGTGATGCTGCAGAGGCTTCGTCAAGTTGTGAATCAAGGAGAAAAGGTGCCTCACGTTGGGTGATGTCATGAGACAAGATGGATTCAGAAAGAAATTGGCATTATGGCGACAGAAGAAGCAGGAGGAGGAGGAGAGGTGATATCATATTAAAACGTACAAAAAAAAGCTCCAGGAGGCCCAGCGATCAGTCTATACCTCATCAGCAGATGCCAGTGAGGTTAAATGGCTGTAATGATCTCTCTAGTCATTACACTGCTCTCCTAATTGTTTCCTCAAGATATCGTTCTCATCAATATGGCTGCCGATACTGATCAATTCCTCGTCGAGGCGCTCGGCTGCAAGCGCACCTGAATCAGGCCTCACTGCCAGAGGAAAGCTTCAGCTGCATCAGCAGGTTTTATGATTTGGTTCGGTGTAAAATAATGAGGAGTTTGGTCTGTTTTTACAGATTGATGGTAAATAAACAGCGGGTTTGGTTTTATATCTGAATCCTGATCCAAGCTGCTGAAATAACCACATCTGCTCACTTTTATCACACAATTTGTTTTCAGATCAGATGTTCTAAACATTCATGTGAAATCTCCTTTTAGCTTTTCAAGTCTCAATTTTGGTTTTTTTTTAAGCCAAATTATTGAAAACTTCCACATTAGTGAAGATTGTTGAAAACTAAACCTGATCCATAGTGGTTCCCAACCGATGGATCAGGACCCCCAGAAGGAGTCGAAAGGATTACTCTGAGAGGTCGCAAGACGCTAAACAGAAAAATGATACTTCTGCTCCACACATTTGTTCAGTCTTTCCGCTACTCGTTGCCATTTTTCTTGTGAGTCTCTGAATCATTTTGAATCTTTAGACCTCAAAAAAATAAAATGAAAAAAATAAAAATAAAAATAGCACATTTTGGTCAAATTGGTCGCAACACTGGCAATGACGGGTGGCGATCTTAGTTTAGTTAGTTTATTAAATGTATCCAATACAAATGGACCGATATTATTTTGTTTTAAAGCCAAAAATATGATAACCATTTCAATGAGAGATAAAAAAACACAACATATCTAGAGTTGGTCAAAGTTCCTGAACCCAAACGAAATAGTAGGATTCTTTTTTAATCTTCCTTTTTTTTTAATTCATTTTTAGACATCATTCCTTAGATTAAACGTTGCCGTTGTACTATGTTTCAGAAAACTTTTAAGTGCTTCATGTTATTACAGTTTTACACCTTTTTCTGTATTTGTTGGACTAAAAAATCGAGCTGGGTATCAAACCCCTTTACTTTTTTAGTACTCAGCTAAATGTGACTGAAGCACTGTATGAAAACTGGCAAGACCCAAATGTTTGCACTGACTCTGATCTGCTAGTTCCAGACTTCAATCAAAAATGTGCCAATTTTACACTGCATTCTATTTGCACAAAGTGGTTGCTTCTTGTGTTTAAAACATTAGTTTCTTTTGTAAAATGAAACACATTTGTAAAAAGATATTGATACATACTTTCTTTGGTACTGAAACTCACTCAACACCCAGTTCTACTCACAAACTAAAAGTGATCTGATTTGGACATTATTTTTTTTCAGTCTAAGATTTTAATATAACAATTGGTCTCTGCTGTGATCCAATCATGAGGCGTTCAGTGGCACTCGGTCAACAGACGACCTGTGTGTTTTTCTCCCCAACTTGGGTGGTGGACTGTGTTTGGACTCGGCACACACACCTCCCCGAGTTTTTTAATCCACTGGCAGAGCCGCTCTGCTCCTCGGGCAACACGCTGACAGCGGATTACAGCAGCAAATTAGTCTAAGGAGACCCGACGCGTCTGAGCCCAGGCGATGCTGTGGTGTGAAAATCAAACAGACCCCTGTCTCAAAAACCCAAGGAGGCCAAAGTCAAACTGAGGGGTTTGGTTTACTCTGCTGTGACAGCCTGTCAGAGTCCTGTCCATGTCACAGCTTTCACAGGCTGAGATTACAGACTTAAACACACATCTAACATCTATAGCAAATAGTTCCACTCAACACTGAGATTCATTGTAAAAATGTGAACCTCATTCTGAAAAAGATTCCTCAAGAAGTACATTTTAATGTGACATATGAATGAAGTTTTTAAACTTTTTGAAGATGTTTTTTTTTAATATATATTAATCCTACTGTGAATATCAGTTTTTTTTTAATCCATCCATCCAATTTTCTGGAATGAAACTAAATTAATCTTAAAACAGACAAAGCAATGAATAAGATAAATAAATGAGAAAGAAAAATGTATCTTGCTTCATGCACCTTTTGATTTCTGATGAATAATGTCAGGATGAGAGCAAACAAACTAAACATGGATCCTGATAGACCACAAGAAGAAGAAGACACCCCCCCCCCCCCACACACACACACACCCTTAAAAAATGCTAGAAGAAAATGCACAATCATTTGTTTCTTTACACACATAACCAGCTTAACTTGAACTGTTGCTCTAATAAATAGCCTACAATTTTAATAATAATAAGAAGAAATAAATGGTTTAAAAAACAACAACTGCATGCACATGAGATAAATAATAATGAAAAAATAAACAATCAGGAAAGATGAACAGAAGAAGAAAGGAAAAGAAGATCTGATGCTCCCAATGATCATTCATTCTTTATTATTCACCAACAGTATAGAATACAAACGGATCCCGTCTTTATTGGCTTGTAATGGCACCCTTTATCAAAAGGATAAAAGGGCTCGGAAAAGGTCACGGTTTGTTAAACAAAATTAAAATGATACATTCCTGAAGAATTATGCTAATTATAATCCCCAAAACGCCAACAAAAGGCGGCAACAAAAGCTCACCAGCGGAGTGACAATAAACCTTCCCTGCGCCGTTTTCAGAAGGGGAAAGTGCGAATAAAGAGAGAAGCTGGGTCTGCCTGGGAAATATCAGTTTCACTCCAACAACTTAGGAAAAATGTCCCAGCTTGTAAAATATTTAATTATCACTCTTTATTTTGTGGTTGGCCTCCTTCTTCTGCAGGCTTTTAATGAAACTAAATCTGCAGAAAATGAGTGTTAGGGGGGGCTTTTCTGCTTCAGTTAATTAGTTAAAGGAGACGAAATAAAAAATTTTTTTAGAGAGTTTTACTTCATAAAAACAAAAACAAAAACTAATTGGAGTCAAATGATGGTGGCAGGAAAAGACAGTGGCCCTCCAAAGGCCCTGAGACAGAAAGCCCACAACACATATAGGCTACTGACTAATAAATTAAAGGAAATGATGCTTTAAAATAATGAATCGAATGAGCCACGTGCAGAGAGAGAGAGAGAGAGAGAGAGAGAGAGAGAGAGAGAGAGAAAGAGAGAGAGAGAGAGAGAGAGAGAGAAAAAAGCAACAGACACATTTTACCCGGGTAAAAGAGGATCAGAAGTGCAGGAGCGTCCAGCAACAGATGTCCAGGCACAATTCTCGGGTTGGATTTGAAATTTCACAAGAATTGCGTTTGGACAATCAGCAGCTAGAGCTCAGAAACACAAATCAAATCACCTTGAAAACAGACATCACGAGAAGAAAATAAGGCTCGAAGATTAAGATTAGGTTTCTTTTCTTCTAAAGGCCTAAGAAGAGTCGATTGGTGTGTTAACAAGTGAGTCTTCTTCTCCATCGCGACTCCCATTCAATCTGAAGACACCATGCGGCGTGTTCACACTCAAACACTGACTTCACATCAGAGGCCACATCGGCCATAGGCTACTGTCCAATCACAGCCGCTAATTAGCCGCTCTCCAATTCATCGGAAATAATCCCACAAACAGCAGCCGAGAAAAAAATAAAAATAAAAAAGCAATATCAGCTTCCATTCATAAACATCGCAGAGACAGACAATAACTTTGAGTGTATGTGCAGGGGGAAGAAGACCAAAAGAGGAATCCCGGGAATCAAAGCAGTTTTGGACCAAAACTCCTCTCCGCCATATCTGCACCTGTTAAGACGCATCTCTCTCTCTCTCTCTCTCTCTCTCTCTCTCTCTCTCTCTCTCTCTCTCTCTCTCCATCCTTCTTTCCTTCCCCTTGTCCCCCCCTCTCCCCCAGAGAAAACCTTCAACAAAAAGATGCCACTATAGCCTACCATCTATAGGCTACCGCTCTTTTCAGCTGCACGAACCTGGAAAAGAGAAAAGAAAAAAAGAAAGAAGAAAAATGTGGGAGACGGGAGATGTGCTGCAGGTTGCATGATGCACCTGCTCCTCCGCGTGTAGTTCCAGGAGATAATTAGGAAGCAGTTTAGGCTACTCCAGCGGCAGGCAGGGGAAGAGAGGCTGATGATGGAAGGAGGGGATCGGGCTGGGAGGCTGGATGCTCTCTCCCCCAACCCGGAGGCTCGCAGGGAGAACGCGGGGTGCGAGCGGACGGCACACCGCCGCCACAAGCAGCGCTGCCGCCACCGCCGGTTTGCTTCTGTCGCTCCTGGTCTCCTCCTCCTCTTCCTCCTCTTCCTCCTCCTCCTCCTCCTCCTCCTCCTCCTCCTCCTCCTCCTCCCTTACTGGCCGATTTGGGGGGCTTTTTCTGGGGCTCCTCCAACAATAAGCCCCGGTGCGTCCGTGTCACCGAGAGAGAGCTCGGGAGTGGGGCCGGTCCGCTCTTGGTACTGAGATTTGAATAAACACACACATTCACACACACCGCGGGGGTGATGATAAATTCCCCTTTGTGCCCGGAGGAGGAGGAGGAGAAGAAGGAGAAGTAATGAATCTGCACTGAGAGAGAGAGAGAGAGAGAGAGAGAGAGAGAGAGAGAGAGAGAGGGAGAGAGAGAGAGAGAGAGAGAGAGAGAGAGAGAGAGAGAGAGAGAGAGAGAGAGAGGGGGAGAGAGAGAGAGAGAGAGAGAGAGAGAGAGAGAGAGAGAGAGAGAGAGAGCAGCTGCGACTGAACAACCATCAAACCTCTTAAAGAAACAACGGTCTTATTTTTCCTCTCTCTCTAGCTTTTATATCATTTACAATTACAATCACAACACTGTTAACCCTTCTGCATAAACACTGTATTCTGTCACACACACACACACACACACACACACACACACACACACACACACACACACACACACACACACACACACACACACACTGAGTGCTACAGATGACGTTTCCCTTTTTGCTGTGAGAGACAGTTGGGGCTTACAGAGGTTTCCCTCACTGATGATGTGATGGTGGACAAAAGAATAACAATAATAAACAAAAAAGGATGATGTAGTTCATTTCACCTTAAACCAAACAGAATTTAAAAAGAGAAATCGAAATGTTTGCCACTGTTTACAACCAAACTGAAATAAATGACCAAAAAAAAAAAAAAAAATGAAATGTAGGCCTACATTTTTCGTTCACTTAGGCTACTTGAAGTATTTTTCTTGAAGTTGTTTCAAGCTTTGAAGACATATTTCGTTTTAACATGACATCTATAATTTAAATGTTAGAAATGTTTGAATTGAAATGTGAAAATTGAAATCTGAAACTATGAACGAAAGCCCTAGAACAGCTGCACCTAGAGGTGAGATTGTTTTGTAAGCTTAATTCAATTAAATCAAAATTGAAGACTATTTATATTTATATTATACTTATTTATGGAGCAAGTTTCAAGTTACATTTACACCTATACTGAAATGTTAGCATATAGAAAAGTGCCATTTTCTTCTAATGAGATCATGGCTCATGAAGATGAATTAATATCCTTAAAGTACCTTTTTTTTCCTCAGTGATTTATATAATTATTATACCTTTGAAATATTCCTAACTCAATCAAAAAAAATAGCAGACAGATCCAACAAAAACACAACAAATTAAACATAGGACAATATCGTTTTCTGTAATTAAAATTAAGAGATCAGCTTCTGCAGGTAATGTAATATATCCTGTTTTACACATTTAAAAAAGACGGCAATATAAAACAAAACAATATTGCTTCCAAATACAATCTGAATTTGGTTTAGAGCAGAAAAAAAAAAATAACACAATGATGAAACAAACAGCTTTGAAGTTGTTGTTGAATGTGTGTTTGTTTCTATTTTAATGAAGCCAGGCTAGCAGTTTGCCCCCGCTTCCAGTGTTTGTGCTAAGCTAAGAGGATTTCTTTAAAAAGTTTGCTCTTAAATTCACTTGACACGATTCATGCCGGCGATTCAAAATGACAGAACATGGATGATGACTAGAAAACTTTTTCAGCGGCTAATGATACGATCACAAATGAAAACGATCCATCTGATTTATCAAACACAAACCTGGTCAAGACCAAAACATCCTTTATCGATTTCCCTCATTAAATCAATACTGGTGATCGCCAAGAAGTCGATGCAGATGAGACAGAAAGGTGTTTGTGACAGCTGAGATGAAAACACTGTCACTCAGAAAAATGTCCCTAATGTTGGACTGCTAAGTGTTTCTATGTCTCAGTTGTCAGAATGTGACTTTCGGCAGCTTTTCATTTTGTTCCCAACGTTGCATGTTTTGGTTAATTGCCCAGTCTGAGTTTTAGCAGTGTGTGTTTTAGGGCTGCAGCTAACAATTATTTTCATAGTCAATTAATCTGTTGATTATTCTCTTGATTAGTTGTTGGTCTATAAAATGTCAGAAAATGGTGAAAAATGTCGATCAGTGTTTCCAAAAAGTCCAAGATGATGTCCTCAAATGTCTTGTTTTTGTCCAAAACTCAAAGATATTCCGTTTACTGTCACAGAGGAGAGAAGAAACTAGAAAATGTTCAGATTTAAGAAGCTGGAATCAAAGAATTTTTACTTTTGTCTTAAAAAAATTACTCAAACCGACTAATCGATTATCCAAATAGATGGCGATTAATTTAAAAGTTGACAACTAATCGATTAATTGATTAATCGTTGCAGCTCTAGTGTGTTTTTCATTTGGTTTTATTGGTAGATGTGTTGCATGTTTTAACAGTTATTATTTGCATAGGTTTGTGTATTTGTAGTGTTTTTCTAATTGTTTGTTGGATTTGGAATTAGGATTATGAGAAGCAGCTGTGATTGCCTGCTTCTCCCCCCCCCACACACACACACATACACACACACACACACAGCCAAAGATTGGCTACAGGATATAATGATGTGCTTATTAAAGGTGGATGCGAAACAGGTGCAGGAGAAGGAGGAAAAAGGAGGAAAAAGAAAGAGAATCCCTGATGTGACCTAAGTTTTTTAGTCATTTTGTTATTGCTGTGCAGAAGTAACCGGTTTGATTTTAAATAAATGATTGAAGAAACCATCCTGTGGAACTTAAGTTTTTTTTTCTTAACAGTGGCAACGCCTTGTTTTGCTGGTAAACAAAGGACCTCACACAACCGTGTGACACAGTCTTTAGCTCTTTGGCTTATTTTCTGCATGAAAAGGAGACAATTTATGGAAAATGTGGTGAAGGAAGAAAGAAAAAAAGTAGAAGAAAGAAGCATACGCACATATAGACCATAAAGTCACCTGACTCCAATTACATGTAGACAACACCTGTGTAACTCCTCCCCTCCGAATACAGAGATGTGTCCCCAGTCTCAGGAACTGTAGTATTATCGGTGTCCACTAAATGTTGAAAACATTAGTCCTTAGTTGGTGTTTGGCTGTTATACTTTTCATCAAATAAACACTTTATAACCTCAGATGTTGGACAAAGCTTTAGGGCTTTGCAGAAAACAAACCAAGCCACAGCTTGTGACAATGTGATGACAATTCTCTTTCCAGAGAAGAATGATTAAAACCTAATGAGTTGACCATAATTAGCTTACTCCATTTTCATCCACACATCTGTACGCTTTTGTTAGTGTTGCAACTTCACACGTCAAGTTCAGCACACACATACACACACATTTCCAACATCGGAATTGGTGTGCCACAATTTTTTTTAACTTTCGTGCCACCGCTGGTCAGTCCACCAGTCCAAAAAAACCCACCTCAAACGAGAATGAAAAAGATGTAATCAAATGTTGGCGTTTCCATTTGGCTTTTCTGAGGCAAGACTTTAAAATGTTCATAAAAATGCGTGAATAGAAACACGGCTGTAACAGATTTCACAAGGCCATTTACAGAGCTAGCCACCATGAAGGAATACCTTTACTCTGGGTTTCAACTGTCCCATGATGGTCTGAAACACTTGTCATTTGGGGCATGAAACAATGAACTCTTGACATTTTTGTGTCTGTATTGGCTTCTAAAACCTCCACAGTGAATCCCAGGGTGATACATTATCCCAGCATGTGCTTCTTTACTGTTGCACTCCTTATAAGTTGCTCTGTACAACACCATCAGCTTAAAGCCAAATGTAAACAGTAAGACAAGGGGTTAAAGAATAAATTACCCAGCAGGCTTTGCCTTCCTGGCAATGGCGGACCCTTCCTCATCCTCTCATCAGACATGTCAGTGGATCCCCTCCGCCCTGCTCTGCTCTGTACGGTGAGTTAACATTTCCGTTGCTGGGAACATCTTTGCACGTTGGATGCTCATTTGCTTCTTAAAGGGCCCCGCTGCTGCCTTTTCATGGCCCTGTAAGAATAATTTAGTGTGGGAGGCCCGAGATCACTGGAGATTATGACTATGAAAGGGGAAAAGGACGCGTTATTAATGCTTGCTCAGCAGAAAGAGACGAATGAGAAAAGGATCCCCAACGGGCCTGGATTCACTGTAACACGCGGCTGTGCCATGGGAAACCACGACGGCTTCAGTCTGTTCTATAAATACGCCTCATGAAAAAAGAAAGTGTAGTGATACTGAAAGACACTTAAGGTCCCTACTGGAACATTATAGGAATACACCAAGAGATAAAATGCATTAAAAAGGTCACTACAAACGGGTGTTCAGTCCCTGCAGATATATTATAGGAACATCATGAGGGTTACCTTTAGACTAATGGGGATACAAATAACATGAAGCACAGTAAGGTCACTACTCTGGGCCATAGAGACACTATGAGTCAATATAGAAAATATTATACATACTAGAGCTGCACGATATAAGGGAACATATGCAATATGCGATAACATTGTTGAATAAGCAATAAATAAATAGATATTATAGTGTACTCCATTCTGCATGTCTGCTGCTTTCAGTATTCTGTTAAAATTGTACTTTGAATTGAATATTATAAAGGCACCACTAAAAAAAAGAATGACAGTTACATTTTAAAGTGCAGTTTTCTACTGATATTTTCTTTCAACTAACAAACGATCTCCAAACCAATATATTGTGCAGCCTTAATAAATATATTATATATATATATAATGTGAGCATATCTAACAGCATATATTATGTAGTATAAATGTATACATGTACAGTATGCCTGCTTGGTTGTTTTGGTAAGTGACTGTAAAGATTTACAAAAAAAATATGTTTACGGCATTAACTATCTAAGTGGGGACGTTTTGGGACCGATTGGTGGGATTGCTGTGGACGAAGTAGGCCTACACACCGATACACTGGTAAGAGCAAATGAGATTTAACCATGTATCCAGCTAATTTAAATAGCTCACCTTACTGTATTGTGTGAACGGTTAACTTCATTTAGTATTGTATGTGGCGTTTTCTTTTGCGGGGTGCAAATGTTCCACCAAAACTAGTTCCTTCCCGAGACCATTTCGCAGAGCCACCGTCGCTGCCTCCGATAGTTAGCAACGCATAAGACGATTGTCATTGGTTTAAAGAAATGCAAACAACCCAGAGGAATATTTCCCCTCCTATTCTGGCATGTATGTGTGGTGAGACCTTACTCCACAGCGCTGTGGAGATAGAGCTGGCAATGTGAGACTAATACTACTCTGACTACAAACGGAAAACAGAATGCTTCTGATACCAAAAACTTTTCCCGTTGCCTACATATTTTGCATTCAAACGCAGATATCTGTTTAAAGAGATTAGAATTAGATTTCAGATATCATCATGTCAATCTTGTCCTTGTCAAATTTGTTCCATAGGAGATGCTGGAAATCTGACTTAGAAAATACAGCAAAGACCCCAGAATGTAGACTTTGATATCTGCCAACAACCATCAGTTGACAGAGGACGTGGTGATACTTGTTCTGCCAAACATTGTGAGTGTGAGTGAGGTCCTGGTCACTTTTCGTGGGGCTCCTACTGGTGCCTGGACCTCAGTTTGGGGACCACTAGTCCGGCATTGCCAGACCTTCCTCCACAGCACTGCGGAGGAGGGTGTGGCAAGTCCACACAGCATTCCGGGATGCGATATTACGAATCCCACTATGGCCACGCCAAGACCTGCCCTTCAATAGCATTTATTGGCCAGGCGTCCATGCTTACACAAGGTAACGTAACCCATTTGTACAGGTCCTATCCTTTGACCAATCGGCTATCCTAACCTTAACCACTCGAGGTCAAATGCCTAACCCCAACCAATCAAGCTGCTTCATAGGGTGGGTCTTGGCGTGGCCATAGTGGGATTCATAAATTTGCTTCCGGGATGGGGGAAAACCTGCTCTGGTTTATTGACATTTCTTAAACCAATCACAATCGTCATGGGCAGCGCTAATCGCTGGATGGAGCCACGGTGGTGCTGCAAAATAGCTTCGGGAAGGAACTTGTTTTGGTGGAATGTATACGTTCAAAAGTTGTTTTAGTCGTGCAACAGAAAACTCCGATTGGACAGATAGTCTAGCTAGCTGTCTGGATTTACCCTGCAGAGATCTGAGGAGCAGTTAACCATAGTCCTCAGAAATCCACCGGAGTTTAAAATTACACAAACAAAACAAAAAACACAAAGAAAGCGGAAGGTAACGGACATCTGGCCGAAAAAAGTGACATCCAGCCCTACTGATGTCTGCAGTAGGGCTACACTTCAAAGTCCTCAGTTGCAGGACAACACTTCCGACACCACATGCCTCTGCAACAGGTTGGTGGTGCAACAGGTTGTCAAGGTAACAGGCCGGTAACTGTGGTCAGGAATTGGTGTCAGGATGCAAGTGCCATATGGAACCAGGAAAACCAGTGACATGAATGACTGGTCAGCAATGATTGCGTAAATAGTTTCAACAAACGAAAACAGAAGAGTGGCCATTCAGACAGAAGGAGCTCCCATGTTGATGCACCACCACCAGATCTTTCTCCACCAGCTAGTCTCTAACTCTGTCTGTCTGCTATTTGATGCTGGAGAGGTAGTATGCACTGGGGTTTGTTTTGTTGAAAACAGAAACAGACACTGGCTCACAGAGTTGTGCTGTAAAACCCAAAAATATGAAGTTGGTGGGAATTGTTTGCCATTAAATGCTAACATTAGTTCATTTAGCGTTAAACACAATAAACGTACAGCTGAGGCTAGTACAGGTATTTGGTCATAAACTAAAGTAGTGGACCAGTGGAGATTTTGACCTGATTATGGCGCTAAATGAAAGTTTCAGGGGATCAAAGTGTTTACACTTCTTCCTCTCAGGATCATGAATGTTTGAACCAAATTTCATGGTAATCCATCCGATAGTTGTTGTTGGATCAAAGTGGTCGACCAACCGTCATCGCCAACCCCGGAGCCACGCCGCCAGCATGGCCAACATATAGTGTCCCCAGTATCAGTGGAGTCAGTGGGCTTGTTTTGTGTTAATGCAGAGTTAGCACATCTGTGGGAAGACCCCCCAGCAGGCCACTGGTAGCCCAGCTACGCCTGGCCGTAGAGCATGGTGGAAGGTTGGGGGGTCCCATTCCTGAATAAATTTAGGTTCTCCTCTAAAGACCCAGGTGTCCGGCCCTACTGCTGACATCTGACCCCTGCAGAAGAAAAGTTATTGAAGCTGCTGGTAAAGCCTCCTAAAGCTGACCAGCGAGGAGGGGCTGGGAAAGTGGCCTGATGGAGGCAAAGGCTGGCTCAACGGGGTCACAGCAGAGAAAGATGGGCGGGTTTTAGGAGGGTGAGGGGTGTTCAGTGTGTGTGTTATAGCCCCCCATCCTCCGTCCACAAGTGTGTCCCTGCAGCTATTGTGACTCTGAGCTACAGCAGGACAGAAGGCCTCAAACAAACCGGGTCTAAACAATGTTTGGCCCCTTTTGTTTCTCGCCTGCCTTTCTTCTTCAGCCCTCCATCGCAATCTACTGGCCTCCTTTGTATTGATTTCCCTCATTCAGCAGCTCGGCAGCCTTTTTCCGCTGTTTTATATGCTCTTTTCTGGCTTTTTTTGTCCGCAACCTCCCCCGCCAAACCCCTCCCTCTACCGGCATTCTCTGCAGTGTGAGAACGCAGTGCGCCTCTTGACTGGATGCAACTCATTAAAGACAACTAATTGATGAAGAGTGTAATTAGTGTGACAATCGGAAAAGGGGGAAATCAATATGTTTTAAGCCAAAAGAGCCTCATCAAGGAGGACAAGATGGAAGAGAGCAGCGTATGAGGAGAACCGTACGTTCGGCTGACAGCAGCATGAGGAGGCTCGCTGTCACTTTTACATACAAAAGAGGAGAAATTGAGCTTTAAGAAAAGAGCTTTTATGATTTCTTCCAGTTCAATTCTTGACTCTCGACCTGTTAGAAATGCATCACTTGGGAGTCTATTGGCTTAAAATGCCACCACAAAAAATACACAGATGAGGCCTGATGCTGTTGGTTTTATACTTTATGTTCCAAATAAGACATTTACAGTGCTGGCACTCCGGAGGAGCGTCTCATGACATGCAGTGGTTTCCAACCTTTTTGGTCTGAGGAACCCCTACAGTCCTGTCAGATGAACACACGTACCTCTTCATCAATTCTCAATGTATGTTCTAAATGTTATTCCTTATCCAATATATAAAAATGGATATTGTTAATTTTTTCATACTTGTTGAACTGTCAATATTTAGGTTGGTTTGGTCATTGTACTACTACTACTATTTCTTGAAGTGAAGCTGAATTTTTCAACCATTTATCCATTACTTTTAGCTATTGCAACTCTGTAGTCAGTGCTTTTGGCTAACCATTTCAGTCACTTGGTTAAGCTTTTGTGCTCACTTGCTACCTAGTTTTCAATAATTTGTAACAGTGAAGCTGCTCCACAATCTTTCCACATACCCCCTGGCAACAGCAGTACCCCTTGGGGTACAAGTTCTCCAGCAAGGATACACGGCCCTCTCAATTTATTATTTTAAATCAGAATAAATATAAACATCAATCTTTTTTTCTGAGTTTGTGTGAGCTTTTAAATGACACATGGGATAAATGTACCATTCATGTCCAGTATTTCATCAGAAAATCGCTAAATGTTTAAAATAATTACACATCTTGCAATGTTAGATATCCTTAATCGATTCTTGGCTCGAAAACATAACTTGTTGTTCTGCCTCTGGCCGATTGTTACATCACCTTTGACTGAAATCTGTTGACATGTTTTTGAGGTATTATTCTAACCCAATAATCAGACAAAAACATTTGTGAAAACACAACCTCTTTAGCAATACACATAATGAGTTACACTCTGCTTTAAGACGATGTCAAAGCATCCATTTATTTTCATTTGGACTATTTTTGTGGTCACACTCCTGTTGTAGGATACCCAAGAAGAATGAGTCAATCGTTTTCAGCGGTTGTCCTGCTCTGTAGAAATATGTGTGTCCTTTAATTCACAGCAGAGAATAAATACAGTCTCAGTAAAGATGCTCGCTCTGTAAATGTTCATGTTTTTGAGGCACTTTGAGCTTCAGCATTCAGCAGCAGCAGAGTTCTCAGCTGGGGAGGATGAGCGCTCCGTCTCCTTCCTCTTCTGTGCTGCTTGTCTGCCCCCTGCTGGCGAGGAGGGGGGCTGGGAGTCCTGTTGGGAGTCTTCCTGGGAGAGCTGGGAGAGGAGAAGGTCCACACTCTGGACGAGAACAGACTCCAGAACCTTCTTCTCCTCTGAGGAGAACCGGCCCAGAACGTAGCGCTCCACCGGCGTTTTCCCCGTCGGCCGGCCGATGCCGACCCGAAGTCTGGACATCGCCTGCGAGAGAGAGACAAGAGGACGTGAGACAATCCTGCTGGTTTACACACTGCGCTTGGGTTTATAAATTTAAAAAGACAAAAAGTTGTCTTTCTCTATTTTATTTATACGATTATTTTTTTGGGGAATTTTTAGGCCTTTATTTTGACATGACAGCTTACACATGAAAGGGGAAAGAGGGGGAATGACATGCAGCAAAGGAACTGAACCCACGGCCGCAGCGGCGAGGACTGATCCTCTCTATATGGGCGCACGCTCTACCAGGTGAGCTACCCAGGCGCCCTCCTTTGTCTTATGTCTTTTTTTCAGTGGCAAATGTTTCAGCATCAAGCACACGTAAAGTTTCTTCATAAAGTTTAGCCCAGCCCAATTTGTATTGTTTGTTCATGGAGAGCATTTGTGATTGGCACCTCCGCTTGTTCTGCATGCATATATATACTTTTCCTAGATGTAGTCTGCTATGAATATGTATTTTATTTTACTATGCATGTATACATTAAATGTTGCTATGTATACTTAACATCTTTGGCAAAAAGTTCCTTTTGGATGAATAAAGTTCTTGAAAGATGTTTTCTAATCAATAACCACTATTGAAATACGTATCTGTGTTTCTCTTGTAAGTCAATTCAAACCTGTATTGTTGTGATTGTGTTACTTACATCAGTCTGAAGACAGTCCACACAGGAGCGGACTCCATTATGACCTCTGTGAACGAGAGGAATTTCAGGTGAAGTTCAATTTGTATTCTGACTGTAATTTTCAACACAGGTGGGATTTTTTTCCCCGTACATCGACTCTTTTCCACAAAATATTACATTAAGTATCCCATAACTTTCTTATATTTGTAATCCCAATGTTTGTTTTTGCACAACTGAATCTTGTCAATCACTTCAAATACTAAAAAAACAATACATTTAGGTAATTATTTCTTAGAGGGAAGGAGATCCACCAGCATTCAGGTCCAGACCTTCAAACTGCAGCATGGAGAAGTATTAAGTCAACGTGATGAATGAAACCCACCTGGCACTTCCTCCGTGTTTGATGACGATTTTCCCCAGCGGTTTGTCCAGTTCATCGTGGACCAGCAGGATGTCTTCAGGCCTGATGCCGTATTTACCAGCTAGAAAGGACAAACAGACACTTTGGATCAAACGTTCAACGATAATAAATATCCATTTCATTTGTTCATTTTGACAAACAACCAAATAGCTCTTATGCTGCGTTCCAGGCAACCCGTAACCCGTGTTTTCACAACCTTCTACCCGTGAGAGTGCCCTGGAACGGCAGTCAAACCCGTAACTTACTACCCGCAGTTTTTGACGTCACACACACATAAACAACAATGGCGACCCCTGTTGATGCTGTGCAGACGCCGGTGATTAACGGTGAGAAATAGAAATAAATAGACACAAATAGGCAACGTAAAGTAATTCCGCACATTGTAATCAAAACAATACACATACGATTGTGTACTACTACAGGTTATGTTTATTAAATGAAGCCCAAAATATGTTGCCGACTAGAAATCGCTAGTATCACCTAGCGCTAGCTAACGTCAACGTTAGGTAGCCGCTAGCTAACGCTAGCTAGAAGGGTTTGTCGTGACTTTGCCTGGAACGCTACCAAGTTGTGAGTCGTGACTTGAAGTTGTAACTTACGGGATAAAAATTGTGTCTGGAACGCAGCATTACTTTTTTTTTTACGAAAATAAAGTTTTCTTCCAAAGTTGAGGAAAAGTTCCTCAACTAAAGTTCCTCAAATAGACAAACACCAAACAGTCAAACAAAAGAAATTAAATTGACAGAGAAAAGCAGCTACCGCAGACAATATTGGCCATTTTTGCTTGACTGCTTGGTTCCTTCACCTTTTCCAAAGTCAAGCACTTCTTAAGCATTTTCAAGCTTTTCCAGCACCTAACAACTATGGTAAATGAAATATGTATATACCATACATACACTCAGTGGTCACTTTATTAGGTACACCTGTAAAATAAATGTAAATGCTATTACTGCTTTCTTATTTAACACATTTTCAGGAAAGTCATAATTCATTAGAAATCCCCATCTCTGGTGTAAATACACATACACTGATGCTGCATTTTGTAGATTTAATGAATTATTTATCCCACAGAGGCCATTTATTAAATGACAAAGAAACGAGACGGACGGAGAGAGGAATCGCATTCGCTTATAGAGCACTTTGAACAAAACCAATTAGTGCAGAGCTGCGGAAGGCATACAGTAAAGATAACGATGAGAGTCTGTTCCTGAGCTCACTTTCGTTCATAAATACTCAAAATGAAAATAAAATAAACACACAAACATCACTACATATTGCATAAACACGACAGACAGACAGACACACACAGACACAGACACACACACACACACACACAAACACGGTGTGACCTCACCTGCTTTGGCCACTGACACTCCGTTAACGTTCATCAGCAGCCTGGGACGGAGTAGCACCACATGTGTTTGTTGTACCTCTGACACGATGACCTCACCGGACACATGCTTGTCGCCACGCCAACGGTCAGCAACGCCAAGCCGGGCAGCGAGCGCGCCGAGCACTGCCATGCCGACGCTGTGTCTGGTACCTTCCATCCCTGGGTTACCCAGCCCCACCACCTGTCTCACACACACACACACACACACACACACACACACACACACACACACACACACACACACACACACACACACACACACACACACACACACACACACACACGCAACATTGAAAGCTACCCTTTATGTTGTTTTTGTTATTTTGAAGATTTAACTGATAATCTTTATATTGGGTTTGACATGTACATAACATATGAATAGCAATAAAAAGAAGGTCTTCAGATACATATTAAGGTATTGCTTTAGATTTGGACTATCACACATCAAAAGGAAATGCCTAGAGAGCAGGCAAAACACTATTATTCCCTTGTGATGTTGTGTTTTCTGCCTGAATTTATTCATTTGTTTTATATTTTTCTCTTCCCCATGATTGTCTCTTATTTTGTAAAAGTTTAAAAAACATTTTTACCGTCTCCATTTTCGTTTACTATCTCTTCACTTATATAACTCTGTGTTTTAAATACATTTAAAGCAAGACAAGATGGGCTACACCTTTATTGATTAAAATGTTGCAGCAGTACAACAGAAACTACTAGATAAATACAGGTAAGTATGCTATAGAAGGTAGCAGAAATAAATAATAAGAGTTACTTAAACCAAAAGTATTGTCTATGTTGCCAAAGCCTGATATATCCTATTCCTCTGTGAGCTCCATTGTTAAATCAAGTTTAATCAGATGATTGAGAATGACAAATGGAATATTCCTTCTACAATAACAATTCTTCCTCAGAAAAAGCCAAAGAGAGTTAAAGTCAGCTGAGGAGGCTGACATAAACACACAACACATATACAGCCGCTGCCTTGTACTGATGGTACTGATCCACTGGCAGCAGCAACAGCTCTGTTAACAGAAACACTATAGACTACATTGTATTGGACTCTTTGGCTGCTGACACACTGCAAACATTGTGTTCTGCCTCTACACACTGTGCTTTTATTTATTTTCGCTTGAACAGGACACAGTGGAAAAAGGCAAGGAGAAGTTAACACATTGGAGGTCAAATGACAAAGTACATTAAAGATGAGGAATATGACTAGCTAGTTATTAAAAAGAAAACCAGATGATTGTTCTTATATGGTGCCAAGATGAAAAGTTAACGCATATCTTGGCTGTTTTGTTTTTGCTCTGTCTCTATCAAATCCATTTTTGTGGCTAAACTTGGACAAAATGTCATTAGACCAATCAGTCAAATTACACTGGTAGTACAACAAAAACAGATAACAAGCCAAACTCCATTCTAAAATCTATCAATTTAACGCAGCCTTGCAGCAGCGGTACAGCTCAATATTTAATTTGATATCTAGCCTAGAATGCAGCACTTATAATGAAATGTACACCGAATTTCAATGTGTGTTAGACTGATCCGGAAAATGTATGCAAAAGTGTATTATGGGAGGGATACTTTGTCCAATAAGCAAGACAGTAGACCTACTACATTGTCAGATTTTTGAATGGTGTTTGGTGGGATTTACCAATCCAGTAAAATGTATTTGCGATTATTGGCTTAGTAAATCTATATTAGTCAAAGTTAAACAACTATACATGTATCTACAGTGTAGTAAACAAAATGTAGATGATGTGAGGTTAAACACTTACTAGCTTTCGGCGGCCTTGTGTGTGTATTTCTGCTTCAATTCCCATCAACGGTGTAAAGAGCTCACTCAGCAAAACTCGGTTTATGACTCTTGTCAAAAGTCGTCGCATCGTGACAAAGTTCAACAGCTTCATAAAAAAGAGGGTCAAATTACCACAAAATCTACTTAAAACTGTGATTTTTTTCAATCGGCCCATAATAAAGTCTGTCAGCACTTGTCATTACGTCAAATTTCAGATGTTTTCACAGTGATTTACCGTGATGAAACCACAGTTCCTATGAGAATACCCTGTATGTTCACTGCGATTTCTCAATGGGATTTAATATATCCTAACTTAATCTTTAGCTATATTTTTCTGTATTTACCTTGACTTTATTGGCTAAGTTATATACGTAACTCAACAGAGAAAAGCAAATCTAAGTTTTGACATTGATATCACAACTGTGTGAACTTTAAGTTATCTTGCAAAGGTTAATGTTAGCTTAACGTTACTGTACCTTGTTGGCTAACTCAATACAGCACAACACCAACAGACGCACTTAAGAACAACCACGAAATAGGTTCAAAACCGGTGAGGTTAACAAATAAGCTAATAACATAAATATCGAGAATGTATGCCCTTTTTAATATTCTCATGTCTTATTTGAGGTTACAAGAGAATAGCTGGCTAGGTCATGTCCATAGACTGTATATGTCTCTTTCACAAAAGTCAATGAGTGTTAGAAAGACAACCGAGTGAACAGGGTTTTCCTTCTCTGATAGGCTACAGCGCCATCTAACTTGGTTACCGAGAATTACATATTAGAATTGTTCTCGAACAACAAATGTTGTGTTTTCAGATGCTGTATTAAACAGAAAACAGCGGTTGTGGATCAACTAGGACACACTGGTGGTGGTCGGTGGTCGGTGGTCTTCCTGATTAACACACCTTCAACTAATTGGGAGTTCATTAGTGACAATGACATCACCTGCTGCAGTTAGGGTTTAACGTTTTAACTGCCTTTTGATGTTGAATCAGAAGAATGTAAACATGATTTCATCATTATGTTTTCTATTAAAACCAACAACATTGTTTTTAAACCAACCAATTGTTTCACTTTTTGCTCTACTAAATTTATTTAATAAGTTAAGTTTCTAGCTAATTGTCAGATTCAGATACAATATAAAAAATGAAATCAACAAATACATTTGATATTATTCGCTTTCCAACGTTATAGTTACTTTGTGACCTAAACTATATCAAAATAACCCACTTTTACCTCCACTACAACACTTTGGTTTGCATGCTTTCTGAAATCTAAAGAACTTTGAGTGACCCAATTAAAAAAAATGTTTTATGAGAATAATCAAAAGAAAACCATGGATTTAACCTATGCTTTTTTATTATTTCTACAATAGTTTGGTTTACAATTCCCTGGCATATTTGTTATATTTTGTGGTATTTTATTACAATATCATTTTAAAATATTGATGCCCTATATCTTTGTAACTGGACAAGAGGTAAGTGGAATACATAATCTGAAAATGACTTTCAAGGATCGAGTCAGTGACGGTGGTGGCCAACATATCTCAGAGTTACAGGAAGACACACACACAAAAAAAACTCGTCAAAAAAATTGCCATTATATTTATTTGGAAAACAGAGTTTTTCTCAACTTTCTCAACATTTGCCTTTTGAGCTGTAGGTCCAACCAACCGACAATCAGCCTTGAGTTGGGGAGCAGGGAACAGCGTCTGTCACCGGCTGACATCTCTCCACCACAGCGCTGATCTCGCCCACGCTCACGCCGTCGTACGTGCCTGTGATGTACGTCCAGTGGGTTTCTCCATTGTGGTTGGTCCTGCTCAGCCTGCCAGTGTAGGGGATGTCTGCCGTCATCTTCCTGCCGTCTATCCTCACGGTGCAGGAGTGGTTGGGTGGGACAACCAGCTCCACGGAGACAGAGTGACTGATGGACTCCACTATGCTGGTTCCCTCTGAGAAGGTCACCGTCTGCTCCTTGGTATAGTCCACGGTCCCCGGGCCAAGGATGGGCACTTTGGCCTTCATGGTGGAGATGGTGCCATTGCGCGTCTCTCTACCAATGTCCCAGGTCTTCGCCACCGAACTGGTCTTCTCCAGGCTCACAGTCTTCTCTACAGTTCTGCACTCCAGGTTGGTGACTTTGGTGAGCTTCAGGGCCTCTGGAGGATGGTGGAACAGCTCCATCTGGTCGATGAGATACTCCACGTGAGAGATGTGCTGGCTGTAGCTGTCTCTGTTGATAGCGAGAACCTGGTATTTCTTGTACCAGTACTCATTGCCCTCCCAGGGAAGGAAGAAGGCCTCGTGTTGGGTCACCACTTTGCCAAGACCGTACTTGTTTTTGCCCACATATATGTCTGAGTTGGGACAGGTTTTGACGGCGTAACTGGGGACTGACCCGTACGAATCTTCAACCCACTGCAGGAACTCAAAGTGGTCAACGTTGACCAGCACTTCAAACTTGGAGGATGCATACTCTTTCTCAGCGTATGCGTACTGGCAGAAGTTCCCTTTGCTGGGAGTGTAGAAGCCGGCCTCACAGTTGACTTTGCACACGTAGTCGGTGCGTTCGGTGTAGCCGTTGAAGATGGCAACGGCGCCGTTTGGGAGGGAGCCGCTCCACGTCACCCACTTGAGGTTGGCGTGTTCACCAAACATGGGTAAGGAATGTGAGGATGTCTCAGTTTCTGGGATCTCTCTGATTTGAGGAGGCTTGATGACTTCACGGGAGGGGACAACATCTTCCAGTGTAGGGTTAAGCCATGGCTCTGGAAAAACATATAGAAACTGGCACTAGGTTTTGATATAAAACGTTTTTTCAGGAGAGACTGAGAGAATGCTGACTCAGAACATTGAGAGAAAACAGGATCAAAACAATTTTAACAATTAAAGTGAAAATCACCCTAATAAAATCTAGTCTTGATTAAAACCTGATACACTTGCTGTAAAACCACTTCCCTGTGCACTTTGTATCTAGGGGCAGATAAGATCCAATCATTCCTGCCCATCACCATAATATCTTCTGTGAAAACTTCAGAATGTGCAATATTAATATACCACGTTCATGCACTTTATTGCTTCTTGCAGGATGCACACAGCTGACAGATTGAGGGTATGCAAGATGTAAATAAAAGCAGATGTATCATGAGTCTAATTATGTTTTGGATCGACCATCATCTGATGGATATTGATCATAAATTGGCTTGTTGGTTGTGACTAATATTATGTTTTTCATTTATGCTGATGGCCATTTTTAAGGAGCACACATCACTGTTGTGAAAAGGTGCATAGCATATATTGGAACTCTCTATTTGATGGTCTGCCCAGATAAAACTGTAGTATCATGACTAACGTCACTCACTGCTGGGTTGTTGTTGCCCGTCCTGCAGCTGGGAGACGTAGAGCAGCGGGTCAGACAGCATCGCTGGGCTGCAGAGCTGCAGCACTGACAAGACAACAGCGACACACCACCTCATCTGGACACATAGGGGAAACACAAGCGGCTTATCAGCATCACTGGAAATTTAGCAAAAACTCATCAAACCTACAAAAGTACAAACTCTAGGTTATGGTTGAGGCTGGTCATGACCTCCTTTAGAAGCTGATCGACTCATTTCTTATTAAGCAACAAGAATATTGGGGAAATGAATTAACAAAGGGAGCCAAGTTAAATAAAAATGGTGTCATGATTCTTTTAATCTGTTTCTTATTAATTGCTGGTTTGTAATGAAATGAAAAATTGACCCAAACTGTCAGAGTTTTCAGACACAAATCAGTCCATCTTGTACTTTACACGTTGTTATGCTTTCTGAATAGATGAAGGCTCAGTTAGAGCAAGTATTGCAATGCAACAATTAATGAAGTTATTAGTTACAACTTTGGGAACCACACCTTGACCTGGAAGTAATGAGCAACTTGTAGAGCATTGAGATAGCTCTTCTAACTTAATAATAAAACATGCATTTTATGTCAAACAGTCTGCATTTATGATTGAGGGGTGTCCTCCAATGTTGCATACAATTTGGCCCCAATAATATTCAGGATTATTGTTAAAATAAGGATCATCTAAGTTACCAAAATGCTAAAACATTAAAGGAAATAAGTGAAAAGAAACTGTTCTAATGATGTACAACTTTGTAATACTATTAAACTAATGGTAGAAAGATTAAATGTTCTCACATACAGCATGAAAATAAAATGTATCGCTTCATGTAACTGAATAAAAAGCTGCCAGGTTTGGTGCCAACACAGATATATAATTAAGGCAGCAGTATTATTAATTGGATGCATTTTCATGTATTATTACTTCAAGAGAAGCCTTAATAATTTATTTCTGGATACTCTTTCATGTAAAAAAAGAAAAAAATAGTAACAAAAACAGGAAAACAAATAACCACAATGTTCTAAATTATTTCAAATTCAAATATTTGAGATCCATTTATTGATTGTCAATCAATCCCATGCACTGTAGGAGAATAATCAGACAGAATGCTGTTAATCAGCACTTCATTCAGATACAGAGAAGCAGCTTTTACCTCGACAGGTTCCTCATGCAGTGACACTGCCTGCAGTATGTGCTGAGTTTTAAAATCTCCCTGCAGACTTATTGCCCACAATAAACCGGAGAGAGAGAGAGAGAGAGAGAGAGAGAGAGAGAGAGAGAGAGAGAGAGAGAAAGAGCTGCAGCAGCTTCTCGCCCATTGACCCAGCGTTTGTTTTTTCTCTCCTGCTGCTCAGTTTGTGTTAGAGTCAAAGGAAAGACTCAGAGCGGAACAGAGACGCACATGAAGCTTCTGAAATGAAATATTCCTCCAATATTAACTAGTTCAAAACTCATATCAGGCAGATAGAAAGGCATGTTTGGTTTTTCACTGGGAGCTGACCAGCACAACCTCTGTCCTCTCAGGTTCACTGCCTTGCTCAAGGACACAGAAGAAACAAAGACAGTGAGAAGAAGACAAGCTTTCTTTGGAAGGTCTCAAAACAGAGACCTTCATGACCTAATTTTTTATACAGTTTTCATAATGTATTATGTCATAAGACCACTGAAGGGCTTAACATTAACATCTGGATATGTTTAATAGCATATCATTTGAATAAAACAATTGTACTGCAATAGAGTTTTTACATGCTCATGCTTTGAGTTGCATCTTTTATTGCTGCCCAGTGAAAACCATTTATGTCCAAATAATGATTTCCATGCTTTCAGATCATTTTATATAATATAGCCTACGTTCCTTCATGGGTTAATAGAATTGTCCCTTTTCTTAGGCTCATTATAAAAACTTAAAGATTAAGTTGAAAAAAAAACAACATTAAAATGAGGCTGTTCTTAACTTCTAAAAATAATATTTTGGAAGCAATGCTTGTAAAAGAAAAAAAAAAAGTGACAAGTTTGCACCTCGTGGCAAGAACTCTTACACATCTTTAGTGTTTCTGTTGTTTTTGTTAAGTCTAGCCTGTACAGTGTGTGTGGACTGCCTGGTACACCTAACACTTATAATGTATAGGTTAATGGAAATTGTTAATTTTGAGGCACCAAATTGCAACAAATTGAGGAGTCAGACTCCAGGTTCTAC
Source organism: Sander vitreus (assembly GCF_031162955.1). Lineage (NCBI taxonomy): Eukaryota > Metazoa > Chordata > Actinopteri > Perciformes > Percidae > Sander > Sander vitreus. The sequence continues at coordinate 31,858,861 of NC_135859.1, forward strand.
CTGTCAACCTGTCGGCCATGTGTGAGTTATTATTTAAGTCCCCATCAAGACACTTTTTAAAGAATTTAAAAATACTCTGCTGTGCTTAATATTTTATTTAACATGGCCTTCCTACACAAAAAGTACATGAAGCTGCACTTTCATATGGCTCTTTGTAGTTTTGCTTATTTAAAGCTAATGTACTTGTACTTACTACTTGTTGTCTGGAGTTTGCACCTTCAGGGTTGAAAGCACTTAATTGGAAGTCACTTTGGATAAAAGCTTCAGCTAAATGACATGTAATGTAAAAAAAACTCTGAAAAGGGACTGGATCTGGCCTCACGCCCTGCACACCATCGCTGCTTGCGCGAGGTTGACCTGTGAAAGAGCAGTGTGCATCAAGATGGTGAGAAACATCGGATAGATTCCACCATGTTTGAGCCTCACACTGGATGCAGACAGGAGGCACCAGCGCCTCGAAGCGGGGATTCAATGTTACGTACATTGCGTTTTCACTCTCTCTACTGACAGTCCTGCACAGGAGTTTTTTGTTGTTGCTTTGGCATATTAGAAAAGACAGCGATTGGCTTTTGACTTTGTAAGGTACAAACTGTAGCTTGCATGGTATAAGTTTAAATTTCCAATTTTAGGGAAGTGGAAACAAGTAAAAGTAAAAGTAAAAGTAAAAGTAAAGTAAAAACACCTCTCTAGTGATAAACTTTACACAGATACAAGTCAGTAAAGTCAAGGTCAGACATTGGTCTTATTTTTGTTGTGATACCGGGTTGTCTTAGTTTCCTGCAGAACCAGAACGAGCAACAGACAGGTTAGCTCAAGGCCATCATTCTGACCTACTTTGTCCTCGGCTAGAAACATCTATCGGCAGCCATCAAGGAGTGTAAAAAGACAATTCATGCTGATAATGATAACAGGGTTCTTTATTGATCCATGCTCTTCCCTCCTCCTGCTATGAATTTACTGTTTGACGAGACTGTTAAAAGTGCTTCATAAATACATTTGCCCGGGTTTAACGCCCGTATCTATGGGGTGATAGAGGATTGCATGATGTCCAAAGTGCTATGGCGCCATTTCTACATTGATGACAAGATACAGTATGTTTAGATAAGCTTAGGATGGGAACATAGTGATTAGATCCCCTGTCATAGTGGGTCATTGATTAAGAAGGTCCTTGTTACGTAATGGCTCCAGCTGCCAAGATTAAACCAGATGATAAATCGCTCAACCCGAACATTGTTCTGCACGTACAGCCCTATCATTGAGAATCGCTGATGTCATGGCCATCTCTGTGCGTCCTTGAGACAGAAAGTTATTATCAATTTATTTATTTGAGTCTGAATGAGGACTCTGTGTGAAACAAGGCAGTGTAAAAGTCATTTACATTGACAAAACTGCACTGTCACGGCCTTCAGCTGCTTCAGCATTCAGCTGACTGTGAACTTGTCATCAATGCAACGAGATAACTTTATATTACGTTATTCAGATTCAGTGTATTATTCAGATGCATATTGTGTGTGATGAGCAGTGATGATGTTATTCTTTCTGATCGTCTTATTTTGAGCTGATTGTATGGGAAACAAGGCCTGCTTTTCTCATATAGGAAAGTCTTTGTTTAATTTGCAGAGTCAAAGGTTTATAATTACTGTATTCAATGTCCGAGCTGAACGTTTTACAATCCAAATTTGTGAATTGGAAGACAAACCGTATTTGACTTCTTTATTAATTCACATGCAGAAGCATTGTGTCCAACATGAAGTGAACCACAGAGACAAGCTGTAGAATACTATTAGTGCTGTACAAACTTAACTAGGGTCTATGCAAGCAGTTCCGTGAGGCTGTGCTTTGAGCTAAATGCTAACATCAGCATGCAAACATGCTCATGACAATGCTAACATAGGGATGTTAAGCAGGTTTAATGTCTACCAGAAAACAGCCCACAAAACAAGCGGAGAAACTGCTTTCAGGTAATATGCTCCAAGACTGTGGAACACCAGCTACATTAGAAATACAAGGTCTGTTGACACGTTTCAAACTCAACTGAATATCTACTTATTCAGGCTGGCCTTTAGTTAATGTAGTTTGCTTTTAGCTTTTTCTACTGCCACTGTTACTACTTTAAGCTCTGTGCCTTTATATTTCTATTGTCCTTTATTCTATTGCTATGCACTTAAGTATCTTATAAGAGCAGAATAAATATGGCTATGTAATATGAACAGTGTATGAACAACATGTACAGATATGTGCAATGTAGTAGCAGTGACATTATAATAGTAGTAAGAATAATATAGATATATGTAGTGTATTAGCAGAATATATAATAAGAAAAACAGAATAAATATGGATATTCTGTATGAACCATATAGACAGATATGTACAGTATGTACAGCTATGTGCAGTGTGGTAACATTATAAGAGTAGTAAGAATAAGTGTATGTGCAGGATGAATAGTATGAAAAGCAATAGAATATGGTTATGTATAGGTGTAATTATAGTATGTACATTTGTAAATAAATAAATATATATATACATATATATATATATATATATGTATATATATTATGCTCTTGTAACACTGCAATATATTTCTTGTCCTGCCTATGCACCACCTGTCTATACTTGAATATCACATTGCACTTTTCTGCTTTTTTGCACTTCTGGTTAGACGCAAACTGCATTTCGTTGTCTTTGTACTTGTACACTGCAAAATGACAATAAAATTGAATCTAAATTTAAATCTAAAATGTGACTTATGTATGTTGTCTTTTATAAATATGTATTAGGCCTATTTAATGAATTACTACCACTGAATAAAGACATTGTCACTAAAAACTTTAACCTACTGTGAATCAATCCACCTTGTTCTATTTAAGCACCTTTTATTTTTTATTTATTATGCATTTATTTGTTTACCATCTCCATTTTCTTGTTTTAATGTTTTTGCTTAATCACCAACTAAAACTATGCAATGCTACTGGTAGATTCTTTTATTTTAAAAAGTATTTTCAACATGTAAAGTTTTTTTCTAGACACAGAAAGACACAAAATACATTTTCCATTTACCACACAGCATGTGCATGGCATATTTGTTTTTATTGTGACACATCATTTGCTTTCAATATCACAAATATCAGATGTTGTTTAAAAAGATATCTTTTGTTTGAGTTTTCCATTTTAGTTGTCTTTTAAGGACATGGCTTGGCGTCAGCTACCGGTTCACAGCGGTCCACCACGGCTCGGACTTCTCCGATCTGGACTCCGTCATATGTCCCCGAGATGGACGTCCACTGGGTCTCTCCATTGCGGTAGGTGCGGCTGAGGCGGGCTGTGTAGGGGATGTCGGCTTTGAGCTTGCGTCCCTCCATACGGACTCTGCAGGAGTGGTTTGGCGGGATGCTGAGCTCCACAGACACGGAGTGGCTGAGCGACTCCACCACCGTGGTTCCCCTGGAGAACTGCAGCGTCTTCTCCGCACCTATCTCAATGCCCCCGGTGCCGATGAAGGGGATTTTAGCTGTGATACTGCCAGTGACACCCAACATGGTGGATCGGCCAATGTTCCAGGTGGTCTCCACCTCTGTGGTCTTTGAGATGGTGACTGTCTTCACCACCGTCTGGCAGTCGTTGTTGGTAACCCCGGAGATGCGCATGGTCTCAGGAGGATACTGGAAGATGGCGACATCATCGATGGCATACTTGACGTCAGTGATCTGCTGGCTGTAGGCATCTCTGTTGATGGCCAGGACCTGGTAACTCTTATACCAATACTCATCGCCTTCCCAAGGCAGAAAGAAGGCCTTGAACTGAGGAACAACCTTCCCGAGGCCGTACTTGTTCTTCCCAACGTAGATGCCAACACCCGGGCAGGTCCCGACTGAATGCTGGGCCACTGAACCGTAGGAGCCGTCCTTCCACTCCAGGAACTCAAAGTTGTCCTTGTTGGCCAGGATCTCGAACTCGGGGGCGTAGTACTCTTTGTTTCCGTAGGGGTAGCGGCAGTAGGGGCCCAGGCTGGGGTTGTAGAAGCCGGCCTCACACTTGTACTTGCAGACGTAGTCGGTGCGCTCGGTGTAGCCGTTGTAGATTGCAACGGCTCCGTTGGGCACAGAGCCGCCCCAGGTCAGCCACTCCAGGTTGACGTTATCACCGAACATGTAGGAGGAAGGGAGATCCTGCTGCTGCTCCAGGTCAGCAGAATTTAGAGGACCCGACACCACATTGCCAGCTGGTTCAGGCACCACACCCTCCAGCTCTGGGTTCAGTAAGGAAACTGTGTAAAAAAAACAACAGACAGATAGACAGACAGTTTACACATTTAACCACACACATGTTATAATAAGGAAAACTAATTAAACTGAAAATTAGCTTAGCAAGAGTCAGAGGACCCGACACCAGGGACCAGACCGTCTGGAACATCTGGAAAACATCTGCTTCAGAATTAATTTAGCCTGCTTGGTTAGGTATATTCAACAGCTGCAACCCAAAGCTACCATCTGCGTCTGTTTATGTCACAAGAAATATGGAATATGCGAAATGTTTACCTTTCCTGTGCTGTGAGCTCTTCTTCACAATGTCCTGCAGACTGGCTGAGGACAGAGCCAGCAGGGCCAGCAGCAACAGCACGGACTGCTTCATCTGGATATGAAACACAAAAGGTTTTCAGTCTTAAAGTTTTCAACTCAATGTGAAATACATTTCTAAGTCATAATACATTAATACATTTCTGCTCAGAACATTTTGCCCTTTAAAAAAAATGCCTTTGTCTTTCCCAATGTTACACATTATCTACAACCTCTGACTCATCGTCAGTACACATTGGTGTTAAACAACACAACACTCTAAAACAATAACTGTATACCAAAAGGTTTAAAGGTTTAAAGGAGTTTTTGGTCTGTGTGTCCATTTGGAATTTGTGTTCGAAATCCACCATGGACATTTATTTTGTAAGAAAAGCTGTCGGGAGGAATTACAACTTCAAGTAAGTATTGACACTTTTGACGCATGCACATTTTACTTTTTTTTAATTTTTATCTTGATTTTTTTAAAATTATGTATATGTCTTTATTCTCATTTTTATCTTTAACCCTTTTTAAGCAAAACTTTAGGAGCACGGTACATTGCATTTCACTTCATATGTTACTTTTATATGTGAGAAATCAACTTTGAATTATGTATGATAATAATAAAAATAAATAAATAATTTCAATAACTTAAGTAGGAGTAACGTGTCAGTTTTTCCTCATGTATTTGAGTGTGTTTCACTGTATAAGTATTTATCATAATTTATATTTTGATTACAATTTATTATTAATAATTAGATTTATACTGTAATTTCAGTTCAATATAATTAAAACAATAATTTTATTTATTCCAAGTGGGTCAATTAGGAAGTATGTAGATGGATAAATATAAATATATCTAGAGATTTTTTTTTTTATTTACTCAGAGATGGCAAAAGTACTCACTTCCCGTACTCAAGTAGAAGTACAGATACTTGTGTTAAGTCAAGTAAAAGTAACAAAGTACAGGCTTGGAAATTTACTTAAAGTATAAAAGTAAAAGTAGCCTTTGCGAATGACAACCATTTTTTATGCAAAGCTACCTGGACCACACAAATGTTACTACAGCGCAAGCTGAGAAACTTCAGTGGACATGGAAAAAAGACTCTTTATATGCCATTGCCTACATTTTAAATGGATGTCTGCCAATAGGCCTAAAACATCACATATATGATTATTGTGACAGAGACTGGGACTCCAGGTTAATAAGATTCTGACTGAGTAGCAAGATATGAATTCAATTGTGATTCTGTGAGAATTCACAGATCCAGTTTCTCTTTTTTAATCTTCCCCTTAACATGTAAAGGAATCTACATGTATGTGTGTGTGCTCAAATATGGCTTCTGGAAAGAAAATAAAGGATAAAATATGAATTACTAAACAGACATTAATTAAGAAGTTCTCCATACTTTTAGAGTTACGCAGCACATTTGCCAGGAGTCATTCTTGATGCCTACTATCTCAAACATCTCTCTCAGATAAGGCCAAGGATGACTGGGAATGTCTTGCTGCTTGTCTGCCGAATCTCTGGGATCTCCGCTTTCTTCATTTACAATCATGTCACCGTCCATACTACTGTGTGCTAACGTTACCGCCATCAAGCCGCAATGATTTGCCGCGAATGAATGCCGCCGAATCTGTCGAGTCAGCTTGTAGTGGTGCGTCAAGTGCAACGTATATTCCCATTCAATTGGATTGAATTTGGTATTGATGACGCGAACAATAATAACTCCACTGAAATTATTTCAAACTAAAGTAACGAGCCAATTTTGTAAAATGTAATGAGTAAAAGTAAGAAGTCGGCACAAAAATAAATAGTAAAGTAAAAATATCTGAAAATTCTACTTGAGTACAGTAACGAAGTATTTGTACTTCGTTACTTCCCATCTCTGTATTTACTTGACACATCTTTGTAACACATAATTAACAAAAAAATATTTTATCATTAAAGAAAAGCGCTATAACCAATTCATACATGGATTAGTGGAGATTATTGCCACTTGATCATGATCATCAGTGATTGATAAGAGACTGAACAGCACTCACCCTTAGAGTTGATCCCCACTGAGTCCACAGCCACTCGCCTCCAGGTTTATATGTACTGGTTTATGGCTGAACTATAAAGCAGACTGTGTACTTTCACTCTGTCTGACCAATTAACTGAAACTGGTCGCAGTGGGTGTCTTTCTTAACTTAGATAGAAATTATTTTCTGTAAAAAGTTACTTTTTCCTGCCTGTTAGTTAGTCTATTGCTTTCTCTGCAAAAAATGCATTAATGGATTTCCATTAAATTTTCTGCATGTGTTAGATTTTGGCCCATATATGAAGATGAGATTTTAGCAAATATGAATCTATGATTTCTGTTAACAGACAATTACTGGCTGAGTCTATCGACTGTAACTGTAAGCTTACAGACTCGATACCATTCCATTATGTTAATCTAGAGCTTTGGATGCTTTGGTCCCAATAGACTTACAATAAGTACATTTAACCATTACATTACATTACATGTCATTTAGCTGACACTTTTATCCAAAGCGACTTACAATATGTCAGAGGTCGCACACCTCTGGAGCGACTAACCTTAACCTTAGTAGGAACAAGAGCAAGGTGTCATCAAAAATGGAAGAGCCTCCCCTCCAATCACCTCCGCCAAGAGATCATGTTTTTGGTTTGGTTTCTTGGTTTGTTTGTCAGCAGGATTACGTAAAAACTACTAGCCTGATTTTCATGGAAGTTGGTGGAAGGGTGTAGCATGGGCCAAGGAAGAATCCATTGAATTGTGGAGCCGATCCGAATCACAGGGCGGATACAAATAATTTGTCAGGTTCATTAACATTGCGAGAAAGGGCGTGGCTTTGGCTGAGGTCAAAGGATTGCCCTTCTAATTATCTATAGTGATGGACAAGTCTCAGTGGGGCATCCCTTCTCCTGATGGAACATGAGCACAGTCTTGTCTAGGCTGAATTTTAGGTTGAGCCTTGACATCCATTACAAGATATAGTGATGCATACCTAGTGTCAGGTGGGAGAATGACACGAATAGGTGGGTGTCATCAGCAGAGGAGGGAGAGGTCTAAATTCATGGAGACATGTTTCTGTAGTCAAGAAACCCTTTTAAATTCAAATTTAAAATGAAAGAATGATGTCCTTAGCTGTAACATTAAGTTGAACAACAAATGTTAGACTATTCTTTGTGGAGTGTAAAATATGTTTATATATTAGGAAAAAAATACTCTCTTCATATGTGTATAAAACAAAAACTAACAATCCAGTTGTCAGTTTTTCATTAAGTTCATGATGATTAATTGTTTTGTTGGTTTATGTGTCAAACTCAAGGCCCGCGGGCCAAATCCGGCCCCTTGCAGATTTAGATCCGGCCCGTATATATCAATTTGGGTTCACAATAAATTTTGGCCCGCCTAGTTGTGCACCAAACCAAAAACACAGGAAAGTGTTTTTTAACGTTCAAAGCAGTATATGGCAGATTTGCCAACTCTGAGACTCCGAAATTCCCCCAGAAGCAGAGAGTTTTCATATTCAGGCTGTGAAACAGGTTGTTGTTAAAAACATGTATCATTGTTTTGTTTGATTTGCTAAATTCTATGATGGCTAAGACTTTTGTAGGGCTTCATGTCGACAAAAAGCGTACAAAAATGTTGGAAAAAAAGGTGACAAATGTCTGAGAAAGCCACAAAAAAGTCTAAACAAAAACAAATAAACTCTACATGTCTGGCCCTTGTCTGGTGTGATTCTCTTTTTCCAGTGTGGCCCCCAGTGAAAATAGTTTGACACCCCTGGTTTATAGGATCCCCATCAGCTCCTGCATTGCAGCAGCTATTCTTCCTGAGCTCCTTAAACGACAGTATTTTGGAAAACGATGATCATTAAAGTTTATATAATATAATATTGAATTATCACATACCCTGGTAGTCATCAAATTAAGTGATCTAACGTTGAGATAATGAAGAAAACCTTTTAAGAAATAAACATAGAGTTGAACAATATATGGACATATTGAACAGTAGGTATGAAAGTGTAAGGGAATATGTTTTCAATATGTTTTCTCTGTTAATATACACCTGTGGAACAATACAAACCAAGAGACAGTGTTTACAGAATGTGTTTAATGTTGACCTTACACTGTATCAATAGGAAGACGTTTTTAGGAGCAATTTCCACCTGCAAACCAAAATAATCTTTCTAATTGGTTCCATTAGTTTCTACTTTTTAAACAATCCCTCCCTCCATTATCTCCCAGGCCAACATCCTACATGAACAAGAAGTATTTGGACTGAATTCACATCGAATCCCAAAGAGTGGAAAACTGCTGTTGACCTTCTGTCTTTAGGAAACATTCAAGCATTTGGCAGGTTCTCTGATTAGCAGCTGATAGGAAACAGCTGTTGTGACATCACTGATTAGGGAGTAGCCAAGCCAAATAGGATCCGGTGTAGATTTTATTTAAAAAAATAAAAAATAAAAAAATAAACAGTGACATTATTTTAAAAGTGCTTTTGGTTATTAAATAAGGTACTTGTGGTGTTGCTGGTTTGAATTCCCAAACCCAGCTTCCAGGTGGGAATGTTTGTAGTTTAATAAATGTGGAGCTTAACAAGATAAAGGCATTGAAAGGCAAATCTGATAGTCTTTGAAAGTCTTTGTGATGTTTCTCTATCATTTCCAACAACCGTGCGGTTGTGTTCATGCTGACTTCACTACCCGTTATAAAAAAAAAATGCAGGATAAGATTCAGGATTATTAACGAGTGAGGATAAACAGAGTAATAAGGCAGTAACTTATCAGTTATCTTCGTCCTCCAAACTATCATATCAGTGACCTTCAATGTATATCAGGAACTTATATCATAACAGTGTTTGTCGAATATCATCTGAGAAAACTTTGAGAAATCCAAATCTTCTCACACAACCACAATAAGGATTTAAACACCCACAAAGCTCTTAATAATGACCCAAACCTTTAAGGAATGCCAAAAAAACGTTTTGGGTATCACTCAGTAACCCCCTGAAGTGTTGAAACGCGGCTCTTTGTGATTCTTCTTCATGGAGGATTGCAACTGTAGTCAGCAACTTCAATACTGACTGTTTTGACTGGAGCCTTCAGGTGGTTATGTAATATGTAATACTATGTAATTTATAGGATCATATTTGATCATTACTTCACTGCTCTATGGGATAATGAGCTGTGGCTATATTTACAATGTGTGGTGAGCAAATAGTAATCTTTTAGTGCCCCCTGCTGGTTATCTTAGATATTTCAGCTCAGACCTTATTTCAATAAACTTCATATTACTGTATATTGGCTTTTTAAGTGTAAGGTTATCTTTTTGAACTTTCTCCATAGGACTGTTTCTTCTGTAGAAAGAACTTGTAACCAAAACTGTACATATGAAGTCCATGGGTTATCCCGACTAACTACTACTAACTAAATTACTGTTGGATTTTTTTAAATGTCATTTTTTAATGCTGTGAGCACAACAAACCCAATTCTTTTAAACTCCAATTACTGGGGTGAATACCCTAACACCTGGGTAAATACAAAACAAGTACATGATACCAGTGTGAATAAGTGAATAATATGTTTATATTAATGTTCAGGTATGATGAAGAAATAAGGGAATTAATATCAGGACTAATTGATGAAAAACACTATATTGCATTGGGGGATCTGCTATAGGAGAGACATCATGGAAAGTGTGCTACTCTTCGGAATTACTTAAGAGTAACAGGAATAATATGCCCCTTAAATGACAGATATAAAAAGAAGTAACCACCGAAACAGCTTTCTACTGTATACTAACCATATGATGAGAGTAGGGTTTTACAAAAACAGTATTATATACATCCTATTTTATGTTGGCAATAGTTCCCATTCACAAAAGTAAATTCTGTAACAGAAAACATCTATTCAAAGTTTTTGTAAATTAAATGGAACATGAGGCTAAATACAATCTATTCAGCACTAAACCCAAACGCCTTAAAGACTCTTGATATACAGTATGTACATGTTTTAATTGTCTAAACTGCTGAATCCTTTTTAAGATAGGCTATAATTCATTTACCACTTAAACCCTGGTATTGTTATTTGTCATTGCACTAACATTGCATTTTTAGCAGGTCAACCCTTGTTTAAAAAAAGAAATAATAGGATAGCCTACACGCTAATTTTGATGGGAAAAGAGTGGAAAAGTTTTGTTTTATTGCCAATGTACTCCAGTCCAGTTGGTGGCGGTAATGCTCCTTTAAGTTGGTTTGCCAACCGCCAATAAACCATAAAGAAGAATAAGAAGCTGAAGAAGAAGCAAACACAATAATGGCTGAGGAACAACCATTGAAAAAACTGCCCATCCCTCGTTTACCAACAACAGCTTACACGGCAAAGACATGCAAACGGAATCTGACCAATGACGAAAAGCTAGCTAAAAGGAACGAGAGCCGAGCCCGCGATAAAACCAGAGTAAACATCGGAGAGGCTTACCCGACGTGGAGACAGCTAAAGGACCGGAAAGGATTCAAAACCGATGCAGAGTTAGCCATATTCCTGATTGAGAGGTTCAATTCAGTTTATTTAAGAAGTGGACACTGCAAATTAATAAAAACGCATGATTTTACATGGGTTTAAAGTGACAGAATTAGCCAAAAGGCTATTTTTCATCCGTAGTCCCTTGGCCTCGATGTAAAAAAACAAAACAAAAACAAGACACAACGCAGAGGCAAAATGATTAGCAACAAAACCAAGCACACAGCAGTTTGTATGAACTAAGAGGAAACAACAAGTAAAATACATACATATGTTGACATTACAAACTAACAGTATAAATGCATAATAGTTTTAGTGCTGGCATGTATGTATTGACCTTCTGTTGTTTTAGGCGCTGAGTAAAAGACTTGTGTTTAATTTCCTGTATGTCTATAAGGTGTGGGATTGATTTCCACTCTCCTGACCTTACCTTGTAAAATTACCTTTGCTTGATTAGATTTGTGAAAAATAAAACTCAGTATTAACAACACTTTATGGAGTGAAAGAGTCAGATGTCTGAAGATACACTACAACACTGCTGTCTAACGTTAATGGTTCGGAGTTTAAAGAAGACAAAATGAACCACTCTCGGTTATGCATCTTTTAATGTTAACTATTACAAATTTATAGTGTTTTTCAGAATCCATACAGTCTAAAAAAAAAACATATCACAATACTATAAGTGTATTGATATTTTCTTACACCACTAAAAATCACAAGCCTTTTTGCCTGCAGCTTCTTAAAAATCTATGTAAGCCTGCTGTTTATAAACTGATATTAACAACCAGCTTACATAAAATATGTTTGGAAAATATAACCCCAGTCTATTTATTATTATTATATTACAGAACGGACACACTACTAAAGAACAGACTGAGAAATGATGTGTTCTATGTTATCTTGCAGATATCATGCAGATTCTTTGGCTACAACATCAACACCAGCCAAACATTGGTTCTTAGACTACGACACATCTGCCTCCCAATCCCAACCCTATCCGGTATTACTGGCGTGTCACTCTCAGATGGGTAAGTAAATGGTTGTACTTGCTAGTTTTTTAGAAAATGGATGATGAAGTATAGTTTTCATCTATTCATATGATTACATTTTATTTATATATATATATATCTATATATATATCTATCTATATATAGATATATATATAGATATATATATATCTATATATCTATATATATATATATATATATTGGACATCTAATTAGTGATGAATACAAAATGATATATTGAGGAACAGAGGTTTTATTTGGCTTTTATGTAAAATGGAAAGCATACGCAATTACTCATAATTCTTCAATTGTTTCACATTTTAGAGTGTGACCCCCATGACACACTGAGTACCTGAATACCATGGTGCTCTTCATTCATCAGCATTTGGAGGAAAAGGTTGACCTGCACCCCAACCTGCGTCCTTCTCGTCTGTCCATTGCGGCCTTCAAGCCTCTGAACACCCACACAGGCAATTTCAGGTATTGTGGCTGATTAGACCTCTGCTCAGGTTAAAGTGGGCCGTAGCTTAGATGGGAATTTACTAGGTCACAAATCTTTTCTATCAATCAGAATGATAAATGTGTCATTTGTCCTATACTATCAGGTGCAACAGTCAATCAGTTCATACAGTCCTGGAAGATTAACTCAAAACAACTGTGTGGGATTTCAGAGACTTTAACTTCTGCTCTTGAGTTTGATGTGTTGGCTGGACTAAGGACATTTGAAGTACTGGTGTTTGTCTACTGGCTAGCTTGTGCTGCTTCATGAAGAGTTGCATCGATGGCCTATGATATCCCAAGGTCCACAATCCATGACATTGTGCACAGAAAATGCAGAGCAGTCATCAGGAAACTGGGGCGAACTGTCCACTTCCAAAAGATGACCAGCTGCCTTTCTTCACAACATCTGTCTGGACGATGGCGACTTGGTCGATGAGGATATGATGGAGCCTGCTGATGAAGACAAGGGACAATGGAGTACTTGTGTTAAGGGGTTAGGGTTAGTCAAATCTGTGCTGAAATAGCATCAGACACAGTGTTCGCAGCTGTTTCAGTTCAAGAGGTTGCTACAAGTGGATGACTATTTCTAAATAGGTGCAAATACTATTTGTAGTAAAGCCTGTTCTTACAAGGCCCCAATCTTTTTCTTGTAAATATTTTTTTTTTGCAAACTGTGTTGGAAAATCGCATGACATAGTTGTAGTATTGTATTGAATATTGTAAAATAAATTTGCCTAGGTGTAACTTGTACACAGGCTTTTCTTTGCATTCAGTATGACTCCACAGCTCTGCTGTGATACAGCAGATGTTGCGCTGGTCCAACGGTGACCCTGTGGCTAAGAGCCAAAATGTTGGATGGAGCAGTGAGGACTTCCAGTAGCAGAGGAAAAGGAAAAAAGGAGCAGACCAAGACAACAGCTGCATAACAGAATGTGAAGATCAATACAATAATGGGGGTGCTTAATTTCTTGTTATATGAAAAAGATGGAGAATTCTCATGAAATGTTCAGAAACCTTTGACCTCAGTGTGACAAAAATAAAAGCTCAGTAAACATTACAAATTGAAAAACTGTAGTCATATGCTTTTTTTTTTCTCGGATGGAATAGCTTTGTCATGGAGAATGTGATGCGTTTTCTTCAGGGAAAAATATGTTTATATTGATATAAAAGTACCCACAAGAGGGTACTCTTTCCCCACATGATAATACACCTAATGGATTTGCTAGACTCACTTCCATATACGTCTGATTACTGTACTTCAGTACCATACAATACATAACACCATCTATAACACATGTCAAATGGTAATTGCTGAGTCAGTGTTTGCTGTGTAACTGGGTTCAGTGCTTATCGTATCCAACCTACCAATGAAGTGTAGCTCCTCATCACATCTGTTTCACATTTGTTTGCTAAAACAAAACAATCTCTTTTCTTTAAAGAAACAGACAGCTCAAAGGAGGTTTAAGCTCAAATAAAATCAGAAAAGGCTATTTGATAAAAGTAAGTTTTAAGAAGGGACTTAAAGGAGACCACTGACTCATCTGACCTAATAGGTATTCTCAAATACAAGACCCACTAAATAATATAAGGAAATATAATATTAGACTTGTGTATCTTTGATAGGAAAAACTGTTTAACCACTGTTTAACCAAAAAGGTTTAACCATCATAATGATTTTAACAGCAGTACAATATTATTTCAAAAATAATCACTGATCTTTAACATGAACTAAATAAAAAGTAAACTGTGTTCTGATTGACTCTTTTTGTTGTTAGTGAAATGTCTGGGGAACTATTAGATGGATTGCCATGAAATGTGGTACGGACACACAAATTTTATGCTAGCCTGGTCTTGGATCTCCGATGAGCGTGTCCACATATGTTACACAATCAGACAGTCTACTGTCAGATACAAATATTTCTTTGTCCAAATACTTTGGTTTATGACTAAATACCTGCAGAACTAATGGCATTTTCATCAGCCTTAGCTGTGTGATTACTGCTAACTATCACATCTAAGCATGTTAGTACTAATTGTGGACATGGAAAACATACAGTACCTGCTTAACAGCATGTTACCATTGTCATTGTGTGCACGTTATCATTAGTTAGCATTTACATCTTATCACGGCTGTGCATAACATAAGTACAGATTCACTGACTGTAGACTCTTTTTGTGAAGCTGCCACCTTTTTTTTTTTTACATTTGAACTAAAAAAGCACCCTTGTCAACATTTGCTTGTCAAAAAAAGACAGCAAATGTGGGCGTCTGGGTAGCTCACTTGGTGGAGCGCGCGCCCATGTATAGATGTTTACTCCTCGGCACAGCGGCAGCAGGTTCGACTCCGACCTGCGGCCCTTTGCTGCACGTCATTCCCCCTCTCTCTCCCCTTTCATGTCTTCAGCTGTCCTGTAAAAATAAAGGCCTAAAATGCCCCCAAAAAACCTTTTTTTTTAAAAAGACGCCAAGTGTAAACGGCCTTAGATGGTCAAACAGACCAAATTATAATATTTTATTTTTCTTTCAACGATCTCTATCACCTCTGTGTTAACCAAGACATCAAGCAGATGAAAGCAAAAGTCAGACATGAACAAAAGCCTAGAGGCTGATTAATAAACCTGTTTAATAAAGGGGCTGAACTGGCTTCAAAACTGAATCTACCTACCAAAGGCGGTGTCCACTATTTATTTATTCCTGTTACTTCCTCTGATTACTTTGATAAGTTAACAATTCCTAATGTTTATTCTACCTGGCCTAATTTAATCAAAGAAGGATATGTTTTTATTCATTATCATTTTGAAGTTGTGGTTCTTGGAAAGTACAGAACTTATTTACATTTTGATTTAATCCTTTATGACACTGAATAAAAACAAACAATAACACAACGTGCCAACAGCATAGTAAAACATAAAAAACACAATAAAGTATATACTGTATGTACTGTATATAAAGTTACTGTGTATATGGAAAATAAATACAAAGAAGAAAAAGCTATGTATATACATTTACATATATTTAAACAATTACAAATTATTACAAGATTAATAAGGCATTTTTGTGGTTTTTATGGCAAAATAGTGCAGGAGATATTTGACTTCTGAAAGCAATAAGAAATAAGGTAGGCTGTATATAACAATACATTATAATGTAAGATTAATTAAATGAATGCAACCTGGACACAAATAAGTGCCACATTGCTCACATTTCTTTTAACTTTTCTTTTATCTTTTGCATTCTTCTTTTTTACTAGCAGTTTTGAATGGCCGAACCATTTCCGAATGGAAACGAACATGCATTTCATTTGTTGCTCCGAAAACAATTGCTTGAAAAACTGAAGAAATAGTTAAATGCCAAGCAGTTTCTTTATCTTATAAAATATGTTAAGGCATATGAAAAATAAAGGCAAGGTTTTTTTAGCGTTTCATTACAATCTTAAGGCTATCCACAATATTACAGGTGTCTTATCTCATGGAGCCTCTTTCATTTCATTATGGGACAGGGCGTGGCATCAGGTACAGGTTCACAGCGATCCACCACCACCACACAACCTTTGTAGGTCCCAGAGATGGATGTCCATCTGATCTCCCCATTTCTGTAGGTGCGCTTGAGGCGTGCAGTGTATGGGATGTCTGCCCCGTACTTATATCCCACCATGCTGATACCACCATTGATACCTCCAGAGAAAATTGAAGGGATTCCGGCAGCGATGGTAGTCTTAGCGCCCACTGTGAGTGAAAGCTGGTGTCCCACCTTTGCTCCTTTTGGGTTGTCTTTTCGAGGGTAGCTGTCCGTTTCACTGAACGGCAATCATCGTTGGTGAGGACAGATATTTGCAAGGTCTCTGGAGGACACTCAATGACTTTAACCCCATCAGTCTCATACTTGACATCAGATATGTCCTCGCTGATTACATCTTTGTTAACGGTCAGGACCTGGTAGCTCTTGTACCAACGCTCAGAACCTTCCCACAGAACGAAGAGGGCCTTGTGTCTAAAATGCACCATTCCAAGACCATACTGGTTCTTCCCAACACAAACATCGCTGTCGGGGCAGGTCTTGACTGCATTCTGAGGCACTGAACCGTAGGAGCCATCCTTCCATTCTAAAAACTTAAAGTTGTCTTTGTTTACCAGGATCTCAAATGGGGTAGAGGCAGTAAGGACCCTTGTCAGGGTTGTAGAAGCCGGCCGCGCTACCGTGTTTGCTAACATAGTCGGTGCGTTTCGCCTTTTCATTGTAGATTGAAACTGCTCCGTTGGGGAGAGAGCCATCAAAGGTCTGCCATTTCAGGTTGGTTTGATCCATGCCCAGGTTGTGCTTACTACCTTTGAGAAAGCACAAATAGGAACACTATTTAAGTATAAACCAAATTACATAAATAATCAATCAATATATTCCTAATCCTTTTTAAATATCCAGCTATGTCATTGTCCTCAAACTAAAAATTCTTCTTTTTCCCTTTATTTTCATATCTTTTGTTCCTTTTCCCCCTCTTCCTCTAAAACACACACACACACACACACACTCACACACACACACACACACACACACACACACACTTATTTTATTATATATTATTATATATTATTTGTCATACATTTTATTTAATTCAAAAAATCACATTATGAAAAAAGAACAAGAATCAAAATGAAAAAGTAAAAATGTTAATGTTCATTTGAAGTTTACAGTTTTTGAGAGAGAAAGTTCCTGTTTTCACCATTGATCCAGTGAAGGACCCAAACACAGAGAAAAATAGGCAGACATGATCAGTTGAGTGGATTTATGGGAAGTTGCAAAAACTTACAGTGACAGGTCAAAAGTCCAGGGATCAGGCAGAGGGTCAGGCAGGCCGAGGTGACAGGTACGGTGGCCCTGAAGTGCAAATCACAACTGCAAATAGAAAAACGCAACAGCAAATCATAAAACTCAACGGCAAATAGGAAAACACAACGGCAAATAGGAAAACACGACAGCAAATAAGAAAACACGACAACAAATATGAAAACACGACAGCAAATATGAAAACACGACAACAAATATGAAAACACGACAGCAAATAGGAAAACACGACAGCAAATATGAAAACACGACAGCAAATAGGAAAACACGACAGCAAATATGAAAACACGACAGCAAATAGGAAAACACAACAGCAAGAATGAAAACACGACAGCAAATATAAAAACACTTCAACAAATATGAAAACACAACGGCATTAACTTCTACCGGAAAAGGTAGGGCCTATCTAGTAGAGGATGGACCCTCCTGATTGGACAGACGTTACCTTTTCCAATAGAAGTTAATGCCGTTGTGTTTTCATATATGCTGTCGTGTTTTCCTATTTGCTGTCGTGTTTTCCTATTTGCCGTTGTGTTTTATGATTTGCTGTGGCGTTTTTCTATTTGCTGTTGTGATTTGCACTTCAGGGCCACCGTAGCCAGGGTTCCATGTAACAGTTGCAAGAAAGGAAAGGCAGATGCTAAATTTGTCAAACTGACAGTGACTGGCATGGGGAAAAGAGGCTGGTATAAATACTGCAGAGCTGATAAGGATATGACGTGCAGGTGAGGGAGTATTTATTTAACCTTAAATGTTATGCCTCCAGTAGCTCAGTTCTCCCTGGGAGTGGCATTCATGTTTTCTGATGTTTTTCTTCTCTTTCTTTAGTTGTATATTTTAACTAAAGTGTTACTGTGTATTTGCATAATTGTAATGGTTACTGCTTTTAAAAAAAGAAAAAGAAAAAAACAGCCTCCTGTACTCCTCTACTATCTCTGCACCCATGTAGCAGTGCTTCGCCTCAATATAGTCCCAAGTCAATATCTGCCTAGGAAATCGCCTAGTCTTAATCTGCATGGCTATTTGTACACGTTGTGAATATGCAGGTCAGGTTTTTTGTTGTTGTTGTTGGCTCACTTTTACTCACGACATGCTAGCCGGCAACAAAGGATTCCATTCACTACGCTAAGCTAAACTAGCAGCGGTGCTGCCGGACTAAGACAACGCATGCACTGAGACAGAAATATGTTTGCCCACCTATCTAAATCTAGGGGAGATGGTGAATAATCCTATTTCAAATAACGGTGGCGTGTTCCTTTAATGTATGTTTCGTCTGAAATCTTCACTTGCCCATTATGATGTGATGAGCTTCATAGTAAGTGTAGCTAGCAGTAGTTTTTATACGATTACTTCAACCAAGCCTATACTTGCCCACATAAAGTACCAGGTAATCTTTTCCAGTTTAAAATAATATTCCTGATGTATGATCACCTTCCGTTTAGTCATCTACTCCCACGCCACTGTTACTTATTATTGTTCAGTGTCAGAGCCTTCACCCAGGCCAGGCATCCTGTTTCTAACCGCAGCGACGCGCAAAACTTGATTGGATTAATTGTTCATTTAAAGGTCGGAAAAAACAATAATAAACAAAATCCAATTGCCTGTAAAATACTGCAAAAAGGTGAACGTAGATGTGGAGAAACTTGCAGTCAACAGAAAATGAAAAAACCCAAGCGCACCCCCTCTCTAGCCTCCATGCAGGTGTTCAGGTGTATAAATAGACTGATTATTGTGAGACCAACCCCCATGACGTCCCTCACGTTACATAATAGGTGAAAACTATAAACCATAAACAAACATAATATACATGGCTTCTATATTCGGCCCCTAATTATTATACGGCAACAATAACAATTAATACATAACATAGGAGACCTGTAAGGCTTATTAATGTAGTATACAATGTCATATTCTTCTTTCTTCTAGAGGGGGTTTTACCGCCCCTCATGACTAGTCCAGTCAAGGAAAGTCAGTGTGTAGTCAGCTGTCTGAACAGAAAAAGAACAAGATGTACAACAAATCACATAGTGCCACATAGTGATTCGGGATCAGCTTTTCATCAGAATTTGATATGCCTCATAAGCATATTTTGTGGATTACCAATTAAAATGATCACTTGTTCATATGTCTAAAATCTTCACTTGCCCATTATGATGATATGAGCTTCATAGTTAGTGTAGCAAGCAGTAGTGTTGCAGGTCTGATGATGCTCTCTGAAACTTCACAAAAAGGATTGAACAGTCTTCTGTCACGCTTCTAAAAACCTCTGCTCTACCACTGGTGTCCTGCAATGAAATACCAGTATAAAAAAAGGGGACCAATATATGCAAAGGTTCAAATATTTGTACAATAAACTGATTTATGTCATTTATGCTACCACGTACAAATTGGGGGAAAAAGGAAAACTTTTACCAAACCTCACTCAAAATATTTTTTTTGCAGTTCTGACTTCCACAGAACACTTTACTGGAACCTGCATGTTTATGTGTTGTGTGGGTGTCTTTTTTTTTTTTTTTTCCAACACTCCTGCCAAGTCCTGCCAAGAACACTATTACAAGTTATTCTTCCCTACACTTCTACAGAACTGCCCCACCCTTATGTTAGGGATTTACCAACAATTGCGCGCACAAACACTTTTCTTTTTACTGATTCCTACTTAATCCCACTGTTTATAGGTCAAAATAAGATTATGGTTTGCCAAAACTTTAGAGGCCAATCTTTAGAGGTATCTTCCGGCTCTCTGTGTACAGCACTGTCAAATATATTTTGCCAATGTTGGAAAGCTTTTCTTGGCTCTTTACACTCCACTTACTGTAACATGTTATGTGGAATTAAAGGAAACATATAAGCCATTCATCTCCACACACTGCCAGAACAGAGAGCTTGTTCAAAATCAGCAAAGTATCCCTTTAAAGGTAGTCTATATCCATAACGTTTCACTTCCAGGATTGCTCCTGTTGAAGGAGATGATAAGTAAATTTTTTAGCTGAAAACAGCACAAGACTGAGGGTGCATGACAGTCTAATTATCTTGGCCTTAAGGCCTATATTCCAAAAAAGTATGATGGGATACTAATAATAACGAAACATAACATAGAAATATATGAAGAACAAGCAAGCAAAGTGCTGACAATATGACTATAGCTTATAATCACATAGTAGTGTCAAGTTTTGATGTTGTTCTTCCTAAACTGCCCTCCTAAAGGGTTTTTCGTTTATAATCAATAATATTCTTATGATGCTTGTTAGCTTGCTATGAAAAAACTAAAAACAAACAAAGGATGATTGAGGCTCTATAATTGCTTTTATCTACTAAATATTCAGTTGAATTGTGACATGCTTTCAATATAAAGTGGTATTAATACTCTTTCTTAGTACCCATTATATCTGTAGAGTGTACAACTTGAGCTTTATAATATTTACCAGGATATGTGTCTAGTTACTCATTTTTGAACTTCATTTATAAAGAAGCATTACTTACTTGGATTACTGACAAGGAGGAAGCGGTATGGGCTCAATTGGCTTGCTTCTGCACCGGTGTAAAGCAGGACCATGATTGAGTGCAGGGGGGACAGGGGAGGTACTGTACGATCACACTCTCTCTCTCTCCTTGTTCGAGGACTAGAGTCCCAACTAAGCTGATATAAAGGGCTCTGTACACTCTTTGTGAGGGGCTTTTTTTGTTTTTCCTCCTCTGCTCAAACCAGAGAGGGTGACCTGACGAGCAAGCAAAATATTTTTTCCCTAAGAATATAGGAAGATCTAGTTTAGTTCTGAAATAATTTGGTGCGCTTCAGTACTGAAACAAAACTGGTGAACGTTGGTTTGAACGGGTCTTTGGTCTCTTAGGTATGACTGGATGATTACGCTGTTTTTCCTCTCATGAAAGATTCACGACGGGACGTTCATGCTCAGGGGCTGACTGGGACAAAAATTCAGCCCTGGCACTGTAGTTACACCAGCCCACATTACCATGCAGCCCCACCCACGGACACGCGCATTCACTAATTACATTTGTGTACAGATGGTGAAATAATATAAGCAGTACCTTATGTAACAGATTTTTAAACATTTAATGTAAGTAACTGGCAAACAATGCGGAACTACTTTTTAAAGAGCACACGTTTATAACAAATCTGTTTATGCCGTTTGTATACTGTCATTCTCTACAGTATGTCGTTCTTTGTTGTCACTGTCTGTCTGTTTGATTGTCCGTGTTTCTCTCTGTTGACACCGTACATATTGTCCGTCTGGTTCTCCATCTTTTCATCTGTTTTAACTCTCTAACTGCAATTTTAATTTGTTTTTATGGCTGTCTGTAATTATACTTCAGGGTTTTTCCTTGCTCAGAATTGGCCTTTGGGGGAACACATAAAGCAAGGGGGTCTGGTCTCCCCCAGGAAATTTTGAGGGTAAAAGACTTCAATTCCTGCATTGTGATACATTTTGGGCACCAATTTATGGTAAAAATGTCTATATTTATGGCAAGGAAATCACAAAATTCTGGTGGCAGGTAACAATTTAAAATACAAAATATAATGGAATATTATTATATTCAATAGTCCAGTAAGGGGGCTTTCACGTCCGGGACATGGGCCGGACAGACACAGTCCAGTTGTTTTAGGGGCTTTATGGTAACTTTTTTTCCCCAAAGAGCACGTTTTGCTCCCAAGTTGAAAAATGTAGGATTGACTTTCAGAGGCTACTGCTTTTACGGCTAAATTGTAGAATAACACAATCATGTTATGGATACAAAACGTTGTGAAGTGTGTTTTCTACATTCTATTGATCAAAAATGATCAGTGATGATGCATGGATGTTGAGACTACAGTGTAACGGACCACCACAGTTCATGCATACATGTGAACCGCGGATTAATTGCAGAGTTAAACCTACAAAGTGTAAAATGTGACACTACGTGAATGGGGCACAGCAGAAAGACAGGGCGGAACGACGCTGCTTGTTCAGGGTTGTCATGTGTAGGCTACTCCTCTTCGCATCAGGTGTTAAAACCAACTGTACCAAAACACTGAATTAGACTACTATTTAACGCGACAACGAGGCGTATTTAATCGGTAATGAAACTGTCAATTTAATACTGATGCCGTCAGACGGCCGCGCGGACATACAGCCCGTCAGCAGCGGCTTCACGCTGCTACAGCCGGTCCCCCAGAGCAGCATGATCACCAGGAGTGATTTTTATGAAACTGTATTTTATTATTATTAATATCTTCATTGTTTACATCCTAAGGTAATACGACCGAAATAATATTATTAAAATAAAGAAATGTATACTATAACATCTAAATATGTTGCTAGATGTAGCATTATAGTTTTAAAAATATAAATAAACAACAAAGCAATCCAGCTTCCCTGGCCAAAATAGACCGAAATAATAACATTAAAAGAAATACAAATAAACCATGATACGATCTGGTGAATACATGTTGATTAAAACAGCGGTTATTGGGCTAAAAATACCAATAATAGCAAAGCTATACAGCTTCTCTGCCGTAGCCCAACTGGCAGAAAGAAACGTGCTGTGATCAGGGAATCCGTGTGTAGACCACGGATGATGCCTGTCATTGACTTACATAGGCATCGCATCCGTGGGCCCGTCACAGAATTTTTGGCGATTCCGTGAAACTGTCACAGATTTTGAGTTAAGGGGCCGTGTTCATTTCACGGAATTCTGTGAGATCAGGTTGAGCGTGACGTCACGTGCAAAGGGTCAATAGCAGAAAAAACGCGTTTGGCCCTATAACTCCCACACCGTACACCAGACATTCAAAAACCATACATCCATGCGTTCCCTGGATCGAACTGAATCACGTGATATAGGCCACGCCCATTTCCGCCTGGACTTTTATGCGTAAAAACTCGCGATTTATCAAAAACCTACCTTGTTGATAGACAAACTTGGCAGGTAGCATCTCCAGATGGGCCTGACAAAAAGTTATTAAAAGAATTTTGATAGCATAAAAATTGCACATATTACGCACACACATATTTGTGTAACTAACTATGAAAACACCAACTTTGCCATATCTTGGCCAAAATAAATGCTATCAATGCCAAACTTTAGATTCTTGTTTGCCGTGACCCTCTGAAGATCCCCCACGCATTTTATGAAAATTGGTCACTAGGGGGCGCTACAAGTACAAAAAGTTGATATCTCATGAATGGATCATCCAATTTTTACAAAATTTGATGGGTACCATCAAGGGCCACTCCTGAGGCCAACCCTCGAGTGGGGTACTGAGGGGTAAAAGTGGGCGTGGCCTATGGGACCCAAGTCTAGATTCACCACTTACACTAATGTGAACAACTTTAAATTTACAGGGTAGATGGACAATGGGCCATGGACCACACCTACCAAAAATTACACATGTGGACCACTAGGTGGCGCTATAATGTTTTTTTGCCTTTAATTCCCACATTCCCCAATTGACACATCGCACATTAGAAAACCTTACATCCACGTGTTCCTTGAATCAAGCTGAATCACATGATATAGGCCACGGCCATTTCCACTAAAAAGTTTTTCTGCAACATCGCGCAATGCGCAAACCCAGCGACCGATCAGCACGAAACCTGGTAGGTAGCCATCTCCAGAGGGACCTGACCAAAAGTTACTCAAAGAATTTTGATACGTGAAAGTATGCGCATTTGACGATAAGCAACGTTTATTTGTTTTGGCCAATAACTCAATGCATTTAAATGGGAAATTTGCAGTTGTAATATCTTTGCAACAGTAAATGCTATCAACACAAAACCCTGTGGATCAAACCTCTCGATATTCACCAACGTTTGCCTCCCCACGTAACGCTTTAGGTCCCGCTTTGGCGCAGCGCCCTAGGTCATTGGGGGCAACTGGCGCAGCTCAATGTGGCATCAGGGGCGACTAGCAACGAAGGCTTGGGCCCCGTCATAACTGCTTGCAGTTCTAGTTAACTTTATCTTGTTAAGCTCCACATTTATAAAACTACAGCTTAACATAGCTTATAGCTCAACAACTATTGGATGAATTGCCATTAAATTCATGTTCCCCAGAGGGTGAATCTAACTATTGAACGGATTGACAATACATTTGGTACAAATAACATTGGTTCACGGACATTAACTCCTAATGATGAGGTCAACATTTTTGTGTATCCAATACTTATACTAATAATACAAAACATGTGCAAAACTAATGATGAATGAGCAAGAATTAGAACGCTAACACAGTAATAAAATGATGCAAACATGCCTGCTGAACATCAACATAATAGCATGATAATTTGGTATATTAAAATGCTGATGCATTTAGCTTAAAGTGCTCATATTATGCACATTTTCAGGTTCATCACTGTATTTAGAGGTTATACCAGAATAGGTATATGTGGTTTAATTTTTCAAAAACCACTATATTTTTGTTGTACTGCACATTGCTGCAGCTCCTCTTTTCACCCTGTGTGTTGAGCTCTCCGTTTTAGGTACAGAGTGAGGCATCGCACTTCTGTTCAATCTTTGTTGGGAGTCGCACATGCGCAGTAGCTATGTAAGCACTGCTAGCTAGTCAGTTGCATAGTATGGGGGCGTGCCACGCTGCAGCTAGGCAAGCATTATAACGTGTGTTACAAAGTGACGCACGTTTGTCACGGAAGTAAAGTCTGGACTACAATAGAGCTGTTTGGAGCAGTTTGTAAACAGTGTTTTCTCTGGAAGATGGTAAGTCCCTTTCGGGTGGACTTTGGCCTTTTTCACTGTGTAAACCTATAACGTGCAGAAAAAGATATATACAATAAAGGAAAGGGAAAAAGTAAAAAAACATAATATGACCACTAGCACCACAATGCTTAAACTGTACAGCCTCAAGGAGCTGCTAACATGACTGTGTGGTAGGAAGGCTTATACGTGTGTTCGGAAAACCTATTCTCACTCCCAACTTGTCAATTATGGCAGTTTGGTCAGTGGCCCTCAGCGTCTGATACTAATGCACAAGGCACAATTTAGCATCTGTGTGAAAGGACATAGTATACAAAGTACAGGAGGCCGCTGTTTTTTTTTTTTTAAAGCAGTAATCATTACGATTATCCAAATAAACAGTAACACTTTTCTTAAAATATACATATAACAAAAGAAAAACATAGGCACTGGTGTTTGTGTCCCGTAAGTCAACTTTGACTAGTTGACATTCTTAACTAATGTCACATGCATAAGTTATGTAACAAACATTTATTTTAACCCAAACCAAGATCTTTTCCTAAACCTAGCCAAGTAGTTTTGTTGCCTAAACCTAACCCTATCCTGCACATTGAAAAATAATGCATCACAAGGGTCCTGACCACACGTTCGTATGTGATGAGGTGGGAGTTGTAGTGTGTTGGTTGGGAGGATAATTAGATTACATTTCTAAACAGACTTCATTTTCAACAGTGATTTCTGTTTGGTTCCAGCGAGTAAGGTGCGGGGTTGCATTTGCGCACACACAGGACGATATGCGCTCATTGTCATAGGAGCCAAGCTGCCATGTTCACCGTGAAAAATGCAAGGGCTTTATCACAGAAAGCAAAGACTAATTTCCACCAAAGTAAGTCCAGTCCACCATCAGGAAACATAAATGCCACTCCCAGAGAGAACTGAGATACTGGAGGCATATAATGTAAGGTTAAAGAATAGTCACTCACCTGCACGTCATGTCATTTTCAGCTCTGCAGTATTTATACCAGCCTCTTTTTCACAGTCACTGACAATTTGGCAAAGTTGGCATCTGATAAGATCTGGTGAAACAAATGTTGATTAAGACAGCAGTTATTGGGCTAAAAATACCAGTAATGGCAAAGCTGTATAGAGCTTCTCTGCTGCAGCCGACTGGCAGAAAGAATCGTGCTGTGATCACGAAAAATGCTTCCCATTGAAATACATTAGTTTAAATAACGTGCTCAAAAAAAGAGATAAACGTGTTCGTGTACATGAATCAATAGATTTAATTACGTGACCATATCAGCAGAGCGGAGGTGTTCACAAGGGAAAAAGCTTGGAGTAAGAATAACGAGACTACAGCTAGCCTTCTCTAACACTATTACTGTACAAGGCACAGACATAATTTGGCCTGTTTCCATGTAGTTACATAGTCACTGATATGGTCATAACCACTACAGTGCTCAATTACCTATTTTTGAGGGGGAAATAAACTAAAACTTTTTGCTGCAAAGGCATGACCTGTCCTCTGGAGGACATCCACCAAACCACCAGGTGCTCGGTGGATTGTTGTCGGCCGCGGCAGGCAAGGCACACTTTAGAATATGCCCCCACAACTGCCATTTTGGGACTGGGAGCTCTGGGCATTAGCTGCAGCAACTCCAGTTTGCTAGGACCGATTCTGGTCGGTTTTTTTTCAATCGACATATTTATAGCGATCAAGATTAACGTAAAAATTGGCCGGAGTTCTCCTTTAAACGAGGCATGATGAACGTGCATGATGAACGCGCATAATGGACGCAAGCAGACCCACGGGTCTGCGCCCGCCCATGTCGTACTGCACTGCGCATGCTCTTATTACTGTTCTCCCGAGGTCCTGTAGCTGTAATAATGGATATAGCTAATGGTTGTAATTCACCATGTGTTCTATTAATACATCCATGGTATTACCTTATGATACATCGGAGGGCTGTATGCTGTAAAGCCTTTAACGTGGATGAGAGATGAAGCTGCAGACCAACCTTAGTAGCGAGCGCTAGAGAGCTAGCTAGTAGCACGACATAATGATTACATCTCCTTGGTTGTCTAAATACATCCATCGTTTATTTAGATAAGCATGTAAATGAATATTTGAGTGATGATGACACAGATTTGGTTTGCATGTAAGTTTATTTTATTTGAAACAATGAACCATTAAATACATTTTTCATACATTTCAATTGTTGCTTGAAAAAATGTAAATTTAAGTAGTTTTACTGTCTCATAAAATATGTTAAGGCATATAAAACAAAAACAGATTTATTTTTAGCTTTTCATTACAATGGTATGGACAAACAATATGTCAGGTGTCGTATCTCATTAAACCGCTTCCATTACTCTTTTTTTAAGGGACAGGGCCTGGCGTTAGGTACAGGTTCACAGCGATCCACCACACCCCGGACTTCTCCCATTTGGACGCTTTTGTAGGTCCCAGAGATGGACGTCCATGTGGTCTTCCCATTTCTGTAGGTGCGCTTGAGGCGTGCAGTGTATGGGATGTCTGCCTCGTACTTATGTCCCACCATGCTCACACGGCAGGAGTGGTTTGGTGGGATATTGGTCTCAACAGAAACAGAGTGGGTGGTCGACTGGGTATGAGTGGTCCCCTTGGTGAACTGGAGGGTTGTTTCAGCGCTAACCTCAATGCTTGCGGACATGATTTCGGGGATTCCGGCAGTGATGGTACTCTTGACGCCCACTGTAAACGAAAAGCTGGTGTCCCACCTTTGCTCCTTTTGGGTTGTCTTTGAGAGGGTAGTTGTCTGTTTCACTGAATGGCAATCATTGTTGGTGAGGACAGATATTTGCAAGGTCTCTGGAGGATACTGAATGGGTTTAACCCCATCAGTCTTATACTTGACATCAGATATGTCCTCGCTGATTACATCTTTGTTAAAGGTAAGGACTTGGTAGTTCTTGTACCAATACTCAGAACCTTCCCACGGAAGGAAGAAGGCCTGATTTTTAACATCTACCTTCCCAAGACCATCCTTGTTCTTTCCAACATATATATTGCTGCCGGGGCAGGTCTCGATGGCATTCTGAGGCACTGAACCGTAGGAGCCATCCTTCCATTCTAAAAACTCAAAGTTGTCTTTGTTTACCAGGATCTCAAATGGGGAGCCACGATGCTCTTTCTCATAATAGGGGTAGAGGCAGTAAGGACCCTTGTCAGGGTTGTAGAAGCCGGCCGCGCTACCGTGTTTGCTAACATAGTCGGTGCGTTTCGCCTTTTCATTGTAGATTGAAACTGCTCCGTTGGGGAGAGAGCCATCAAAGGTCTGCCATTTCAGGTTGGTTTGATCCATGCCCAGGTTGTGCTTACTACCTTTGAGAAAGCACAAATAGGAACACTATTTAAGTATAAACCAAATTACATAAATAATCAATCAATATATTCCTAATCCTTTTTAAATATCCAGCTATGTCATTGTCCTCAAACTAAAAATTCTTCTTTTTCCCTTTGTTTACATATCTTTTTTTGCTTTTCCTCCTCTTCCTCTAAAACACACACACACACACACACACACACACACACACACACACACACACACACACACACACACACACACACACACACAAAAACACAGTATTCCTAATGCTTTTAGCTAAATTTGTAATAAATGCTACAGGGCAAACAAAAACTAGCTAATGGAGAGCGAAAATCTAAACGTTTATTCCAATTATTTTTTATATCACTTATCTTGCTTTCTTAATAAAAAAGGAGGTCACTGACTGCTGTCATTAATTAGAAATAGTCAAATTGACCTAAACCCCGCGCCCAAACAGCGATTGTCCATCCGTAGCTTTGCCACCATAACTATGCACGGCTGTCAGTCAGTCTTTAGATTAGGGCTGCTCGATTATGGAAAAATAATTTTGGTCAATATTGAAATTACAATAATTTAACATGATTAGGCTACTTGTTGACTTCTCAATTATTGAACTTAAAAAACAGTGGAAAAAGTTAAATAAATCAACAGTAAAAAAAGAACACAAGACAAAATAAGAGTTTACTTGCTAAACTTAATGAGCTAAATAATTGTTTTTCTCGATTATTCTGTTTTTGTGATTATTGGGAGCCAAAATCATAATCACGATTAAATTTCAATTAATTGCACAGCCCTATTTTAGATTTCTCCACATATGTTACACCTGTAAAACTAATTAAACGTATTTAGAGGGTTATGTCTATTTCCATCCTCAATTCAAAAACACAACAACAAGTGTGTTGTGGATTCAATTGTGTGCTTAACTGCTCAATCATGAGATGAAATTGTTAACATGCAGCACAAAAAAGGGAAAAAAAGACTTTAAGATATCCACTTTATTTGTCAAACTCAGATTCCTGAGATCTTGTATTAGTTTCATCTGAACTTTATAAATGAATTTGTTCACATAGCGAGGACCCCATCGTGCACTTACAATTGAATTGCCTTTATAAGCAATCTTTTAGCAGCCAGTATGGGCAGTAGGAACAATTACTGCAACCAAAAACCCTGTTAACATATGGACTAATGAAGATTGTATCAAGATAGACTAGAAGAATGTCAACCTATAAGTTAACATTAAAAGACAAACATACTGTTTTCAAGGCCTTGTTTTTTTATGCTAAAATGTACTGTTACTGTTCTAGCTCCATAGTTTTCTTCTGTTTCCCTCTATGTGTAGATTTTATTTAAGTGATGCATAAATGAGGACACTTGGAAAATAAACCGCAGAATGGGGAATAGTTGTTTTATGGTAGTTTTAGTTTACCTAGATTGTCGTTCTTCTCACTGGCTGAGGAAAGAGCAGGCAGAGCAATCAGCAGCAATACTCAACAGCTTCAGCTGCAGATGAAACAGAACAAAATAACTGTTAGTTGCTGTAGTAAAATAACTTCAAATCTAACCCTGGTGAAAATATCAGAACATCAGATGTTGAGCTACTCCCGCTGGGACCCCATTTTTGCCATGATGACACACACAGACTCACAATGTGAAAACAATACCAGGGTCTCTGTCACGGCTGGAAATAAAGTAAACATAGTTTTGAGATACAATCAGTTATCACTAATAATGTGTGCTGCCGTAGGTGAGCAAACAAGGAAAGGATCCAAATGAGACAAAAGCAGGCAGATACTATCAGTTCACTGGAGTTATGGGGAAGTTGTAAAAACTTACAGTGACACCGGTCAAAATTCCAGGGATCAGGCTGAGGGTCAGGCAGGTAGGACGGAAGATAGGCGCCAGGTGACAGGGTTCCAGGTAACAGATGCTAGAAAGCAAAAAGGCAACTTTGCCAAACTGTTAGAGAGTGGGGGAAAGAGGCTGGTATAAATACTGCAGAGCTGATAAGGAAATGGCGTGGCAGGTGAGGAAATGGGCAGGGATCTCAGGTAAGGGAATTTTTGTACTTCATCTTAAATCCTGTTTATCCAGTTTTTTTTTTTTTTATTGTATCGTATAGTATAGTGGAACCCTTAGAAAAAGGAACACTAGGAAGAATCAGACATACACTGTAAAAGAATAATTTGCCAACATGTTTCCTGCCAAGCCGTTAAAGTGTTCACCATTTCTCCTGCTTTTTAGAAATGATTTAAAAGATTCTGTATCTTTAAGGCTCGAAAAGGTCAGGGTCGCAGATCTGCAAGATCTGCCAGAAAGTAAAGCAGAGTTCAGCTAAACAGCACCCATTCATCTGCAGTCACAAGGTGGTTGCCTGCCATTCAGTATTAAGATAGTCGGATAATCAAAGGAACTTTGCCCTTTTCTACTTTTCATAAGATGTCACGCAAAAACTGGTTTTCAGCCTCCGTCTTGTCAGCTGTCTGAGCAGGAAAAAGATCAAGATGCAAGATGTACAGTAAAATAAATCATCTTGACACAAACCTTTCTTTTTAGGTCACACAGTGATTCAGGGTCAGCTTTTTATCAGAATGTCATAGGCCTCCTGCATATTGTATGGATTACCAATTAAAATGATTATTATTTTAAGTTCATTTCTAAAATCTTCACTTTCCCATTGTGTTTTGTACTGAAATACTAATAACCTAATAAAGGTTTAAATTCTTTTACAGGTGTGGCTTTCACTTTGCTTGTCATTAACACATATGTATGTGTGTGGGTGTGTTCAAGTTCTGCTTGTTTTTCTGGATCCACACTCAGACACACAAAGTCCTGCTAATAACACTATTATTCTTTTGCAGCTGTAACTTCAATAGATATCAAATTAAACAAGATGGAAACACACTCTGCACTCTTTCTCATGGTTGTAATATTTCAGTCTTTGCTTGCTTTATTGCTGGTTAAAATATTAAACAAGGCATTTACAAAATGGTTATTATGTTTAAGTTTTCTTTCACGAGCTTACCCGCCCATGAAGATGAACGGCAGGGAAGCTCAGGTAGGGGATTTTTTTACTACAGTTTATTTATTGTTTTATTTTACCTGCAATTGTCATTTATGTTTCCTGATGGAGGACACACTCGTGTTCTCTGGAGGATAGTGGGACATTTTAGACAAAGGAAGAATCAGACATACACTATGAAATAATAATTCACCAACATGTTTCTTGCTTGGCCAGTAAAGTTTCCTCCATTCTCCCTGCTTTTAGAATTGATTTTAAAGATACGGTACTTAAGGCTGTACATTGTTAGGGTCACAGTTCCTGGTGAGATAGTGTCAAACCTTACTATTTGTTAGTTAATTTGTTAATTCCCCAAAACACACACCACTTTGTTGTTTTACTGTAAAACTCCTTGTAACTTTGTTTAAAAAATGTGCTATATTACCACTTATAATTATTGTTATTAAATCCAAATGTAAACCAAGTTCCATTAGTAACCCTCAAACATATTTTTTATATTCCTTTTCATGTCTTAAGATGTCACAAAAAACAAGATGCAAAAATGAATTATTATTACAAGATGTACAATAAGTCATTTTGCCACAACATTATCTTATTGATTTAGGATCAGCTTTTTATACAAATTGCATAGGCATCCTACATATGTTATGGACTGCCATATTATTATTTATTTCTTTAAGTTCATTAATGTTTTTGCTAAAATCTTCACTTGCCCATTATGATGTGATGAGCTTCATAGTAAGTGTAGCTAGCAGTAGTTTTAATAAGACAAGCCTATACTTGCCCTTTTTAAGTACAAGGTAATCTAATTTTCCAGATCAAAACGATATTCCTGATTTACGATCACTTTACGTTTAGTCATCTACTCCCACACCACTGTTATTTATTATTGTTCAGTGTCAGAGCCAAGACATTGTGAAATTATATTGACTTACAGTGTCTTACAGGCCATCATTCTGACCTACTTTGTCCTCGGCTAGAAACATCTATCGGCAGCCATCAAGGAGTGTAAAAAGACAATTCATGCTGATAATGATAACAGGGTTCTTTATTGATCCATGCTCTTCCCTCCTCCTGCTATGTGTCCAACATGAAATGAACCACAGAGACAAGCTGTAGAATACTATTAGTGCTGTACAAACTTAACTAGGGTCTATGCAAGCAGTTCCGTGAGGCTGTGCTTTGAGCTAAATGCTAACATGCTCATGACAATGCTAACATAGGGATGTTAAGCAGGTTTAATGTCTACCAGAAAACAGCCCACAAAACAAGCGGAGAAACTGCTTTCAGGTAATATGCTCCAAGACTGTGGAACACCAGCTACATTAGAAATACAAGGTCTGTTGACACGTTTCAAACTCAACTGAATATCTACTTATTCAGGCTGGCCTTTAGTTAATGTAGTTTGCTTTTAGCTTTTTCTACTGCCACTGTTACTACTTTAAGCTCTGTGCCTTTATATTTCTATTGTCCTTTATTCTATTGCTATGCACTTAAGTATCTTATAAGAGCAGAATAAATATGGCTATGTAATATGAACAGTGTATGAACAACATGTACAGATAAGTGCAATGTAGTAGCAGTGACATTATAATAGTAGTAAGAATAATATAGATATATGTAGTGTATTAGCAGAATATATAATAAGAAAAACAGAATAAATATGGATATTCTGTATGAACCATATAGACAGATATGTACAGTATGTACAGCTATGTGCAGTGTGGTAACATTATAAGAGTAGTAAGAATAAGTGTATGTGCAGGATGAATAGTATGAAGAGCAGTAGAATATGGTTATTTATAGGTGTAATTATAGTATGTACATTTGTAAATAAATAAATATATATATTTATTGTGCTCTTGTAACACTGCAATATATTTCTTGTCCTGCCTATGCACCACCTGTCTATACTTGAATATCACATTGCACTTTTCTGCTTTTTTGCACTTCTGGTTAGACGCAAACTGCATTTCGTTGTCTTTGTACTTGTACACTGCAAAATGACAATAAAATTGAATCTAAATTTAAATCTAAAATGTGACTTATGTATGTTGTCTTTTATAAATATGTATTAGGCCTATTTAATGAATTACTACCACTGAATAAAGACATTGTCACTAAAAACTTTAACCTACTGTGAATCAATCCACCTTGTTCTATTTAAGCACCTTTTATTTTTTATTTATTATGCATTTATTTGTTTACCATCTCCATTTTCTTGTTTTAATGTTTTTGCTTAATCACCAACTAAAACTATGCAATGATACTGGTAGATTCTTTTATTTTAAAAAGTATTTTCAACATGTAAAGTTTTCTTCTAGACACAGAAAGACACAAAATACATTTTCCATTTACCACACAGCATGTGTATGGCATATTTGTTTTTATTGTGACACATCATTTGCTTTCAATATCACAAATATCAGATGTTGTTTAAAAAGATATCTTTGTTTGAGTTTTCAATTTTAGTTGTCTTTTAAGGACATGGCTTCAGGCCAGCTACCGGTTCACAGTGGTCCACCACGGCTCGGACTTCTCCGATCTGGACTCCGCCATATGTCCCCGAGATGGACGTCCACTGGGTCTCTCCATTGCAGTAGGTGCGGCTGAGGCGGCTGTGAGGGATGTCGGCTTTGAGCTTGCGTCCCTCCATACGGACTCTGCAGGAGTGGTTTGGCGGATGCTGAGCTCCACAGACACGGAGTGGCTGAGCGACTCCACCACCGTGGTTCCCTGGAGAACTGCAGCGTCTTCTCCGCACCTATCTCAATGCCCCCGGTGCCGATGAAGGGATTTTAGCTGTGATACTGCCAGTGACACCCAACATGGCTGGATCGGCCGATGTTCCAGGTGGTCTCCACCTCTGTGGTCTTTGAGATGGTGACTGTCTTCACCACCGTCTGGCAGTCGTTGTTGGTAACCCCGGAGATGCGCATGGTCTCAGGAGGATACTGGAAGATGGCGACATCATCGATGGCATACTTGACGTCAGTGATCTGCTGGCTGTAGGCATCTCTGTTGATGGCCAGGACCTGGTAACTCTTTACCAATACTCATCGCCTTCCCAAGGCAGAAAGAAGCCCTTGAACTGAGGAACAACCTTCCCGAGGCCGTACTTGTTCTTCCCAACGTAGATGCCAACAACCGGGCAGGTCCAGACTGAATGCTGGGCCACTGCGCTCCTTCCACTCCAGGAACTCAAAGTTGTCCTGGTTGGCCAGGATCTCGAACTCGGGGGCGTAGTACTCTTTGTTTCCGTAGGGGTAGCAGCAGTAGGGGCCCAGGCTGGGGTTGTAGAAGCCGGCCTCACACTTGTACTTGCAGACGTAGTCGGTGCGCCGGTGTAGCCGTTGTAGATTGCAACGGCTCCGTTGAGCACAGAGCCGCCCCAGGTCAGCCACTCCAGGTTGACGTTATCACCGAACATGTAGGGAGGAAGGGAGATCCTGCTGCTGCTCCAGGTCAGCAGAATTTAAAGGACCCGACACCACATTGCCAGCTGGTTCAGGCACCACACCCTCCAGCTCTGGATTCAGTAAGGAAACTGTGTAAAAAAACAACAGACAGATAGACAGACAGTTTACACATTTAACCACACACATGTTATAATAAGGAAAACTAATTAAACTGAAAATTAGCTTAGCAAGAGTCAGAGGACCCGACACCAGGGACCAGACCGTCTGGAACATCTGGAAAACATCTGCTTCAGAATTAATTTAGCCTGCTTGGTTAGGTATATTCAACAGCTGCAACCCAAAGCTACCATCTGCGTCTGTTTATGTCACAAGAAATATGGAATATATACGAAATGTTTACTCATTCCTGTGCTGTGAGCTCTTCTTCACGATGAAAAAGAAAAAGGAACACTAGGAAGAATCAGACTTACACTGTAAAAGAATAATTTGCCAACATGTTTCCTGCCGAGCCATTAAAGTGTTCTTCATTTCTCCTGCTTTTTTAGAAATGATTTAAAAGATTCTGTATCTTTAATGCTCGAAAAGTGTCAGGGTCGCTAGATCTGCGAGATCTGCCAGAAAGTAAAGCAGAGTTCAGCTAAACAGCACCCATTCATCTGCAGTCACAAGGTGGTTGCCTGCCATTCAGTATTCAACATGGTTATTATGTTTAAGTTTTCTTTCACTAGCTTACCCGCCCATGACATTAACTGAAATATACCGACTATAATCATTCACATATTGATTAATTCATTAGAAATATACAGAATGCACAGTTGGTTGGTTCCCTATCTCATATTACGGGTGGATCACGTTCTCACCTAAAGTGAACTGAACTTTGGTGCACATAGAAAGCAAACAGAGACCCACATTGTCAGGCTGACCAGAGACAAGAATGGGACAGTTAGGTTTAGAAAAAGATCCCGGGTGGGGTTAAAATGTGTGTTAGGGTTAGGGGTTAGGGGTTAGGGTTAGGGTACTCCTGTGTTGTTCTTTTCTGCAAATTTGCATCCTACATATGTTATGGACTACCACTTAAAATGATACATTAATTTAAGTTCATTAATGTTCTTGCTTAAATCTTCACTTGCCTATTATGATGTGATGAGCTTCATAGTAAGTGTAGCTAGCACTTTCAGGTCTGCACTTGTTTTTTAGAGATCACTTCAACCCAGCCTACTTGCCTCTATATGTTTCCAGGTAATGGGATTTTTGGGTTTAAAAAAACATTCCTGATGTATGATCACCTTCCATTCAGTCATCTACTCCCATGCCACTGTTACTGTTTATTGTTCAGTGTCAGAGCCAAGACAAAGTCAAAGTATTTAGGCCTACAGGGTTTGTTCAATGACAGCCATGAAGACATTTGAAAAACTCCACCCATGTGTCTTTAAAGACACAACGAAATACAAATATGCTTTTACCTCCTAATCATGTGTATTTTTGTCAATTGTTCAGTTATCTCTGTTTCATGCCAATTATGTAAAGAATCATTTTGGAGCAATTTACAATTTAACATCAAAATCATTGTCTTGATCCCTTCCTGTAAAACCTTATAATAGTTTAATAACTTGAACGTTTACATAAATGTATCCAATGAAATGTACTTTGGTGTGACCAGGTAACCCGCCCATTACATTAACATAAAATATGCCAACTAATAATTTACACATTGATTAATCAGTAAATAAATAAACAGAATGCACTGTTCTTTGGTTCACTTCTTTTATTTTGTGTTATCACCTAAAGTGTTGTTATTGTTATTCTTCTTTAACCCCACAGTTTAGGTCAAAATGAGATTATTTGGACCAACCAAAAGTCCTTCTCCATCGCCTTCTTGAACTCCTCCCACACCATTTCTCCCAGTCACCCCCCTTCAGGGTTTTCTATCGTTGCCCATGTGAGCATTGTCTCATCTACATCTAACTTTAGGCAGAAAAGTGAATGAGAGCATTTTCCCAAAATGTTAAACTATGGGTTTGTCTAACCCTAATCATCATTCATAAATGTTGACATAAAACACAAAGCAACAGACAACTAAATATGATAAAGAAAAGAGCTATAAAAGAGGGATGAACTTTGTGTCTTATTGATTTCTTCTACCCCAATATTTAATGGTCAAAGTCGAAGCCCAGATGAAGTGAGAGTATGTTTGTTTTTGATTAAGCAATAAGGCAGCTATATACTGTGTGCCTGGATACATTGGACAGGTTCATAAATCTGAAGGTGATTAATTCTCATAAATTTCAATCACTTATGTTGACTAATTTGAAAATGTTACAGTAGTTAATCTTTTGTTGCAGGTTAGAAGTAGAAAGTCAATTTATGCAAGAAATGTACTACCACTAACCTAATTAAAAAGTTAACATTTTAAAACAGCATGAAAATGGGATTTTCTCAAATTCATCAACAGACAATTCAATAGTTTTCGTCTCTCGCATGATCAATCATGTGTGTTTTATCTGCAGGTGAAGCTGCCAGTGTTGGCCCTGCCTGTTCTGTACACCGAAGGTAAACTAAAGTTTTCCATGC
Source organism: Sander vitreus (assembly GCF_031162955.1). NCBI lineage: Eukaryota > Metazoa > Chordata > Actinopteri > Perciformes > Percidae > Sander > Sander vitreus. Next base: position 31,896,366 of record NC_135859.1, read on the forward strand.
TGCTGTTACTTTGCCAAGTGTCACATAAAATAAGATAAGAAAAGATATTGCTTTTATTCAAAATGTAAAGAAAAAAATTTATGGGGGGGAGGGGGGGTGCACTTTTCATTTGTGTTTTGGCTAAAGAATCCTAGAAGCATATAAGAGGTGGCATGGTTAATTGGGAAATGTGAACGTTTTTAAGAGTTATTATCCCATAAAAGAAAAAGAAAAAAAGAATTTGCACATGCTTTTTGTAATCTTTATTCAAGTCTTCCTAGATGTAAACAAGTATGTACAGATATCCCAAACAATACAAGGGCATATTATACTAATTTAAAATTGTTTCATATGATTTCATAGTATGTTCAGTGGTTTTGTGCTGTGTTTTAGATGAAGCTCTCAGTGTTGTTGCTGCCGGCCCTGCTGACTATGTCTTCAGCTGGTCTGCAAGACTCCAGCCTGGAATGGCAGACCTCGTATGGCTCTCTCCCGTCTGGTGCCGTTTCAATTTACAATGGAAATGCCGCTCGCTACGACTATGTCTGCAACTACAAGTGCTCATCTGGCTTCTACAACCCCAACATGGGTCATTACTGCCACTACCCCTTGTCAGGGAAAGAGAATCTTGCCAGCTCATTTGAGTTCCTGGTAAACAAAGACAACTTTGATGTTTTAGAATGGAAGGATGGCTCCTGGGGTTCAGTGCCTCAGAATGCAGTGTACACATGCTCCCCCGGAGACACGTATGTTGGGTTGAACGAGTATGGTCTTGGGAAGGTACATGTTAAACACAAGGCCTTCTTCCTTCCCTGGAAAGGTCATGAGTATTGGTACAAGAACTACCAGGTCCTGACCATCAACAAAGAAATAAACAGCGAGCACATGTCCAATGTCAATTACAACACTAATGTTACAGTCTTCCAGCATCCTCCAGAGACCATGACCAAGTCCATCATAGCCAACAATGAGTGCAGCCCAGTTGTGAAAAGAGTTGAGCTCTCAAAAACCTACATGGAGGAGAAAAGGTGGGACACCAGCACTGCCATCACGACTGGGGTCAGTAGTAGCATCACCGCCCAAATCCCATTCATCGGCTCTGCAGATATCGCGCTCAGTGTTGAAACAACAAAGCAATTCTCCAGTGGAACCACTGTGGTGGAGTCGAAAACCTACTCGGTCTCTGTGGAGCAAACTGTCCCACCAAACCACTCCTGCAGTGTCAGTATGGTGGGATATAAGTATGAGGCAAACATCCCCTACACAGCTCGTCTCAGCCGCACCTACAGAAATGGGCAGACGACATGGGCGTACATCACTGGGACCTACAAGGGCGTCAACGTTGGAGAAGTCCACTCTGTTGTGGATCGCTGTAAACCTCTACCCAATTCCAAGCCTTGTCCCTGAAAGAAAAATATAATCTTAAGATATCTGACATAATCAATGTTAAATATTGGTGAAAATGAAAAATGTACTATACTAATTCTAGTTATAATTGGCTGGGCAACAGGACAGGAGTGGTGAAGGAGGAGTCAAGAAAGCTTCCCTGAGATGACATATTCAATGATTTCAGCAGAACACTGAAAAAGTACTAACTTTTCACCACAGAAAGCAGAGAACATAATATGTTAAAGGGCTTTTTCATTTTGAGCTTTATATTTTTCTCTGTTAAGTCCCAGTCAGTAATTTTTGGAATGTACTGTTTTTAAGGAGTTTTTGTTTGTTTTGTTTTTCCATTGACTGTATTTTTGATTAATAAAAGAGAAGACATGCAGTGCCATCTCAGTTCAGACATTAAAGCTTGTGTTTTCATTTTATAGTTTCATAGTATAGTAGGTGACATGCAAAACCCTTTGTTACGTGTGCATGTATGAGGAAGCATTTTTGTGATTCTTGAATGATTATAATAAATACAGTGGCGAATCAGGTTCCTGGACCCTGGGCCTTCAATAAAACATACAAGCCATTTGACTGGTTTACTGATGTAAATAAACCTATCATCAGCAACGGAAAACAATAACAACTTCATAGATTTAGTTTTTGTACACTGTTAGACCATAATGGTCTTGTGAATCAAATTAAGTACAACTGAAGACAATACACAGCAGCTTTTGGTTACTGAAGCATGAGGAGGACACACTGTGAAGGGGATCAAGCCTTCGCTGTGGAACGGCATCACTGTTAGATGTTCCCCCACAAATGAATTTTAATCCCACCACAAAAGCAATTTTAGGCTTTTGGACCTGCAGTGTGTGTTTCTTCTGTGTTGCCTTTTTAGAAAAAAAGGGAAATGCACCGTTTATATCTGATTCATAAAGTATACCTTTCTTTCTTAAGTTTCTTATATCTGGATTTCTTTTTATAACAACATTGAAGTAATAAATGAAGTGTTGGCTTATTTATCTGTAGTTGTTTTTTACCATTACCATGCTGCTGGTCATGTCTGTAACCATCATACTGATTAGTTTGCCTGTAAGTTTATTTTTGTAACAATGATTAAATGTTCTCATGGATTTTATTTTTTACTTGACAAACAATATGTTGAGAAACATAGACACATGTATACATACATACAGACACATTTAAATGACAGATTCTGGAGGTAACCGGCTCTATCTAGCCTACTGCTCCCAATAAGTGACAAAATAACGCCAACATTATTGCTCCGGAGGGCTGCGGACTGCCGGAGCTGGGACGCAGTCGGAACGCAGCTGTTCCGCAGTCAGTGGAAATACACACATTGACTTTAATGGAAACCTAATGACTCCGCTGACGTTCATGGAGCGGATCCGCAGCCGTTACGCATCCAGTGGAAATTGCCGGTGAGGGAGGGGCTTTCTGACAGCCCGTGTATGAACTGCAGCTACATGCCGTGGGCATTGAGGGCTGCTAAACCAGTGCAGGTTGGGTCCCCGATGGGTGACTCTTCATTAGACCTGTTGCCACCAGCCCAACCTTGGATTTGAGGGGACTCAACAGGTGCCTGAAAGTGTTACCATTTCACATGCTGACTACGGAAAATTTGCTGTGCACTTTCGCTCAGGGAGAGTGGTTTGCATAGACCTGAAGGATGCCTACTTTCATGTCCCCATTGTACGTCAGCCTAGACAGTTTCTGCGTTTTGCCTATCGAGGCCAACACTGGCAGTTCAGGGTGCTTCCATTTGGGCTCTCCCTATCTCCGAGGCTGTTCACCAGGTGCATGGCGGCAGCCCTTGCACCTCTGCAGTCTCAGGGCATGAAGATCCTGCCATACCTGGAAGACTGGCTTATCTGCGCACCATCCCGTGGCCAGGTGATCCAGGACACATCTTGCCTCCTCTCCCACGTGGCCGTGCTGGGCCTGAAGGTAAATCTGGAAAAAAGTTACCTGAATCCCTCTCAGACCACCACCTTTATTGCCATTGCCTTGGACACAACAACCATGTTGGCCCTCCCCGTGTGGACAACATTATCCGCTTCCTTGCTCCTTTTTGAGTGTGCAGGTTGTTACCCTATGTCATGTTCCTGCATCTCTTTTGGCAAGCTGACGCCGGTGTCAACGGTTGTTCCGTTGGGCTTGCTGTCGCTGCGCCCCCTTCAGAGGTGGCTGAACAGCTTTCACTTGTACGCCAAGTGGCACAGATACCGGAGGCTCAGGGTTTCACAGCAGTGCCTCCTTCCCTGGCTCCATGGGGGGACAGGTCTTACCTATCCAGGGGCATCCCTATGGGCTCCATTCCGTGCAGGCGGGAGATTGTAGCCACAGATGCCTGCCTCTTGGCGTGGAGTGCAGTGTGGCAGGGCAGGACAGTTCAGGGGCATTGATCTGTGGCCCAAGACCACGCCGCACATATCAATGTTCTGGAGCTGCGTGCGGTGCACCTGTCTCTTGAGCACTTCCTGCCATACCTGAGAGGACGGCATGTGCTTGTACGGTCGGACGCGCCTCAGAGGAGATGACTCAGTGCCCCTTTTAGTTCTCCCTGACGTAGATGACCAGCCCTCTGGGTCAGGATGCGCTGGTTCATCCCTAGCACGTGGGTCTGAGGTATGCCTTTCCACCGCTTTCTCTGATTTGGTGGACACTAAAGAGAGTTCTTCGGGAGGGTCACCGGGTGTTGCTGGTGGCCCCCAACTGGTCAAGCAGGACGTGGTTCTCTCTGCTGCACAGACTTTGTCGCAGCGCACCGTGGCGTCTCCCAGATAGAAGAGCCCTACTGTCTCAGCTGGGAGGTCAGATCTGGCACCCCAATCCTCGGTGCCTCCAATTGTGGGTATGGCCACTCGAGGAGAAGATATAGTCTATCCCGGGTCATCCAGGGGTCACAAGTGACATTGTTGATATACATGCTCGAACTGCGCATGCACGAAGGGAATAGTCAGTGCTTTAAGCACCGCCTCTGGCAATCATTTGGAATTCATAGAACCGTAGTTATATTCATAACTTTCGTTTTCGGCTGTAAAAAAATCCAAGAAGTACAATATATCAATCAAGAATTGATAATAATTATGTATTGTGTTAACTAAATAAGATACCATAACTCTGATGCATTTATTTTAACATATAAAGGTTGAGGCTTTTGGGTTTAAGCCGCCTACACATGATCAGAGGTACAACAGCGAGGAAGGGCACGGATCAGAGACAAAGGGCAGCGCAGGTATTTGTGATTTTTGCAAAAGGTGGTTGCGCCTTCAAAGATCAGTGCCAACAAGGTAAAAGTTGTGATAATTTGAACTTGAGAGCAGTGCTTAATGGTAATTTAATGCGGTGCACCATGCCAATACGTAGTGCTTCCTCCAGATTGTGTCTCATAATAGATGAACTATAGCACAGCCATGCGGAGTGGTTTTACCTTAAATCATGTGTAGGCTGCTTTAAATTATAACTACACTACTATCGCATGACTCCAACCTCACCACCATTAAGCTGACGATAGCGCGTAATGCCCCTGACAACCTCTGTATTCTCATTTATCCACTTGTTAGCAACCGCCTTTTTTAAAACAAGTAAAAAAAAAAGCTTCAACATTCATGAGTGGGGTATTTACTGATGTGTTTTATGTCGTAGGAAAAAAAAGATGAACATCTCTTAAGCTTGTGTTAACTAAATGCCTACGGGCCATTTAAAAAAAAACATTGACTTCATAACAAGGAAACCGGAAGTGCAAAAATACTAACTTATTTTTGGGTTATAGGACTCATTCCCTACAGCACTCAGAACAAAGTCAGTATATTATACTGCAGTTCAATATTTTTTGTTGGGAAATAGCACGTTCTTTGTGTTGATTTGAGATTATGTGTATTCATGTGTTTATTATTCAACAACGTTTTTTAACTTCAGTGATTACAGAGAAGGATGTCCCAATTATGTTTTCTGTTAATTTGTTTGTCCTTGCCCTTGACCCAATGGGTCAAAACACATGCATTGTAAATAATACAATCCAAAGATAAAAAGCATTGTGATGCCAAACAAACAGAACAGAACATAAAGTTGATCTTTTCCTTTCACGTCCATCCATCTTCGTCCGCTTATCCGGGGTCGGGTCGCGGGGGTAGCAGCTCCAGCAGGGGACCCCAAACTTCCCTTTCCCGAGCCACATTAACCAGCTCCAACTGGGGGATCCCGTGGCATTCCCAGGCCAGGTTGGAGATATAATCCCTCCACCTAGTCATGGGTCTTCCCCGGGGCCTCCTCCCAGCTGGACGTGCCTGGAACACCTCCCTAGGGAGGCGCCCAGGGGGCATCCTTACCAGATGCCCGAACCACCTCAACTGGCTCCTTTTCCTTTCACGTGTAAAATAAATTTAAGAGATTATTAACCTTTGAAAGTCAAAAGAAAGATAAGGCTTAAAAAGAAAGTCAATACAGATCCTGGGTATACAATGAACTTAGTATGAGTGGAATTTGGAGCAGTTTGTAGCATTGGATATTAATAAACTGCAAATAAAACTAATTGGCCGCACAATTAAGGTTTAGAAATCTTTTTTTGTTGGGGCGGCCTCTAGCGCCTGCGTCCGAATCCAACCTGTGGCCCTTTACTGCGTGTCACCCCCCATCTCTCTCCCCCTTTCACATCTATCCACTGTCACTACAATAAAGTGAAAAGCCCCAAAAAATAATCTTTAAAAGAAATCTTTTTTGTTGTTGCTGCCACAGCACCATGATGCAGGTTAACATTTTAACTGTTCGGTAGTCTTCATAACTGTTGGACATAAAACACAAAGCAACAGACAACAACATATGATGAAGGAAAGAGAGATATCCCCATTAACACAGAACGTTTAGAGAACGTCGGGGAATGTTAGTTTCTGGTTCCCTAAAGGTTAGTTCGAACCAGACCAAAAACTAACAATTAGGGAATGTTCCCTGAGGGTTATAACGTTCCCTAAACGTTAAGGGAACCAACCAACGGGAACGTTTGCCTGTAGTTGCACTGCACCTCCACACAACATTCCCGTTTGGTTGTTTTTGATTGCTTTTGGTTGTTCTGAGTGCAGTTTTAGTTATGGTTTATTTATACCAGCTCCATTTAAGTTTTTGAAGTAGCATATAAAGGTGATTTCTTCTACCCCAATATTTAATGGTCAAAGTCGAAGCCCAGATGAAGTGAGAGTATGTTTGTTTTTGATTAGGCAATAAGGCAGCTACATATGCCTGGATACATTTGAATGATTCATAAATCTGATGGTGAGTAATTCTTAGATACATTTCACCCACTTTTTGTAGTATGTTAGAAGTAGAAAGTTAATTCATGCAAGAAATGTACCACCACTAACCTAATTAAAAAGCAATGATTTCAATACTACTTAGAATTTTCTCAGATGCGTAAACAGATAAGTCAATAATTATCATCGTCCGCATTACAAAGTCTTCACTTTAAAACAAACACTGCCTTTTTAGCCATCTCAGTGGCTCAAGATATGATGTTCTAATATTTTCACAGCGTCTGGATTTGTTGGTATGCTTCAAACTGGGGATAAGTAAACATTATTTTGTTCTGTGTTTCATCTGCAGATGATGCTGCCAGTGCTGCTGCTGTTAGCCCTGCCTGTTCTTTACACTGACGGTAAACTAAAACTTCCCATGTTGCTGTTACTTTGTCCTCATTTATGTATTACTTTGAATAGGATGAGGATAGAAATTGCTTTTACACAAAATGTAGAGAGCAAAAATATGTGTATGAAAATAGGAAGAAAGAGGAATTCACTTTATTATTGTTAGATAACATATTTGAATTAGTTATTAAAATTGATTTAACCTTTTTGGTTTTGAGAGACAATTTACCAAAATCACCTCTTTGGAGCCAAGACAGCCAAATAGTTCAGGCTGTTCTGAACTGTTCATACGTATACATGAAAGTAATGCACTAATTAGTATGTACTTTATTCCACATATGTATTACTGTAAGCCCCACATTGACATTTAAAACATACTATAGACTTTTTTTAGGTTACATTTGTCTTCACAAGCTACTGCAGTAAGACTATTAGTAGTTAGCTTGACATGCTAACCATTGCAACTCATGTCTGAGCCAGGGGTTGATGCAGACTAGGTAGACTGTGTAAATTAAGCCAGAACATCTTGATCAACCCCTAGTGGCTGGCTGCAGTATGTGTCATAAATCCCGCTCCCTCCATGTTAGCGGATGGGACATGCACCAAACTAAAAAGTCAAAGTACACGTTAAATACATTTTTCACAAAGATGGTTTCTGTCATTTTAAGTATGATCAGGCTGATGTTTGTTTAGTTGTTCATTGTTCTGATAAGTTTAGGTTTTTATTAGTTATGTGATGCTATAAAAAGGGTGAAACATCATGACAGACAGCTGTGATTGACACTCAATTGGTCAGGAAGCTGTATGAACAGGACTTCGATACCACAGCTCTACTGCCTGATTACTACTGTTGTATATTTAGTTGCAGCACTGCGTTGCCGATGTGTGGAGAAGGAACTTCGTTGACACTGTTCTTGATTATAAAAGGTTTATTACATCAAGGATTTCAGCATCATGACGGATCCTGCAGAACCCGGAGAGTACAAAGTCTATATGCACTCTGTCTTGCTTCAGCAAGAACATGGCTTATAAGGGGTACATTTAGGTAACATGTTAGATAAAGTAAATAGATGTGAGTTGGCAAGTAAAGGTCTGAGTCCCTTTGAGGTCAGAGTCTTTTTGGGGGGCTCCAACACTACACATAAAATCATTGATCCCACTCAGCCCCCAATCACAGAATCACATAAAACATCCTCTTCAACACATCACTCCACTGAGAGGAAAATCATTAAACTTACTTCACTAACACATTGCTCATTATGTCTCAGCACATTTGAGCTTTATACAAACTTTAACCTTATAGGCTCTTCAGATACTACACTACTGCGCAAAATCTGGCTCCAAGATTACAAGATGGCAGCGCCCTTATCCAGAATATTTTGGCTTCACTTTTGTACAGTGGAAGGATTTGTAATTGATTTAAAAACTATTTTGAGGTAAACTCTTTCCATTTTTGCACTCCATTGGCCAGTTTTTGTTTTGCCCTATAGCCTTTATTACAATTTTAGCTGAAGGCATTATGGATACATCAATTGATTACTGATGTCATTTGGTTTATACTTTTACTATTTATACTATTTTTCCTTTCTTTCATACAGTCCTGCTAAACTCAAGTCTGGAGGACAGAGTTCCTAAGATCACTGCTAACCGATCAACAAATCAAGCTCTTCCAACTCCTCCAGAGATTGAGGGCAAGCTGGACCGGGTGTCCTCAATCAAGTTTGATAAAACCAACCTGGAATGGCAGATCTTTAATGACTCTCTTCCCAACGGAGCTGTGTTCATCAACAACCAATATGTTAGACGCTTCGACTATGTCTGCCAATTCTTTGGCCAGGCTGGTTTCTACAACCCTGGCAAGGGTCCTTACTGCTACTACACATTTAGAGGGAAAGAGTATGTTAGCTCTTTACTTTGGCCATTTGAGATGCTGGTAAACAAAGACAACTTTGAGTTAATGGAATGGAAAGACGGCTACTACGGTTCAGTTCCTCAGAATGCAGTCGAGACCTGCTTCGGTTGTGATATATATGTTGGAAAGAACGAGTATGGTCTTGGGAAGGTTGTTGTTAAAGATAAGGTCTTCTACCTTCCCTATGAAGGTGATGAGTATTGGTACTACAGCTACCAGGTCCTGAGCATTAGCAAAGATATATACAGCGAGGACATGTCTGATGTCAAGTATAAGACTGATGGGGTTAAAGTCATTGATTATCCTCCAGAGACCATGCGCAAGTCTTTCATCACCAACTATGAGTGTCAATCAGTCACAGTGACAGCTACCGTCTCAAAGACAATTCAAGTGGAGCAAACGTGGGAAACCAGCTTTTCAATCACATTGGGCGTCAAGACTAGCATCACTGCCCAAATCCCCTCAATCCTGTCCACAGGTATTGAGTTTAGTGTGGAAAAAACCCTCCAGTTCACAGAGGGGACCACTTATACCGAGACCACCACCAGCACTGTTTCTGTTGAGGTCAATGTCCCACCAAACCACTCCTGCCGTGTCAGTTTGGTGGGATATAAGTACGGAGCAGACATCCCTTATACTGCACGCCTCAAGCGCACCTACAGCAATGGGGGGATCTCATGGACGTCCATCTCTGGAAACTACAGCAGCGTCCAAGTGGGAGAAGTCCGGGGTGTGGTGGATCCCTGTGAACCTGTACCTGATCCCACTCCCTGTCCCTGAGAGAAAAATGGAAAAGGTTCCATGTTATACAGTACCTGACATATTGGCTACCCTTAACATTGTAATGAAAAGCTTGCTTTTATTAGAAATTAGCATTTAATCATTGTTACTTGTAAAATAATCTTTTAATGCAAACTAATGTATTACAACCTGCATTTCTTTAAAATTAAATGTTCCACAGACTGCTTTGACAGTTAGTAAAGTTTCTTTGTTGAATAGCTGGGATATGCTTTTTGTCTGTGTGAACTGTAACCTCTATGGCTTCTGAGATTGTTTGTACCCTGCCTGTGCCCAGTAGGCACGTTCATCCATTCATTGCCACCACAGACTGGTGGAACATCTGCAGCATCCTGTTACAGACATTGAAGCCTTGAAGCCTCTGCAGGAAGTGTGCCGACTCTTGCCCTTCTTGTAAGATAAGCATATGTTTTATAATTTGTGCATATTTTTGACCATGACATGAGTTATAGGATAAGACATCATTCTGACACCACATGTGAACCTTAGTGGTATAAAGGAGCTTAATACTTGACCACCGTTTATGTAAGGTTGAAATGCTGTTATCAGTACAATATTTATATTCACAGGCAGCAGAGGGCAGCAAAAGACAGAGAAATGAAGGTTGACATTTGACAACAAGGTTTTGGACACAACTGTTGCATTGAATCTATTCACTGACATTTAAAGTAGATAGGACATTTAAAGTATATCTATGTATATATGTATGTATGTATGTATGTATGTATATGTATGTACGTACGCATACAAATCTATCTTTAACATTTTTATTGTCATAGGTTATATTTCAGTTTTTTATAAATGCACATTTTAAAGACCAAAACAAAAATCAATTAATGAATCAATCAAGATGGTTTAATGTAAAACATTGTTTTTCACTTTCACCTGCAATGCAAGTGTTTTTGAAATATTTTTTTATTAGCAGTCTTCAATGTGAATGAATGAATTAAAACCATTAAACTACAACTAAAAACTAGAAAATAACAAAAAAAAAACAATCACATCAATAGCTAATTGTAATAAGGACTTCATGTTAGAAATGTTTTATTAGTAAGTGGTCCTTGGGTTATTGATTCATTGTAGCAGTTTTAATGATATTGCACCAAACAATATATCACAATTTTTTTTTTATTGAAGTTATCTTTAATTTAACAAAAATTAAACCAATCATGGGTCTGTCATGTTGCAGGTAACAGAGTGAGAGGACGCTCTGTTCTTCCAGTGAAATGGTTTCATCCAGCAGTTTTACTGCAGCTCTCACTGGCACTTAACCAGAGATGAATAAAATATAGACTCCCATCTCTCTATCCATGCATCTATCTATATCTCCCTGTCTTTTTGTCTCTCACACACACACACACACACACACACACACACACACACACACACACACACACACACACTGTATACACTCACATCTCTGATGTTTCTAAACACCATATAACATAACTGCTCTCTCTCTCTCTCCCTCTCTCTCTCACATTTTTTCTGCTTTCATCTGCTTCATATAATATAACATGGTTCCTTTATTAGCATCCCGTGAATACATCTAAGCAGGATAAAGAAGAAGTAAGCAATAATGATATAAAACATCAGTGGTGGAATTCATTTACTCAAGTACACATTCGAGGTACCTGTACTTTACTTGATTGTTTCCCGCATTTTGCTGCTTTATTAGTCTATTCCTCTACATCAGAGGTAAATATTGTACTTTTTACTCCGCTACATTTGTCTGACAGCTTTAGCTACTATTCAAATGATTTTTTTCCTCCCCTTCCTGTCCAGTGAAATCCAGTTATCTCCAGATGTGTTAATGTTGAATGTTTGAGATGAACTTGAGGATGAAGTGTTCCTTTATGTGTTGAGAATACCATGAAAAGTAGACTTTTTAGAGATACGTGGTTCTCACAGGGACGTTACAAACATATGATGATCTTATAGAAGATGATATATTGCTGTACATTAAACTACCCAATAGTATATAAAGGGGGTTAAAATGAGCACAACCTTAAACATCTACAGCAGTAAAATGCAACATACACATTAATGCAGCAGGAATATTAATCCAGAAACATCAGATATAATAGGAAAACATGCAACGCATGAAATAATAAACACAGATAAATCAGGGACAAATGTCCTGAAAAAAAGGTGACAGCAAGGCAGCATCGCAGCAGCAGATTACGCATACAGATAGAAGGTCAGAGGGAGTGAGTGGCGTGAGATTTAGGCGAGCCTGCACTTTGCTGTGCCCTTGAAGGTCCCCTCAGGTTTCATTTCGGCTGAGTGAGCTGTTCCGTTTTAGGGTGTTTGGATAGATGGCTGCCTCTGCTCAGGGTGACAGCGATCAGGCAAACAGCTCATGAAAAGGCAGCTGAACTACCCGACTGTGGCTGTTTTAATTAGATACTGACAGTAACGAGTTGCTTCGTGCCTGAAGCCACTATTCTCTGAGGTGAGTTATCTGTCACTCACACACAGACATGAAGACATCAGCATACGGATAATGTGCTACATGTTTTGTATATTTGCATACATGCTCCAATATGTTGAAAACATTTCCCCAAGGGTATTTTAAATACCAGTACTACAAATACCAATACCATTTTAAAATATTCTCTATATAGTTTTTAAAACATTTCAAATATTGTTCATGTACACAACAAACTAACTTATTTTAACCCAAACTATGATCTTTTCCTAAACCACATTCACAAGTGATATAATACAATGAATCATCTTTTTTACAGTTACATTATAGCTGTGTTCGAAACTGTTCACTCACTCACTATTCCCTATATAGTGTCTATTAAATAATGAACTTTATAGGGAACGACCAAACGAGATTTCGGATACTCACTGAATTGTTGCGTCAGTAGATTGCCGGTTGTTTGTGTGACGGAGGCGGGCGCGCCCAGCATCATGTAAACAAAATGACTTCTAATACGTCCCTGAAACAAACCGAGCACTCAGGAGGATAGTAAAAGGTTGTATATATGTTGCGTGTTACATTTCTACTGTTTAGAAACGAAAGGCCGCTCTATTTTCCCTTTTCAGTTCTTTGCAGATGCTTCTGAAAAACACGGGGAAAACACGGCCGCATTGCATTGTGGTATTCGGGAGTAAAATATAGGGTACATTGTAGATACACTCAAATTAGCTGTGCATTGTGGGTATAATTTAGTGGACTATGTAGAGAATGAAATGAACCGCGGAGAATTCAATCCCCACTACAAGATGGCGAACACGCTATATAGTGCCCATTATCCGTGATAGGGAACGGTTTCGAACACTGCTTATGTTTCCTGCAGTGCAGAGCTGAATCGGTTCCAGCGAGTGAGGTGTGGGTTGCTTTTGTGCCAATGGTTGCACGCCCAGCTGAGCACACAGGACAATAAGCACTCATTGTCATATCAGAGGAGCCAAGCTACCGTGTTCACCATGAAAAATGCATGGGCTTTATCTTTGAGCACATTTGCATTTCAGAGCTTCATCTTACTCTCTCTGTGGCTGTGTGTGCACACATGGTAACTGTAACTGGACGGTCACAAGTGCTTTTACACATAGCAACCGATTTATCCATTAAGTGCCATTAGTCCTATTATAGTGATGTGAAGATACACCTTTCCATTTTTTGTACTTTCTGTTTTTGTTCCACACACAGCTCTGGATTGGTTAAAAGGTAATTTCACATGGCCTCTGTCCCGTCACCATAACATGGGGAATATCTGGGTAAGATTGAACTTGACGAGGTGGATCTTAAAAAAAGGCTTAACCCTTGTGTTGTCCTCGGGTCAAATGTAACATTTTTTATATCAGATATGTAGGTTTCAACACAAGGGTTAATTAAAAACTGCCAAATGAGTGTCTATAATGCAGAGAAAGTTAGCAAACAACCCAATGTTAAGCAAATCTGGTTAAAGCTATATATAAAAACCATTCCTCTGAAACTTTAGCTAGCATCCTCTTGCTGCTCCTTGGTAACAGCTGTAAGTAATAGGAAGTCTGGTGTTTCTTTGCTCTACCTGCTCCATCAGATTATGTCTACTTCTAAATCCACTCTGCCTGGACTTTACTTTAATCTCAGTGTTGTGAATTGTCTCCTTGGCCTTCCTGTGTCTTCCGTGCTCATGATAGTAATGAATGCCGACCTGCTGTCCCCCCCTCCAGGCTCCGATCTGCCCACTCTTTCTATGCGTGCCCTCTGATTCATCTGCTCCCCGTCACCCATGTTTATGTCACTGGCTATGCTAATACCCTCAACAATATGCTAATAACAAGCCAATGAATATTCATTAATTTATTGGAATATATTCAGGATGACAGTGGGGGAGCTGAGACTTCGATGTCATTGGAGGAAAGGTTCCACTAAACTTTTGTGACTGCTCTGTCTAAACTTCCTGTAAGGATGACTCACCAGGTGACCTGAGGAAGATAATGAAGGTTGCTGGTTTGATTTTCACAGAGGCTGAACACACTGAGCTGGTGGGTTAGGAAGATGGGTTCCTAAGGGCACTGGCTTCCAACATTTTGGCCATTTTTTAAAATGATACAAAGTCAATTCAAGACCCCTCATTAAAGGTTACATACTTACAGTTTTAAAGTAACGTAACTTGATTTATTTCTTTTACTTTTGGATTACCTTAATACCAAATGTGCAAATAAAGACAAGAGAACAGAAATAAATGGGATCACTTTTATTTAAACACTCGTCTATACAAGGACAAAACAATGTAGCCTTAAAAATGAAAATGGGTCCTGTGCTCAGTGCACTTTTTTAAAGACTTTAACTTTTCATTGAGCAGATTCAGGCAGTAGCCTACTGACCGACAATGAAAGTGAACAATTAACAAATGCTTGCATGCTAACATGCTATGCTAAGATAGTGAACGCGGTAAACATAAAAGAAAAAGCAGCACAGAAAACTGAAAAACGCCTGGATTTGTTTTAAAAGAGCTGATCATTTTAAAACAGATTTTCACCTAAACTTTATGACCTTTTAAAAGTGATTGTGTTTCCTAGTGCAAAACAACATTGTTCATTGCAGTTTAAAGTAAAACAGCAGTATTAGAAAATGTAATGTTTCAGGAACTGAAGAGAAAAAGAGGGAATGTGCAAATAAGCAGTTTTTCCGATCAGATTTTCACCAACTTTTAATTAAAATAAACATAAAAATCCTTTTAATATAACAAAAATAAGAGCCCTGCAGTAGGCCTACTCAGCTCACAGTGTGAATGTGTACAACTGTGAAACAGAGTGCATAGTGAATATGTGCTCAGAAAGTGGCAGTTGTTTCTTTGACCTTCAGTTTTAAGTGATCTCACACCTTTTTTTTGTTCACCTGGACCTCATCTGCATATTTTAATAGCTTGCCTTTGGCTGTGATAAACTTTTTAACCTCTATTTATTCACGGGGAAACTTTTCCAGCATTATCATACTTCATATTGTCTCTGTGCTTGGAGCTTCCCAGTAGAGCTCACTGCTCCTGCTGGTCTCTGTGGAGCTCCACTGCAGCGGCAGAAGGGGAGGAATGCCTTGCTAAAGGGCACAGAAAGTATATGGATACGGTATAATGAAGTGATAGTGTTCATTTTTCACATTTTCCCAGCTGGTAAGGGGCAGCATGTCATTGCTGGATATATCTTAACCTTGACTTTGAAAAATGCCTACCAACCTAGTCTTTAGAACTAAGTCTTTAGTTCTAGAATAGAAATACTGCATAGAACCACCAAACAAGCCCACAAATTACAGAGTAGAAGGAAGCAATGGACAGACAATTAACTTTTAGACATTTATTAATGAACAAATCATCAAATTAAAATATGAGCAGCCTAAAGTTCCATGAAATGTTTGCCATTACAAAATACATTTTCAAAGATTTTTCTTTCAAAAAAGGTCTTAAATCAAAAGCAAACTGATCTATTGCCAAGTTGGTTTTAACAGACAAGGGTACATGGTTTAGGTGCATAACACTTAATATAGTAAGAGAAAATAAAAAGGGACAAATACTATAAGGAAAATTACAATATATCTGCCTTTAAAATGAAAGAGTTGTACAGTTTTTCAAATTGAAAGTGTTGAAAGAGATGTGGAGACTGTACATTAATGTCTGCATCTAATCAAAATCTGTCGTTTTAATTTATCAATTAATGCTGCAGTTTGATCTCATGTTTAATTGATGGTTTGAGATGGATTATAGGTTGTCTTTAAGTGTCTGTTAGTAGTTGTGTTAGTAGTTTTTATATTTATCGCTACTTTTTTCTTGTAAAACACTGCATAATTTCACTTTATTGTTATTGCTCAAATTAAACAATCTGAGCAGTTAAAAATCCTTATTTATTTGAAGGGTCAGGAGTCGACTTTGGTAAAATTGTGGTGTGTCTGTAGGAAAGTATGGTCTTCTTTCTGATTGCGTCCTTGATGTGGTTCTAGATGCAGTATTTCTATGTTGACCTCAATGACTTGATGAGTGTCCTCACCTGTCCTCGTTACTCCTGCAGGTACACATGCCATCTGTTAAACCTGATGATGACAGGATTGTTGAGATGTTTTTTTTTTATCCTGATAAATAAACAAATGCTTCAGTGTGCTACTTCATCCTCAGTTATGTTACAACATGGCACCTCACGTTAAAGAAGCCGTTGCCCCTGAAGAGGTTTTGTTTGAAGACGTAATCCTCACAGCCTCCGATATTTTGAACCGTCTCCTGCATCGTTGGTGGGACAGAAGAGGCTGAGATGGCGTACGGAGACGGGGGTGGTCAGGTGCTCTCAGGCTTCATATCCAATAAAAGCCTTTTTCAAACAGAGATGCTCTCCACGCGCTTCATTGGAGACGAGCTGGAATATTCCTTGAAAAAGCCTTTTTCTAAAAGTGGGGTCAGAGCATCAGAGAGAGGACCAAACCATCAAATAGAAATCTTTTTGTTTTATTATTAATAATGCTGGAGGGGGAGGAGGCATCTCGGTAACCAGTTGTGATATGTTGGCTTAGACCGAGAAACTCTGAAAGCTACTGTCCTTGTTTCTATGATATGATCTATGATCATTTTTATTTTCTAAATCAGTCAGCCCATTTAACTGAAAATCCTAAAAAAGTATTTCATATGAAACAGAGAAACACAAGCAAATAATCATATTTGGGATATTAACTGCAAGCTTTGACATTTTTATTTAACAAATGACAAATAATTTATTATCAAATTGCATTTATTTTATGTCAGTGACTCATTCAATTTGTTTCAGCACAACTTTCTATGTTGAGATACATTTAAACAAAACAGCTGTTCACTTATAAGTGTTGTGACTTTCAATAATAATCTGTAGTTGTACTTTTTTGGAGAAGCTGTCTAATTGTTAAAATGTTCCTCATCTTATTTTGTTATTTAACTGTTTACTCTTTGAAAAATACATGAAGGAGCACTTATCTGTTCTCTTACATTAGCATTTTTTACAGTCACATTTTAGGGGGATATATCATGAAAAACTCACTTTTTCAGTACTTGTGCACATACACCTGGGTATCTGGAGTGTCTACCAACCCACAAACTTTAAAATAAGATGTTGTGGGCTGCCTCGTGTCAGTAACTGGACAGCACATTCTCACTCCCAACTCGTCATATATGGCAGCTTGGTCACGACCCCTTGACGCAACCCCCCCAAATAATAAAAACTGGGCTTTTTCCAAAGTTTTTGTCGCCTTTTTCGAGTTTGTTTTTTTTTTAAAGAAAATTTCAATATTTTTGTCATCCTTTTCAAGGTTTTATTTGACCTTTTTCGAGTTTTTTTCAAAGCAATTTTTTCAGATTTTTTGTTGCCTTTCAGTAGCCAGACCCAACATCTTGATGTTGGGTCTGGAACTCACCATTGACGTGGCTCAATCCGAGGGGCGGGATAAACGGTTGTCTTTCAAATTCCTTCTGCACGCAATAGGATAGCGCTACAACCAGGCAGAGCAACGAAAAAGGTAGCGAAGCTAGTTGATAGATTAAACACACATCTTCCTTTTTTAAGAATGACTTCAGTGCTGTTCTTTGATCTTTTCTCAAAGAAAAGCTTAACTCCAAGTCTTCCAGAAGACCGCTGTTCTCCCAGCAGCAGCAGCTGCCATAAGCCCGCCCACCGACTCTATACATGATGTGATTGGCCTGACTATAATTAGGTTTTTCCAGCTCGCAAGCCAACGGAGAGTTCCTAGACACCCCTGGCTGCAAATTAAATTTGCTGCCGCTAGGGTGCGTCTAGATTTCTAGGCTAGCCTTTCAGGGTTTTTTGGAAAGGAAATGCCAATGTTTTTGTCACTGTGAGTACCCTTGGTGTCATTTTTTGATGTGCTGGGTATGGTTAGGTTTGGACAACAACAACTCTTCGGTTAGGTTTTTGGAAAATATCGTTGGGTTGGGTTAAAGTGAACTCCTCCCTAAACAGACTTTGTCTCTCACTGCGCCACACGGTTAAGCAAATGAATGCCGGGCGCGTCTCATACAGATGTTACAGGGTGCCTTGTACGTCAGTATCAGACGCTGAGGGCCACTGACCAAGCTGCTGTATTTGACTAGTTGGCAGTGAGAACTGGTTGAACTGGACTACAAGTTAACACAAGCCTCGCCTCTTTTGTAAAGCAGTCAATATTGCAGCAGAGAAGGGCTGTTTAAAAATGGCTGGTGCAAAAGAGCTGAATTGTATTGAAAATATTGGTTCTCTCCATTATTCTGGAGGTCTGAAAATGTATTGGTCCCCACAAGATAATTATTATTTTTTTGTTTGCTTTTTTTTGAGTTTTGAAAAGTTGCAGTCCATCAAGCAAAGCGGCGATCCCCTCTTTGCATCAAAGGAAGATTGTTTTCTTTTACCCCATTAACAGAAACTATGTGAACGTTTGTTGTTTTAGATGTGTGAATAAATGCCGTCTTTATATTAGATGTGAAGGATGACTGCAATCATTAATTTATCATTTGTAAACATAACTTGTATTCCTTTGTGATTTAGTGAACTATAACAGGTGAAAGCATCTAATGTTTTGACCTGAAGGAGAGAAAACCCAGTACAGTGGAACTCTTCTAAAGCCTGAGCTGTCAGCTAAATGCCTGCAAAGCTAACAGCCTGAGGTGGGTTTATGTATCTTTTTTAAATTACATTACACACCTTTAACCACTGGAAACAAACCAAACAAAGTAAGAACAGAAGCTTGTGTCTGAAGACAAGACGAATACAGGTTCTTTCCTGTGTTTTGTCTGAAGACGAGGGCCTGTTTGTGCAGCGTTCAGGATCAGGATCAGGTTTGAATGGATCCAGACTCCGACCTTTGCTGCCCGGCCCAGCCGATGACGCAGGGAGAGGCATCACGGGCCGTAACATGAGGATAACTCTATATATTTTATAAACATTGGGGTTTGGTGGGAGAGCCCGGGAGGGTTAATTCGGCAGATCAAGCTAACATCACATTTCCCTCACCCGTGGTGTTTTAAGGAGATCCAGCTAAGCCTTGTAGTTCACCACAACACTGAGGGCCTTCACACCACAGCAGGTAGCTGTCCTGGAGTCTGACCTTTCACAGACAACCTGCAGGCTGATGAAATGATAATAAAGCTGCTGGGTGCCAGAGGCTCCCTCCCTTCAGACAGGTCAGAGGCACCTCTCACACTGGAATCCCTAGACTAAATAAGAGTTGAAACAGTACACACCTGTAAGCTGATGGGTCGGATCAAAAGAGGAAGTCTGCCTTTCACACAGCCGGAGGAGACATCCAGCAAACACTTAGAAAGGTTCATACGTCAAGAGCTGCTGCCTGCGTCAGTTTGTTGATTCTGCACTTTAATAGCTTCCTAGTCTCGCATTGTCAGACCTTCCTCCACAACGCTGCAAAGGAGGGTCTGGCTAGTCCACACAGCATTCCTGGATGGGAGAAAAACACGCTCTGGTTTATTGGCATTTCTTTAAACCAATCACAATCGTCTTGCAAAGGGAGATGCTGCAAAATAGCCTCAGGAAGGAACTTGTTTTGGTGGAACGTGTGTACGTTCAAAAGTTGTTTTAGTCGTGCAACAGAAAACTCAGATTGGACAGATAGTCTAGCTAGCTGTCTGGATTTACCCTGCAGAGATCTGAGGAGCAGTTAACCATAGTCCTCATAAATCCACCAGAGTTTAAAATTTCAACACACTGAAAGTGGAAGGTGACCTCTGGCAGAAATGAGTGAAATCCGGCGGAATTTCCGGCGGCAACGGAGCAATCCCGTAAGTGGAAAGTCGTGGACATAGACTAGTATGAAGTGTAAGAATAAAGTGTTAATACTGCATGCTGCTGAATTACTGTAGGCTAGTGCAAAGTAAAGTCCTGAATATGAAGCTGCAGCCAACAGCTGGTTAGATTAGCAGTTAGCTGGTTAGCCCCCTATACATGCTGCCTCTCTGACAGATTATTAGCCGTTACAGTGGAATCTCTTATCCTCTTTTTGCCAATGACATTCAGTTTTATGCTCTTTTAAACCATATGATTTTAACCAAGTGTCCATTTTTAATGGATGCTTGGAAGCAATATGTTTTTTTATTGTTTGTATTGTGTAATTGTTTTTAATATTAAGCATTTTCTGATTTTGTATCTGTGAAAGGTGCTATATAAATAAACCTTACTTACTTATTTAGCTTAGCATAAAGAATGAAAACAGGGGTATAACCTCTAACCTGGCTCTGTCAAAATATGAAGAGTGAAGCTCCTCATTAACATGACATCAGTTGAAATGACATTATAATGACATTTTGTGGCATTTCACTGTTTTCAGACAGCCTAGAGATGAAACACAAACTGGACTAACAACATTGAAAGCACTCCTGATACAGTAACTTACATTTGTGTGATCAATTGTGGCAGGCCGGTCTGTGCCAAAATGCCAGGGTCGATTTTTTTTGCCCCAGTCCAGCCCTTTTTCTATAACAGTTTCACCAGGAATCCAACACGAGTTTGTTCCCGTGCTTTGTTGGGACAGAGAGTGTTACTGTCAGTATGTTGCTGTGATTCAGACCTGCAGGCCAGTTTGTCAGGACTGATTTAACTGAGTCTGAATGCCAGAAGCTGGAGGAGTCATCTCTGCCAAAAACAGACAGACAGTTTTAATGAGACATGTCTGTGTTGTACTTTATGCTTCATGTCACTCTGATTCACTGCACAGAGGAGACTAAAGCAAGGTTTTTTCTTACAGAAAGTATATTTTGCACTGGGTACTTGGAACCACTGGTCTAAGCGAATGCCTGGTTAAAAAGTGTAAACTCTTAGACTTTAACTGAAATATGATTAATTGATCATTCCTGGTCTTTTCTTACATATCACAGTGTCAGTAAATGTGATAAACTATTTCAGTTTGATATCATTTGAGTGATTTATTTGTTTATGTATTTGTTATCCAGGAAAAAACTATTGGATGCCTTTTGGATTACATCCCTAACTACAGCTTTGTCTGAAAATGATGCCATTAAAGTGATCACCAATGTATGAATCAAACTGTCAAACTATGAAATTATTATTTAACGTACAATTGATTAAATACACAAACACAGAGACTGAGTATGAAAGGTTTATGGTCTTTATGTGTTTAAAGGAGCCTGGCAGCTCATCAGCTTCTAAATCAAGGCCGCAACAGCCGCATCTTTCTGATTGAAGTGAAGCCTCTGCGATCTGAACCCTGAGTAAAATCTTTTATGGCTCCCCAGCATCCTGGACCTCAGCCCTGGAGTGCCACAAATCAGTAGCCACTCTGGCTGGAGAGTTGAGTGGTCTATCAAGGTGTATCGAGCTGCAGTTTTTATCGCCAGCTATCTCTTCTGATGGATCACGCATTAACGGTTATTGCTGTAATTATGGGAGAGAACACCTAAAGCAACCAACTCCTGTGCCGGTCACTGCAGCAGTGCAACCTTGCAATATTGACACATTTGACAGCAAAATATCAGTCTCACATAGTCGAAGAATCACAGAGCATGTTCCACTCTACAATTATTTGTGTTGATTAGACTGTTTGTCCACTCATTCAGGCCAAATGTTGCATTAATTCGGTTGAGGGTGAACTGTTTAAAACGTAGCCCGCCCTTATCCAGAAAACAACTGTATGGGTCGATTATGCAAGCAGCTCATAACGACCCACAAATACATTTCTTGTTAGGCGGGGACCTCTCAAGGTTGTGGTAACCCTAAACCCTAACCCTGACTCTTTGCTTTTAAACCTAACCTAACCCTAGCCCTAACCCTTAACCCCAACTCTGTGCTGTCATGTTACATCCTTATTTTAGTAATTATGTGACTCAATTTGAAGCCAATCCTTGATGTTGTACTAACCTTAACTAAGTATTTCTGTTGCCCAAACCTAACTACTCCCATTTCACTATGAGTTTAAAACTGCGTCTGTTACTTTAAATAGAGTGGTCACATTATGACGCTTGCATGGTTAAACCGCCACCGTCAAGTGTTGTTTTGAAATCAACCTTCATTTTCATTTAGGTATGAGTATATGTTGTAAGAAGTTTATTACATCCCCTCAAGAGATAAAGGAACAGGCATTTTTTGTGTTTTTTTGTATTTTTAAAGAATGCCACTTGAGTCCAAAAAATATTGAAAACATTACTGGTGGTTAAGGTAACTGCAGTCGAACTGAAATTAAAATATTTGAAATATGTAAATATGTCCGTGGTGTGAGTATTCCCTGCGTTACTGCATTAATCGTATGCACCAGTATGAGAGTAACGTACGATTTACACTACTTCCCCTGCTTTCTTTAATGCATGACAAACACAACAACACAGCAGGAGTTATTTCTTCTCAAAGCATTATTAGTTATGTAATTATTGCCTCTTAAAAAAAAAAGTAAATATAGTAATGACTCCCTGTCAAAAATGAAGGTTATATAAATGTAAAATTTAAGTTTTTTTTATTTGTATGTCTGCATCTGTCTCCTTCAGGATGACTGTAATGCTTTAAATTAGGTCCCATGGCAAAAAAACTGTCAATTTTCGTTGTCTGAACAAATGTATAAAAACTGAATATTTACTTTTAAAAGTTAGGAGTTTGACAACATGAAAATCCTAATACTTTCCAGCAGTTTTATAAGTCAGGCTACACAGTTGTATACATGTTTAAGTTGTCTTGCAGCTTGTTGTTGAGATGCTGCACTTGGAGGTGGAAACATGCTGTCAGCCCCCTGGCTCGCTCGCTGGCGGCCATGTTCTGGATGATGTTCTGACTGAAAGAGCAAGAGCTCAGAGCAATCAGAGCAAGGCGGTGTGTTGAACAGAGGGCTTGTCAGGATGTGAGAGATACAAAAGGAGGAAAAATGGCATGTGGTGGGTATCACAATGTCGTGTCACATTAAGGATTCTACGGCTCCTCTGTGCCAGTCAGGCTTATGAACTGGAGTGGAACAAATGCTGTAGGACACAGATCCTCGACTGCTTGAGAAGAAAGAGGAAGCAAAGCAGAAAAGAAGAGAAACTACATACTGTATATTTACACTCAGTGACCATAGAATAGAAACACTGGTGCTGCTGAATCTGACCTCCAAGTTTAAAGTTGTCCCGCGTGTCACGGAAACGTACCTTTTATAAACCCACCCACGATCTTTTCCTTAACCTAACTGCATCAAAAGTGACAGCAATAGTCCCAACCAAGCGTGTTTAGATAAAGCGTGTTTAGGTCAGGTGCCTTTGGCGTTGTTATTCACGCTAAAAGGCGCCTGACCAAGTGTCCTTATCTTATGTGATGGGAGTGAGAATGTGTTGTTAGAACACACTACACACAGGTCTGAAATACACACACATGCTCAGGTCCTATACATGCACAAATGGAAAGATGTCAGAGGGAGTGGGCTGCGACTGCTGGACAGGCGCCCCGAGCAGTGGGGGGGGTTCGGTGCTTTGCTCCTCAAGAGCATCTTGGCAGTGCACTGTCCATACAGGGACTTGAACCAGCGACCCTCCGCTTACCAACCCAACTCCCAAATGTCTGTAGAATGTCACAACAAACCATCAGATAGTTGTTGAGATATTTCGGTCTGGACCACAGTGACAGACAGTTACTGTAGAGCCACACCTAAAAAAGTATACAGCAACATCCTTAATCCTACAGGAAACCTATAAAGGAGTCAAAGGTATTTAGTTGCACATCTGAGAACAGGAATCCTTCCACTGGTCCTTGGGGTCGTCAGATTCAAATTTGAATGCAGTTTATAAACACGTACAACTTTTTTTTGATGATGCATCTGGGGGTTCGTGTTGTTATTGATCCTTTCAACAATCCATCCGATAGTTGATGAGATAGTTCGGTCTCGACCACAGTGACAGTAACATCAGAGTTATGCTTCTAGTATGGCTAAAAAGTATACAGCAACAAGACCATTTTTCTGTATATATTAATGAGATTTCTATAACCCTTTTTTGATGATGCATCTGCTGGGTCATATTGTGGCCTAAGTATTGATCCTCTCATTTCACTGTTTGAAAGAACTTTTCCTATAATTATTTCCATTAAATAAATTGCTTGCTGCTGAAGACTGTCAAGCATTGTCACTGAACACTGTCCTCCAGTTTCCTCAGACAAACCCACTGTGTAGTTTATTAAAAAAAAGCTGTTGATCTTCACTGTGGTCTGACAGTGAACGCATCGTCTCTATCGGGCTCTGCCTCATCAGTTCTGACCTGGTACCTGACCTTGCCAGGTGTAGACAGTCCCCACTGTAAGCGAATCCAACGGCCTGATGGGGGAATCAATGCTAATGGATGACTTACACTGAGACCCTGTTTGTCTTATTGAGCGATGTCATTGGACGGTGTCAGCCACAGTCTGCACTCCACTGCAACTAACCAAGTTGAGTTTATTATTTGAGTTAAGTCTGAAAATACAAATATATATTTTCTGGTAAAAAAAAAAAATCTGTAAATTGCATTTTATATTCTTATGGTACCCTAACTTTTTTTTTTTTTTTTTGCTGTTGTGGAGTGTTTCTATATGTACAACCTTTTATCATTTTTGCGTTGAGCTATGTTTAAAGGTGACCAGCAGAAAACACACAGACTCTTATTTTCTTATATTTTTGTCCTTTTTGTTAATTGAAAAAGCCCAACAAAAGTCACGGTGTTCGATCGTGTCTGGACCACGAGTTCTGCAGATTTGATCAGAAAATCAGTTTTTGCAGCTCAGAGCAGCAGCTTCCATGTGAGAGCGGCTGGAAGAGTTGGAGCACAGCAGGGGAAAAGAGGAGAAATAACCTCTAGCATCTTCACTCATTAATATTACACGCTCTTGTCTGTACAATACAGTGGAATCTCAGCCTGCTTTAACCTCTAAATAATTCACTCAGTAAAATCTTTTCTTTCTCAGCCTCCCTCAAACTCGTCTTTTCTCGGTGCTGCTCAAAGTGGAGTGATGGAGAAAAGAGAGGAGAAAGAGAGAGCAACAGTCAGCCAATACTCATCTTATTATATTATTATATATCACAGATACAGAAAAAAGTCTGGAAATATTCCACTTTTTTTCAAATTCCTCACTCCTAATGTTGTGTCGTTTGTGAAGTGGTTCTTTATAAACAGCCTGCAGACAATCACAGACTGTATCTCACTTTCTTTAGCCAAGAAATAATTTATTTTAACTGGTTAAGTAAAGTTCCATGATAGTGTCAAAACTGAAACCGAACTGTGCAGGAAAAAGAAACATACTTTTTAAGTTACACTATAGTTTTAGTTTCCATTAGTGTCATTACTGACAACAGTAACCAGCTTCTCTTGTAGTCTGCACTGGAATACAATGTTAGGTCATGAAAAGACTCATTAATGACTTTTCAAAAATAAAAAGGGAAACGTCTCACGTCTTTATTCTGTCTTTACTTATCAACGCGTTGAACGTGTTTGAGAGTATGTTTGTTTTTTTGACTATTTAGGGACCTTCTAGGGACAGGCATTGGAAACCACTGTAGTATTAGCTAAAAATGCTGTGATGCTGTAGATTGGTGATTTGTTGCACAAAATGCTGTGCAGTAAGTACAATCAGGAAAATGTACTTAAAGTATTAAAAGTTAAAGTACTGAATGCAGAAAAATCTTTTTAGAAAGTTCTGTCAATCAACGAAGCACTTAATGGGCTAATGTTTCAGCTGTACTTGTAGACCTATATATTGTTGGGTAGATTCATTTATAATAAAACATTGTATTTTATAAACTACATGTGTTTTGTGTGCAAAAAGTAACGCATAAAGTAACTAGTAACTAAAGCTGTCAGATTAATGTAGTGGAGTAGAAGTAGAAAGTGGCATGAAAAGAAAAGACTCAAGTAAAGTACAAGTATCTCAAATTTGTACTTAAGTACGGTACTTGAGTAAATGTACTTAGTTACATTCCACCACTGATTCTCATGAATGTGTTTGTGTGATGTCGTACGAAAACATATGCACAACAATTCGTATAATATGCTACAATACTATGGTGACCGCCGGCTGGTCACCTGACATTTACGTTTAGCGGTCTTTATAGTGAAATTTAGCTGACAACAGGTGACTGTGAGCCGGGTAGAGAGCATAGCAAGGTCCTGGGCATTTCAGAGGCTGTTGCCATTAAGTTTAGCCGACAAAAGGTGACTGTCCTGCAGCGGCGACAGTTAGGTTTAGGCACCAAAGCGACTAGTTAAAGCTATAGTGCGTAGTTTCTGAGGAATTCGAAGTAATGACAACAAAACTGTCGGAGCATCCACATGATACAAGCCTTCCGTGATCACACACCACACCCACCCCTCCTTTGTGCAGTTATTTGTAGCCAATGAGGACACAAAAAGGACTAAAAAAACACGATGGACTCTCTGGTAATTATCTTCACACGAGCTTCTGCGCACAAAATTTGCCCGATGACACCATTTTGTAAACGTAGCCATATTGAGAAATACAGAGAGAGTTTTGTGGAGCTGATAGCCTTATGGTTCAGTATTATAAAAAAATCACGCACTAAAGCTTTAAGATTAGAAAAAAAGATTGTGGTTTTGATTATAACACCAGCTCCGTTTACAGTAAGTAGTATTCACACCTGTTTCCTGGGTGAAAGTCTTGTGTTTTCCACAAAATCTGCTCTCCTGCTTGAAAGCCTGTGTATTATAACCCACCCATCCACTTTGACCTCCTCTCTACGCCGAACAGAGCGCTCTTATACAGCTACAGTCAATGTAGTGCATGCAGCAAGAAATATGTGGAATACATACAAATCACAGTTCATTACTTTTCATTGCTATATGTACGAATGGTTCATGAGAACAGCTTGGAATAGGACATGGGACAACCTCCCACATGTTACGCCCTACCAGAGCAGCTTATAGTTTTGAACTCCCTTTTTTCCTATGAGAGAAAAAAGTGCCCTCTTGGATGCCTCTGGGAGATAAAATATGTCAAAATCCCCTCTACCGTCCAATGTGAGAGAAAACATGATAAAGTGACCTCTAGATTACCCTTTCAGTGGTTTAAGACGATGCAGTGCCATTGAGGCTTCCCTACAGGCTAGAAAGCTTTCTGCGCACTAATGTCCCACCGCATGCAGCCGGTGCCCTTTTTATTTATTTTTTCATCCCTGGCCCTCAGTCAGCTTGAGTCCACCACTGCACAGGAGTTATATGATTGGATATAATAATTTTAGATAAGATGGTGTATGAAGACGTGCTGCTGAGGGTTGAAGGTGTCTAAATGTTCAACTCACACAACGCCAAAAGTCACTTAAATCAGCATGTAAAGGCAAAAATGTGGGGCTAAATTGTTGTTTGGCATAGAAATATTAAACAAATGTCAAAAAATTGGGATTATTTCTCTTTCTTTTTAGAGTCGAACATAGTTTTAGTTTTCCCAACAAGATTGAATTAGTATGCGGATGGAGATGATTCAACACCATAGGAAGATGTCACTTGGTTCAATAAAGGATAAAATAAAGAGGATTTAATGCAACCTGTATCCTTCAGGTATATATATATATATATATATTTTTTTTTTTTTTTTTGCAGCGCGCACTGCTGTGACGCACAGACACATCTAGTCAGGTCAGCATCGGAAATGAATGCGCTGCGACCACAGACAGGATGAGACCGGATCCGGTGTGCAGAACATACATCCCCCAATTAATTATAAGCGTACCAGAGCTTTTCTCCTAACAAGTCATCCTCCTGCGGTCACCCCGTGAGTGTTCGGATCACCTGTTTGATTTTTTTTTTTTTAACGTTTTGTTGGGACTAAAGCCAAAATAAACCCTGAGGACCTGCAGAGGAATTTGGGATTTTATTGAATTGGACTTTTTAAAATCTGCAACCTGCTGTGAAGCAGACATCTGCACTTAAATTAATGGAACAGTCATAGAAGAAGCAACAAAGGAAACTGTTCCTCATTAAAGTTCCTCATTAAGTAAAAGTTTTGTCAGATTTTCTGGCAGCGTTTCAAACGTATCCATCTGTGGAACGAAGCACGTTTTGTGAAACTACAGAAGAAATGTGAAGACAAATTAGCCTCTTTGACGCACCGAGACAAATCCCTGCTCCTCGTTCTCACAGGTCAGATGTGTGTGTGGATGTAAAACGTTGCTGTTAGCTAAGAGTTTTAGGTTTGGTTACACCTCTCCCAGCTGTAACTCGAGCCTCCTAACCGTCATCTCTGCCCACAAACCGGGGCGCCCCGAGCTGGAGGTGCCGTGGGGGACGCCATGGGACGATCCAAATACTAATGTGATGGGTAAGATACCAATTGTTTATATGGAGGTGTAGTGTCTCTGGTTCCTACATGGGGTGCACTGATAAGCAAAGTGGGTATAACTGTACAAACTGCCAGAAAACGGTTGTTAAGAGGTTTGGGCCAAAAAAAAAAAAAAAAAAAAAAAAAAAAAGATGCAAAGATACGCGTAAAATAGGCGTAAAGTCCGCAGAAAAGGTAATTTGTATAGTAACCTAATGTTTATTCGATTAGGCTCTATCTGTTGCGATTTCCTTAAATGCAGTACTGTCAGCAACATTAATCTAAAGGTTTCGGATATATTTACTGTTGGTTTTGGTCTTTGTATAAAATGTGATGATAGTAAGAAGGATCTAGAATATCACCACATATCTTTTAAACTCTTTCTGTCAATAAGACACAAAGCTTAAGGAGCTGCAGTCATCATTATATAATCTGCATCAGCAATGACGGAATTAATAGAAATGACCTTGATTTTCAGCAACCACAGATTTTCGTGACATTTATTGTTGGTGCTGCACAGTTTCTTTCCATAAACAGCTCAAAAATCTTTAAGTTATCTTTAAAAGTCTGCAAATTTGATGAGACCACTTCAACCTTTTTCACTAAATCAACTTGTGAATTTTCTAGAATGACTTTTGTTTATTTATTCTGTCTTGTGAAGCTCAGTTCTGGAAATGTCTTAGAAGGAGTGAAATAAGACAAACATGACACAAACCGTGTAAATGACCCTCTGGCCTGCGGGGACGTGAATGTCCAGGGTTCCGTCGCTATTGAAACCCAATGCAATAGCCAGTGATGAGCTGATCCTCATGGTGCTGATGAGAGCGGAAGCTAATGGTGGTGTTTTGATTGTGTATCTGGAGTTTTGAAGGACGGAGGCTTTGATGATTGTCACTGATTTCCTGATCACTTCCAGAACCTTATTGAGCTCCAGTAAACTCTTCTGATCCCTGGCTGCCGCCCTTAGGTTGTTGCAGAAATGATGCTGAGAGTGCAGGTGGGTTATTGTGACTGCATATGATAATCTAATATGTAATTGTGGTGACAGACAGCTCTGTGGAAGTGTTTTTCTTTGACTTAAGAAGGTTGTCAAAAAACCTTCTAAAAGCATTGTATTGCAATGCATTAAGAGTGAAAGGGATACAGAGAGATTTGAGGCAGTGGACTCAGTGTCTCTGAGAAGCGGAGGAAGCAAAAGGGCACCAGCATGAAGAGTTCCAAACCCTTCTTGAGCATGTAGGGCAGCCTATACACTGTAAACCCAGATGTAGTTGTAAATCATTTTTTCTTTCTTTCACGTTTTGTTAAAAAACATATTCATTAATAATTTGGTAATTGAGCTGTTCTGCTGAAGCCATAGACAGTAAAAGAATGGACACAGCAAAGTCATATACTTCGATGGAGACCAGTGAAGTCACTTTTCCGGTGATGACTGAGCGTACTGCCAGAGCCGGTCTACGGAGAGCCATTTCACTCCCTATTTAGCCCCATTGTACCGAATTTGGTTGCAGTTCCACCAGAGTACCACTGGGGGTGAGTGCTAAATGTATGGGACTCTATGGAGCTAGACGACTAAATTTGTCTTTTTCACCTGATTGTCGCTGACAAATCTCAGATTTGATTGTAGTTTTTGCAAGTTCAACATGGATTATAGGTCGAAAGTTGAATGAACGAGTACTTGTGTCCTTTCGATATCTTACAGGTTGAGTCGTTGTTGCCCACAACACGCTAGCATTCTGCTAATGAATGCTGATTGGTCAGTGAAGGAGCGCCTCCTATATGGAACTCTGGTGGAACTGCAACCAGTTCAGAAGCTGGAAGTAACGAGAGAGTGGAACTTCTTCCCTTATTAGAAATTCTTTGGTACTGCGCAGCTGCTGCGCAGCCTCAAACTGAGCTTGCCGACGAGCATAGGTATATGTAAGGAGATAACATGGACACAGGCTAATTATTGCTAACTAAAATGCTAGTTAACATTAGTAATTAAACTTAAACAGCTAATGTAAGTTGAAACTGCCTGCAAGCTTCTCCTGTACTATACGGTAATTCCTCTACTATGCGACAGTAAGTCACGTGGTTATGACACAATCGATAGTCTATTTTTACAAAACGTCTGCTACGGAGCCATAACGTGAGATACAAGGTAATGGAGCCTTTTATACATTGTCGTGTTTCTTTAGAAATAAACAATGGACAAATAGAGTCTTTAAACGCTTCAGATGTAAAGTTATTTGCTGTCAAAGTGACGCCAAAATGAATGGGAGTCAATGGAATGCTAACAGGTACGCTTTCCGGATGCTCGCTTAGCCCCTTGGCAAAGGCTCATGGGAAATATATGTTTTGAACAATTTCTGTCCTAGTTAAAGTGTGTTTTAATAATGTAGTGTTACTGTTTTGGGTGTGCATTTATGTTACGTGGAAATTACCACTATGCATTGTCATCCTCTCTGTTTTACTGGAACTAATGTATTGAACGCATTGTTTTAAAAACTATATTGTTATAAAGGGAAAAACCTATTTATGAGAAAGATTTCTTTCTATAGTTGTGATAAACAGCTTAGAGCCTAATGTTTCATATTTATTATATTTGAACAAAAGTAACTTATGTTTACTAATGATTTTTAGTAATGACTACTAATGTAAACTTGATTTGTCTACTGCATCAACTTACCAGTCTGTGTTATTACAACTTGACCTGTTAAGTGTCACCTTTTGTAATAACTTAAACGGTTTAAGGCAACGGGTCTCCACACACATTTCTAGTAAAGTCAACTAATTTGGGATAACAGTGTATGGCACTGCATTGCATTTGCTCCACTGGAATGGACCAAATTAATTGAGACTTACTTTGGCAAAGATGACTTGGTCACAACACTGATAGAATCTACCTGTTACGTCTCTGAGTCTGCTATCTGTCCAGATTTCAAAAATCTTTCTTTCTCGGGCTATTTTTGGAGTGTTTGATGGCGTGTCGGCCGTATAGCTCCACATACATACACGACACTCCTGCTGACCCTCGTCACACCCACACAGAAAGCAGAGGAAATAATATCATGATGATTATGATTTGTCTTCAGTTACATCTATTTTCACGTGACTCTCTGCATCTGCCTGCTGGCAGATTGCTATACATGAGTGCACATTTTTTTAAATGCTCCACCGGTTTCTGATTTATTGTATAAAACATGAAGGAAAGCTGAATGCTAGGGATTCATAATTTTAATTCACAATACTTATCTATCATCAGGCGCTGTTCAGGAGGATATTTAATAAGTAGAATAGTGCAAAAGCCTTCATTGTGAACTGGTCTGTTGTCACTTTAATTAAAAGTTGAGGAACCTTTTCAGTGTTTGGATTTTTCTTTTCACTTGCTAATGCACACTTAAATCTGGTTTGGGACCAGAGTTGTTGCATAAAACATAAAGGGAAAGTGAATAATGAAATGCATAATCTCTCTCTCTCTCTCTCTCTCTCTCTCTCTCTCTCTCTCTCTCTCTCTCTCTCTCTCTCTCTAATGTAATTTGAAGGAGATTCACTTTTTGATCGAGCTTATTCAACACTGGTGAAGTTTTACAAAAAATCTTTTAGCCACTAAACGATTATCATTGTTTGTATCCATAATGTGCAGCAAGTCAAACAATACGCCATCGTAAACGGTCCTCGAGGCTGAAGCTCTGCAGGTTGAAGAGTTCCTTGGTGTTAGCGGAGGTTTTCACTCTGTTGACTACCTTATTGTTTAATTGTCCGGTTGCTTTAGGAGCACTCCGCTGAATGCCTTGAACTAAAAAATGCAAAATGTTTAATGGAATGCAGTTGGCCTATTAAATACTAACCATAAACTCGAGGCTGATTTAGATTTGATCAGAATACAGCATAGAAAATCTGCTTAGAAACATAAGAAATATTGGATAGGATAGAACAAGATATTGTAATTCTGCTAAATAAAACATCCCATTCATTTTTAGATCCACTTGTTTTCATTTTAAACAAATTGTATATGCGATAAAAAATACACATATTTTATAGTCTCAGTCTGCCACTTAAAAAAAAAAAACAATTCCAGTGCTGGTCCCATGGTATCAGAATTTTGGATAGTCTTCATGGAAACATTAACTGGTCATGTGACAAGGGCAGGGAAATTGGCAGAACAGGCATCCAAGTGACAGTATTCTGATCCAATGAAAATCACACATCAGTACTCTAGCCAATCATATTTCAGGGAGGGGCCGGTGCCACCCTGTGCCCCCCTTCTAGCCCAACCTCCTGACCTTGAGGCCTGTCTGGAATTTTTCACACTTTATTTTGAACCAGATTGACGCAATTTGCACTGCTTCACATAGTCATAACTCATCCAAATGTGAACACACAGATGTGATACCAGTCCTGTTAGAAGCAGTGTGAGTCACACTTTCCAGGGATATCAATATCAATATCATATTTATGGATAAGCATTCATTAATCCATTCAGAAATCAGAGAAAATGGACACTCCTCATAATTACAGAACTTGCCTCATAATCAAGTTTGGAAATTTTCCACAGTATCACAAGTAGTCAGTGAGTTCCGTCTGTTTCCATTGTTAATAAATAATTCTGATAATTAGGAACCAAAGTTTTGAAAAATCTGCACCTTAGAAGACCTTTTAAAAAAAACTCCTTGTTTGCGTGTGGACAAGAGGCCAAAAGGTAGAGGAAAAAATAAATATATGCATGAAGACATGACCTAAAATTCTTTTGGAGGGATTGATTAGAAATGTGTCAACTGTAACCCCAACAACGGATATAATCTGACATTTCAGTTTATTACAACTTGAGTCTTGTTTTCGTAGGTCTAGGCTATTGGTTATGAGCATTTTAGATACAGTTTGTTCAAATGGACGTTTGTGTTTACCTGTCCTCTAATGCAGTCATTCCCAAACTGTGGTCCGCGGACCACTAGTGGTCCGTGGAAAAGCTAAATAAAATATAAAGTAATAGTTTTTTAACCTTCATTTTACCAGGAAATTCCCATAAATATTAAGAATATGTATATTGATATACAATTTTAATTTAAATTGTCATGTTATTGTGTGATTACTAAAATAGGCTAGTGGCGCTCGACCGTGACATTCAAGTCCAAACTCTGAAGATTGATAATCCCCTAAAATCGCCAAAGGTTTTAAAATTTTGACTACATCCAAGTGTTCTTATACTGTATATATGTAATACTCCATTGCTATGGAAATAAGCCTGTTGTTCAAATGAACCTGATTAAGCCTCGGGCGCTTGAGTAAATAAATAAATGAAATATGTGGCAGTCGTTGTGTGCAGTAAACGTACTGATGCGATGACCAGTTATAGTTTTAGTGCTAGTAGGCCTATTAAGAGGTGCTGATTAATTCAGGTAGGACTGTGTGTAGACATATTTTATTATGTGTATTATGAGGTGGAAAATTCTTGATTACAAATAGTGGTTCACACACACAAAAAGTTAGAAAACCCCTGCTCTAATGGCTGTGTGAAGTACCAGTATAACTCTTGTCTGTCAGGACTAAAGAAGGAAGTAGTGTGACTCATTGGTTTCCTCTTTGTAGTCGTTTCTACACTTACTTTTTTGCACTGATTGAACAAACTAGATCAAACATGTTATTCCTAACCATTCTGCCTGGAAGACGACGTTGGGTGCTTAAAACATCGCTGTGCGGAGCCAGGCTAGCTGTTTGCACCTGTTTCAAGTCTTTGTGCTAAGCTAACCAAGTCCTGGCCGAAGCTTCATATTTACTGTACAGGAGAAAGTAGTAGCTATTGATCTTCTCATCAAACTCTCTGCTAGAAAGCAAAATAGGGGTTTTTCCAAGGAAGGTCTTGTTTAGGGCAACATAATTGTTTACTCAAACCTGCAAAGATCAGTAATGATGCGTTTCCTGCTGCTGACTGCTATGTGGTCATTACTGAGAGAGCATCAGTCACATTCACCATCATCAGAGTCAGACATGCCAATATTTGCACTTGGCTGACTCTAACTTCATTTTTGTGACTTGTCTTAATTTACTGCACTGAGTCGTAAAAAATCCATCAGCAGTATTTTCAGTAATGACTGCTGGCAAGAGAAAACAGTTTAAACATTTTGGAGCTGTTCAGTAGAGACGTAAAATTTTACAGCAACATCATTATCTCTCTTCTCTCCTCTTCACTCTTCTCTTACTTCCTTGTCTCCTCATCATTCTGTCTTTACACCTTCTGTCTCATCTACCTTTCTTCTGCTCCTTTTCCTTGCCAACTTTTTATTTTCCTCTTTACCCTTTCATGCCTTTCCTCACCTCTTCCTCCCATTTTCCTCTTTTCTCCTAGTTTCTAATCTACTTCTTCTTCCCTCATCTCTTCTCTTGTTCCTTCCTTCTCTCTCATCTCTGTCACTATACTCTCTCTCTCCCCCAACCCGTCTTTCTCCTCATCCATTGTCCTCGACCTCCCATATCCCTTATCTCTTCCTCCTCTTCTCATTAGCTTCTTTCCATCTTTTCCTCTTTCCTCCATTTCTCTCATTACTAAACTGTGCCTCTCTCCCTCCTCTTTGTCTCTTTCCTCATCCCACCCTCCTCCTCCTCCTCCTCCTCCTCCTCCTCCTCCCTGCAGGCTGTTGATGGAGAGGATTTCGAATGTCAGCCGGGACAGTGGTCATCGCAGGAGGAATTCTGGCTACAGTCATCTTACTGACCATCGTCGCTGTACTGTGTTTATGTAGGTTGCAGGTATGACATTTAATGTTTAACTGAAAAAGTACAATAAATGATTTTCTAAAAGACATTCTAAGAGTCTACAACGATAGGCACAGTGGTGCTTTGAGCTAAATGCTAACATGGGCTTGTTTAGCTTGTCACAATCTGGCTCGTAAGGCCACGACAACGTGGGAGTTTTCCCACACACTGTTTTCAAAAGTAAAGTGATTTCAAACAAACTGAGATTAATTAAATACGCAACAAGTACATGGAGAGAGTCTCAGAACAGCCAGGTGTGGCTCTAATGAGCCCCTGAAACCAGTTATCTAGAAAAACAAGTAGACAAACGACAGATTGGTAGGGAAGGGCAGTGGCTGTCACAAGCTGGTATCATGAAGCTGGTTCACCATTCTAGTGAAGCATGAGCATTTTCACATTTGCTGATTAGCACTAAACACAAAGTAGCCTACCGCTGAGGCCGATGGGAATGTCTGGTTTATGATCAAGTACCTTTAAAACTAAGTATTGGACACATTCAAGTTTTGACATGGGGATGGCGCTAGATCAAAAGTCAGAGGATCACCAAAGTTGTTACAATTCATCCTGAGGGGAACATGAATGTGTGAACCACGAAGTAGGATTCATCCTCTGGAGAACAGGAACT
This sequence comes from Sander vitreus, assembly GCF_031162955.1. NCBI lineage: Eukaryota > Metazoa > Chordata > Actinopteri > Perciformes > Percidae > Sander > Sander vitreus. Next base: position 31,932,175 of record NC_135859.1, read on the forward strand.
TCTGCACATTCATTTAAAGGAAATCCACGGAAAACTAGTCAGTCCAGCTGGTTAATGTTTAGATCCAGATATTCGTCATTTCAATTAGTAGCAAGGCTTCATATTGTTCTGCATGATGTTTGTCAATGTTATCATAGTCTATATCGACGATGTTTCATTTCCGGCTTTGTCCAGATGCCGCTGGAAATTCTACCAGATGTCCCTAATTTTCAGCCGGATGTCCGTCACCTTCCGCGTTCTTTGTGTTGGCATTCTAAACTCCGGCCGATTGATGATGACTATGGTTAACTGCTCCTCAGATCTCTGCAGGGTAAATCCAGACAGCTAGCTAGACTATCTGTCCAATCTGAGTTTTTTGTTGCACGTACACGTGCTGTGTTGGACGTACACGTTCCACCAAAATAAGTTCCTTCCCGAGGCTATTTTGCAGAGGCACCGTGGCTCCGTCCAGTGCTTAGCGCTGCCCAAGACGATTGTGATTGGTTTAAAGAAATGGCAATAAACCAGAGCAAGTTTTTCTCCCATACCGCAACCCATCCCGCAATATTGTGTGGACTAGCCAGACCCTCCTCCGCTCCGCTGTGGAGGTAGGTCTGGTAATGCGAGACTAACTTTTGACTCTGACCGTACTCTCTCCTCCTGTTTTTCACTGCTCCAGTATTACTGCTGTAAGAGGGAGGAGTCTGAGAAGGGGGAAGAGGAGGAACCGGAGTTCGCCACCATGTCGCCTTCCTGGCCGCTGGCTCTGTCCGCTCCCCCTACACCTCCGACGCCGGAGCACTACGGCAACGAACAGGAGAACTACACCCCCACCTTCCTCACTGAGGCCAACGGGCCTGCCAGCTGCTGCCCAACACCGCCACCGCGCAGGTGCCAGCGCTCACACACCTTCTGCCCGTCCTGCGCCCGCTGCTCGCTGCCCTTCTACCTGCAGCACCCGGAGAGGCTGTGCAACGGCGGGCGCAGAATCAGCTACAGGACTGTGCAGCAGCAGGACCTAGAGCTGCCCATAGATCTGGCCAGCTTCTACCAGAAGCTCAACCTCATCCGTTCCGTTACCATGAGGGAGGTGGTCAACCACAGTGTCAGCACCGACGTCTAGGAGCAGGCAGGGGGAAGGTCGTGCCGTCCTGCTGGCCTAGAGGAAAGTTGCACTGACTCTGTGCTGTCTGCAAAATACACGAAATGACTTTGTGTTGTGCAGCATTAATAGTGTGCTGCACTAATGTACTACAACACTGAGGGCTTTTGGATGATGCAATACATCTCCTGGCAGCCATATTGGAGGTCTACAGCTCTGGAGCCACTGCTACTGTAACAGCTGAATGCATTTGTGAACGTAGTTTAACATTTGTTTCTGACAGACTTGAACAGACTCACTTTTGTCAAGTTTGACTTAAAACTGATCATTTTGTAACCAATATGTCGGATTTTGATGTTTAGAAAAGTAGCTTGTTTGTTAATTAGCTAGTTAAGTAGCTAAACAATATGTGTATCAAAGTATAAAGACACAATTTGAGCTTTTGTCAGTAAATTAAACACAGATTTAGTTTGAATGCACCACACAAGACACAGAAGTGGAGGTAAAAGTCCAGTGCAAACAGGAGGTTTTCTAAATGAGGCTAATGGCTAGTTAGCTGCCTAGCTTACTCTAAAATCTCTTCTAAAGAATAAGTCGTGGATGTATAAAGAGAACTGCATACAGCGTTTGAGGCAGGCCCCCTTAATTCCTACAGTAAGTATCTCAGTGGTGCATGGCGCATGAAGCGGAGACTTCCGCTGACCAAGACGGCTACTCCTGGTTTAGCTCTTCGCTAATTTGAATGGGGAATATTGATTTAATCGTGCGACTCTTCTAGACTTTCCAACTTTATTGGACCGAATGGATAAAAAAAAGTAATTTCCCAGTGGTTGTGATGCTCAAAAACCCTATCTACTTATTAACAGACATCTCTTTCGCCATGTATGTCTGTGGGAAAAAGTCTTTTTGGGGCAGAGGGCAACCCCTGGCTTTGTAATTCCACTGTTTGGCCACTATGTCGAACATGCCTCAAATCCCGGCGCACTTCTGGGGGTCCATGAGTCTGGTCTTATTATGCGTTTCTGTTGACTTTGTGAATGCAAACAGAAAAAAAGCCTGTGAAGGTATGTAGTTCTCGGGGGAGCTCTGCTATGCATTTTCTCTCAGGGAGTCCCCAGAACTCTTTGGTCCAAAAACACAGATTGTCAAATCCCATGTGCAGACCAAAATCAACAGTGAGTGTATCTACTAACAAGTATTGTTTGTGTATTAAAGCATGATGTAGCCTATCTTCTTCCCCTGTGTCATAGAGCTTCATTGTTGTTAAAAACCCATCAATTGGCCACACTGTTGCACAGGGTGTCCTGTTCCTTCATGTTCCTACACACACTTTAGTTTATTTTCAATTAGAGTGTACTGACACTTGGCCCAGTTAAATTGTGCCCGAACATGTTTTTGACCCAAAGTCCAGTTCTTTGACTAGTGTGGTCGCTAAATAGTGCCCTGGCCCGCTCGAAAGAGGAAGCCAAGGGACCCGGGCATCGTTCAAGGTAACTGGGCCAAGTATGAGTAAGCCCTTAATCCCACATACACCGTCCCATACAAAAACTACAGTGACAGCTGACTGAGACTTAAAAAAAATGAAACTACATTTGTCTTTACGTATGTCTTCAGTAGGAACCAATGGCTTTGGAGCTGGGAGACGCAGACAGGAAATCATAAAGTATCGAGACACATTGTTGGTTTTGGTCTTATCATGGGATTTGTTAGCACGAAAAATACTAAATAACACTTATCTTGAAAGCTCCAAATCAAGAGGGTTTTGGAGAAGAAATACTGTCGAGCTGAAATCTGTTTCCTGAGTCAGTAGCTTCCGTTTGGAGACCAATTTATTTGAAGACTGTTCACATTGACTCAGACTGTCACTGACTACAGTCAGTTTTCTGTGTTTATAGAAATCCATCATTTGTGCACAACCAGGTCTCCAACAGACTAGTACTCTGCTCCAGTACTGAACATACAGTGTATATGTGTACTTTTACAGTGTACCTTTAACACCACTTAACTTTGATTTCATTCATGCAGTGAAAAATATACAAGTGGATGTTGACACGGACAAAATGTTTCATTTGTGTGTGTTTGTGTAGCAACTGTACAGTGTTACATTTCACCTTTATTTCTTTCACAGTGACATTTTACAGTTTATTATCTGTTCAGGCTGAAGCTGCACAGGTCTCTTCACTTATTCTGCCTGATTACAGAATGAGTCAGGGTCGAATCAGCCAAACTGAAACACCTGTGTGAGCTGCTTAGATGCAGAGAATATAGCGAGCCATTTCAACTATTTTTCAATTATCAGTTTGAGTGCACTAAGCATTTTGTGCTTGCGCATTCCCTTTTCGCCCTCTGTACTATATTGACTCATTAAATCAGAATTTTAATTGCATTTTTCACATCAAAAATCCATTCTTCAGTATCAAGAATTCTGGTTATAATGTTATGTCGTTTTTGAGAATCCATACCATTAGAAATTTGATTTTTACTCAGGCAAAATGTTATTTCTATCATGAATTCCATTTTTGATTAGTTGAATTTAAAATATATATTCTTGATCTTGAAATTACTCAATAAATCACCTAAATTTTTTTGTATGAACTGCTTGACAATATCTATAAAAATTAATATTTTGAAATTATAAATTCAGCTCTTGAGCAAGGCAAGGTAAAGATTATTCTTTTATCATCAAGGATTGCATTGATATTATCCAAGACCAAAAACTGGGATTTTGTAGATAGAAATGTATCCTTGGTTAAAAAAATAAAAAAATAAAAAAAGCTAAAACATTGCAGATGTCAGTAGCTTCAGTTTGACCCATGTTTGTGTTCACTTGTGTAGATTTGTCAGCAAAGCGATGTTGTTTTTTTGCTCCAATTCAGACACAGAGGTGGTGCTGGTGCTGGTGTCCTGTCGGTATGTGAGTGTTTCAGTGTGTGAATTCCTGTTTGTCTGCGGAGCGTCTCGGTGCAGAAAACAAATCACATTTTAAAAGGGCTTTTCTGAAGCATTCAAAATTCCAATGGCTGTGATTTCTGAAAGATATTTATTTCCTAATAAAGACATCAAGTAGATGCTGTGCTGTAGGCCGGGATTCTGCACCATAAGGTATCCAGCATTTAAGAAAAAAACTGCACATTTCTTAATGATAGTACTGTAGTAGTACTCTGTTTATTCTCTCTCAGAAAATGAGTGGTTTTTTTTCTGTCATGTGTGATTTAGTCCTTCCGTGTTTTTAATGGAGTGTGTGTTAACACATTGTGATCGTCTAACACTGATAGAGAGTGGAGGACCTGCAGAGCCCTAAAACACCTCGGTTAGGATGAATGGATGTGTGTTGGCGGTTAGGATAGTTGCAGCAGTTAGCGTGCCTAAAGCAGAGGTTCTCAATTGTTTTTCAGCCAAGGCTAAATGAAACACAGAAGAGAAGAGGGTTTTTGAGGTTAAAGTTTGCGTGTAGCCACAGAGGATGGACATCCTGGTAGTCAACTCTCTCTGCCAAAGAAATATCCAGCCTGTCGATCGATAAAGCCTCAGACATGAATCCATTCAGGGTGTTTTGGGCGACGATGCTGCACGTTCTACACTTTGTATTTGTAAGTTCCTGGGGAAGAATGAGTGCAGAACCACTTTCATTATTCAGTGAGTGTTTCCGGACATTTTTTTCTTGGGATAAGACTGAAACGGTTGCATTTGTTTCCTCTCTGCTTCATTAGTTGATGTGTTTCTATTAAATCCTGCAGTTCAGTAGATGATGAGGTTTGATGCTGACCAGCAGGGGGCGCCAGCTGCTGTCAAAACGTGCATCAACTGCAGCTGTTCTGTAAGGGATTTCATTTACAGTGTTAAATAAAAGGATGCAAAACTGTTTGGTATCTGTGTAATGCCTTCTGGGAGAATATTGATACAGAAAAGCAGAGCAGAGAGAGTTCTGTTGCTTATTTTTAAAATCATTTTTGACCGGCATTAAATCAAACGTGTTTACATCAAAAGAAGCCCAAGGGAAGAGAGTGGAGATCACTGTAAAATAATTTTAAGTCAACTGTGTGTTTCTTCATTCATAGTTGTGATGCACCTCTGCAATTTACAGCATAACGACTTTCAATTTCAGTGTAATAACCTGAACTAAACTACATTTATTCCTCCAACCACCTTAGCTAAAATTACAGATAGAACACGTTTCAGTTGCCAGTTTGAATCTCTGCACTGATAAAGATACAAGTTATTTTGAATACAAGTCATAGGCATTTTTAAGACCTGCAACAAGTGCAAATGTTTAAATGTAATTTTTGTTGAAATAGTGTGATTGGAGGGGAGTCCTGGTAGCTGGGGTGACACCACGTGCCCAGTTCATTTCCTGTCACTTCTCTACTAGTCTCGCATTGCCAGAACTTCCTCTACAGCGCTGCGGAGGACATTGTGGGGAGTCCACACAGCAATCCAGGATGGGAGAAAAACGCGCTTTCGTTTATTGGCATTTCTCTAAACCAATCACAATTGTCTTGGGAGGTGCTAAGTGCCAGACGGAGCCACAGTGCCGCTGCAAAATAGCCTCAGGAAGGAACTTGTTTTGGTGGAACGTGTACGTTCAAAGGTTGTTTTAGTCGTACAACAGAAAACTCAGATTGGACAGATAGCCTATAGCCAGCTCTCTGGATTTACCCTGCAGAGATCTGAGGAGCAGTTAACCAAAGCCTTCATAATTCGAACGGAGTTTAAAATGCCAACACAAAGAGAGCAGAAGGTAATGGGACATCCGAAAACAGACATCCGAACAGAGTGACATCCGGCGGAATTTCCGCCTGAACGAGAACAATCCTGAAAGTGGAACTTCGTGGATATAGACTACTTCTCTACTGTCTGCCATCATATAGAGCAGTTGTCTCCCAACCCTGCTCCTGGAGAGCTAAATGATCCTGCATCTTTTAGGCATCTCCTGAATGATCTGCTCATTATCAAGCAGCTGAAGCCTGCCAAGGGGATTGATAATGATGAGTTAAGAAGTAGAATCAGGTGTGTCTTCCCTGATTGCGCCGTTTGTCCTGGCGACCAGCTCTAGTTGGACTCCTGGTTGTTCCAAACTAGGAGTGACCCTGAATAGTCGAACATTCGATGCTTGGATTGAAAGAGTCTGATTCGACTGCCAGTTTCACAGTTGAATCTTCGCAGCGCCGTGTAAAGTCCAGCTTAGACCAAAGACTAACAACGAGACAAGTGTAAAGTTGCAGCTCCTTGCAACGCGCTGCTGGTCTGCAACGTTCTGAAACCTGCCAGTCGTCGATAGGCAAGACTTGACAGATCTGATTCGACTATGACAATTCTTAGTTGGGGACACCCCTATTCCAAATGAATCATGAAGGCCTGGATCATGGAGGCTTTTCACCTGACAGGTGTGTACCTTTCCAAATCAACTGTATTGACCACAGGTGGACTCCGATTAAGGAGTAGAAACGTCTCAAAGATGATCTAGAGAAATTGGAAGCACCTGAGCTTAATTTAGTGTCATAGCAAAGAATCTGAATACTTATATCAATGTGATATTTCAAATTTTAATTCATTTGCAAACAGTTCTGAAATCCTGCTTTTGCCTCACCATTATGGGTTATTGCGTGTAAGAATGATGGATGGGTCTGCGTATATTCTGAATGCTCTGTATATGGGCAGCCCTAGAAGAACTGCATTCTCAAGAAATGTATTTTCACCCAGATTACATTTGTTTCATTTGTCCTTATACCAGCAAACTGGCGCACGTTGTGAAACGGTCAGTTTTAAACACGATGATTATTGTAGATTGAAACAAAACTACTTGGTTGGATAAAAAAATATATGGTTTGGGTTCAAATAAGTATGTCTGTAACGTAACTTACGTTATGTACATAAGTTAAGTACGTTACGAAAGTTTTTATTCTTTTTTTCTTGTTAAACATTTGTTGTTGGAGAGAAACATGCTAGGTCCCTGAACAAATATATGAAATTCACATAAAAACGACAAAGAGGCAAATCTGATCATTTGAACTGTTATTTAATTGAAATACAAGTCAGTACCATTAGGTTTTTAGTTTATTATCAACAGTACACAATGTCCATACTTTCGTTTTGTACAAAGAGGTATCAGTTATATAAAAACACAGTACACAAAAGTTAAAAATGACACATACATGTACACGTCTGAATACATTTCAACCATACTTCAAGTGTCAGGAATCTTCTGTGTTTGTATTAACTCTCCTCTGTCACACACACACACACAGACCAGAACTGGCATCAGTTGACCCGAGGAATAACCATCGGCTGGCATCAGGAGCGTCACGATAAATGAAAATGTGCTATGACTAATAAATATGCTTCAATATCCTGCAGGCGTACCGCCACAGCGCCAAGCGGGCAGGCGGGGGGGGGGGGGGTGGAATGGAAATCTAAACTTTTTACATGCCAGACACCAAACTGAAACACAATTAAATAATATTCCATAAACAGTATCTGTATTAAATATTCTAGTCATGCAGTATATTCCGTTGAGAAATAATTTAATAGATATTTTCATCGCAGCAATGAACACAACAAGATTGAGCTGCTAACTGGTGATGGAGGTCTGTGAGACCGTTTGAGTGTTGACTCCACTTTGTTTCTGACTCCACGTGTTGTTAGAGGAAGATTTTCTACTAGAACAACAGCTGATATAAAACTGGCTTTCTGGTTGAGATACAGTATAATGATGATATGAATTGTGAGGATGAGGAACATTAACTTGTTCTTTCAGTTAATTAAAATAAAAACGGTATTAGAAGCACATGGAATACCATTAATGAAATAATTGAAACAATTGCCCCAAAATAAGTTTAATATTAATAATAAAAACCATAGAGGATCCCACTGAGATTGCCAACAAATTCAATAACTATTTTGTAAATATAGGTCCAGCTTTGGCTGCAAAAATTCCCATCATGCCCATTTATTCCCCGAATATAAAGTCCGTCCCCCCCACCTTCCTTCATTTACTTTTTCTTCCGTAAGTTAATGACGTTACACTGAGATCTTGACATAAAATTGGAGATGGTCAGAAAAAACTATTGTTTCTATAAAGCTGGGCGAGACGTTCCCTTCAATATTAAAAACAGCTTCCTCTTTTTGACCAGTTGATTCTCTATTTATTCCAAATAAAACAGACACACGTTCTGTGTGAATAAAGACTATGATAAACATGTTTTTTGTACGTGTGAACATTGCAGTTGATGCAGCATCAACAGGATTGACAACATGTTTTTGTCTGACATCAAGCTTTCATTTTAGATCATTTAAACTATCCAACTGACAAATGAACCCATGTAAATCCAAGTAATCGGAGGAAGCTCTGGACCTTCCTCCCATTGTTCACAGTAACTGCAGTACCACGTGTACATAAACGTACCCATTTGTTTCCTCATGCCAGTTTGAGTCGGGGGTGCGGAGAGGCGGTGGTGTCCTGGACTAGGAAGTTGGGGGCCGTAGGGCGCGGCAGGAGTGGCAGCAGGCCTTGCTGTAGTACCAATGGCTGCACAGGTTCACCTTCAGCGCCAGCAGGCAGTTGGTGGAGGGACGATCCTGGCAGCTCTCATCTGGGACACAGTTCGCACATGGTAGTGTTCATGTTAGCAATTTTAAAAACAGTTAAATCTAGGGGTTGCACAATTAATTGCAATGTTATCGAAATCGCAATTAGCAGGGGGGGAGGGCGCAATATTTGTTAAAGGCAAACAATGTGTCAAACCATTCTGAATTAGGTATTGTGGTGCTGCAGAGATTGGTATCCTACAGACTAAAGAAAAAATCTTTGTTTGGTACAGATTCTCGCCAAAATCACACTATAATCATTTACCTTTTCTTATTTTAGTATTTTTCAATGAAAATGAGAATGAGATTAATAATACAAAAATGATCATACCCTCCTATATCGTGAATTATATCGCTATTGAAATATCAGTCGAAATAATCGCAATTATTAAGATATTTTCCTCACATCGTGCAGCCCTAGTTAAACCTAAACTAGTCTTGCTTTGTCAGACCTTCCTCCACAGCGCTGCGAAGGAGGGTCTGGCTAGTCCACACAACATTCCGGGATGGGAGAAAAACGTGCTCTGGTTTATTGGCATTTCTTTAAACCGATTACAATCGTCTTGGGCGGCGCTAAGCGCCAGAAGGAGTCACGGTGCCTCTGCAAAATAGCCTCGGGAAGGAGCTTGTTTTGGTGGAACGTGTACGTTCAAAAGTTGTTTTAGTCGTGCAACAGAAAACTCAGATTGGACAGATAGTCTAGCTAGCTGTCTGGATTTACCCTGCAGAGATCTGAGGAGCAGTCAACCATAGTCATCAGAAATCCACCGGAGTTTAAAATTCCAACACAAAGAAAGTGGAAGGTAACGAACATTCAGCCGAAAAGAGTGAAATCCCGCGGAATTTCTGGCGGCAGCGGAGCAATCCCGGAAGTGGAACGTCATGGATATAAACTAAATCTAAACCCACAACCAGGCTAAGAGCCCGGCTCTATCTTTGATACCAACATTTTTTATCAAAAGAAGCCAAAGTTCATTTAAAGAGAAATTCCAGTAATATTCAACCTGGGTCTTGCGGCATTTCTACACAGGTGGCGTTTCAGTAACCCAAAGCATATTTCTATCCTTCAAGTCTATTTAATTCCATTTTATGTAACTGAACTGCTCTTAACTAAGTGAAGCTGCTGCTGCTCTGCTAACGTGCTGCTCACGCAATGGCCCTCATACTCGTGGCCATTCTCACTATGGGTCGTGCTAACTTTGCACTCGCAAATAGATGGAGATTTGGGGAAAAATGACTCCAGCAAAAGAAAATGTACACTACCGTTGGAATGTTATGAATCAGCTGTTATATTGCCGTTTTTCTTCTTTTTCCTAAATAATAACTATTTAACAGTGGATAAAAACATTATAATTCAGACACCAAATGTATTATTTACATGTGAAATAGTTTTGGCCCCAAAAGAAGAAGAATGAAATAACCTACAGTGTTGTATGACAGGGGAGACAACAGTTGGAACTTGTATTTTGAATTTGTTTTCCAGTCTAGAAAAGCATAAGTGACCCTCGATCCTTATTGAAGCACAACGGTGCGATGTGGCTCCAAATGTTGAGTTGGTGTTTTTTTTCTGCTCAGTGGTTAGATTGGAGTAACTGTGATTTGTCAGTCCATAGAATGTGTAGCTGTGATGCAAAGCTTCTAGTTTATTTTACCAATGACAGATGGTTTCTTCTATTCTTTTTCAACTGTTCTTTGTTTTCTTCTGCCCTATCAGTAGCTAACTGCAGAGGGAGCTACTTTCGGGGAAAGCTTGCCGGAAACTTGTGGCTAGAACAATCTGTTTTTCAGATTTTGTTAGATGAACAGGTAGATCTTGTTTTCTAAAATGAAGAACAGTGTGGGTAAGCTTCTGGAGGCAGAGCAGCATTCCCTGAAGTGTTACCTGGCGGCTCAGTGGGGCAGGGCTGCAGAGTACAGGTCTGTTTGGCCACCGGTTTGGTAAGGGGGTCACAGCCTCGGACCAGCTCCCTGCTCTGGTAACACTTGACGTCCCTCATCCTCACACCCACACCACACGTCTTAGTGCACTGAGGACGACACAAGACCAGAAACACAGTTGTTATACACGGCTGAAGATCAGGGGGATTTGTCTTTGTGGTCTTACTGGTGCAGGGACGCCCACTCTGCAGAGCAGAGGTGAAGTGTACTGTGCTGACCTCACCTCAGACCAGGGGGTGGTGTACCATTTGAAGCACGGCCTCTCAAAGCAGGTGTTTTCCTCCTCGGGCTTCTCGCTGCCTCCACACTCCTCATCATCGAAGGTCTGGAACTGTCCTCCACTGATGCCCACACACAGGACGAGCCTTCGCTTCACGCCACGACCGCAGGTTGTGTTACACTACAGACAAAAACAGAAAGTTACTAGTATCCATGTCTGATACGGGACTTTCTACATTTCAGAGTTTCTTCATAAAGCAGTTAAAGGTGCACTATGAGTTCCTGCATGACGTCACTTCTATTGACGTTCCAAGTAAATTCCAAACAAAACAGAGCAAGCTTGCCCCTCCCCCCATGTTTCCGTAATTGTCATGACTAACCATAGACAGTATATAAGAATGGACCAACAGATCCCGTTGCTCTGGACGGAGACCAGTGAAGGCCATTAGAAGCACTTTTCCGGTGATGGCTGAGCGTTACTGCGCAGCCTCCAACTGAGAGAGACGACGTAAATGTGCCGTGAGCAACGTGTCTGAAAGTTGGAAGTCTTCTGGTAGCTGTGCCAAGAGAAATCTCAATCATTCCCAATCTTGCAGAGACGGAGAGCGTAGGTATATGGTGATAACATGGACACAGGCTAATTATTGCTAACTCCAATGCTAGTTAACATTAGTAATTAAACTTAAACAGCTAATGTGAGACGAAACTGCCTGCGAGCTTCTCCTGTACTGTACGGTAATTTCTCTACTGTGCGACAGTAAGTCGCGTGGTTATGACACAATCGTTAGCCTATTTTTACAAAAACGTCTGCTACGAAGCCATAACGTGAGATACAAGGTAATGGAGCCTTTTATACATTGTCGCGTTTCTTTAGAAATAAACAATGGACAAATAGAGTCTTTAAACGCTTCAGATGTAAAGTTATTCGCTGTCAAAGAGACGCCAAAATGAATGGCAGTCAATGGAATGCTAATGGAAGGTGATGGCTTGGTAGCATCAAAATGGCGCCATAGGAGGTTCGGGTTGTGAGGAGACGCTTACCCCCTTGTGACTAGCTGACTAACTGTCACTAACCCCCAACCCCTCCCTCAACCATTTTGTCGGTGATTGGCTGGAGTCGTTTGTTGTATTTTGGTGCACAGCCTGTGCCCCTAGTGTTTGTTTGATGTTTACAATCCCTGTGTCGTCTCCCTAGACCGGGCCTTTTCACAGTGTATTCAGGGGGCAGGCAGCTAGCGGATCAAGGAGAGATGCCTACGATTTGAGACAAAAAAAAAATATGCTGAAACCATGAAGGAACTCATAGTGCACCTTTAAAACAAAGTGTTTCCTTGCTGATGTGAAAGTGAAAACTGTAACCATAGAATAACTGTCCATGACAATTTAATTTCAGACTTTATGACGTCCTCAAAATGCTTACTTGTGAAACAAACAGCCCAAAAGATTTTCAATTCACAATAATATCAAAAAAGAGAAAAGCAAGTAAGCAAGCAAAACAATCAATCGACTGAGTGGTTCAGGTAAAGTAATAAACAGTTCAATCTTAATTCCGACACTGTGACAAGGCCTCACCCTCTCCCAGTCTTGACTCAGCCAGTGTGGCGCACAGTCTCTCTCCCCACAGGGATGGATGGCCAGCGGCTTGTCCTCTGTAGAGCACTGGTTCTCAGGAACCACGCGACCCTCCGCAGCCTTACAGTACACGTGACGGACCGTCTTCCCCTGGCCGCACGACCCCGAGCACTGCAACAAAGAGGGTGAAACTGGGTGATTCATGATCAACAGTATGCATTCCTTTTCTCTTCACTGCCTCTTTTGTCACAAAGCTCAGAGTGAAACAATGCCTGGTCGTCTCACATCGTATTAAATAAAAAGGAGACGTGAAATGACATAAATGACACAAGTCACATCCCGCCACGTTACATCAGATAAAATCAGGTGCCTACTCATGTTACCAGAGATGATTATTTACTGTAGTTGAAGCTTCCAATGAAACCTCATGTATTAATATTCATACAGAGTGGTACGACACACTACTGTAGGCAAGATAAGTACTTTTTACAGAAGCATTTGTCCTAAGTATTATATATTTTACAAACGTTTGACCGACACTTGAACTAACGTTTGTCCATCTAACTGCCAATATGGTTTTAAAGTGAAACCAAAAGCTTGAAACAACCAGAAAACCTCAGTTTATTTGGAATAACTCTTATATGTATTGTTATACATTATCAGTGGATCTTGTGGTTAAGACAAATGCATTTCCATTCACCTCCTTTAAATAGGGGTGGAGGCAGAAATCTCAGAGACAGATATCAAAAAAACTAAATGATCTGCATGGATAGATCCAACAAAAAGTTTTTTTATCTTTTCTTTCTTATAATACACATACAAGTGCTTTAAAATCAAACTGATGTACACTTTACAAGAGGAGGAGGAGTAACAACCCACCCATACCGACACTAACAACAAATATAAATCCATAAAATAGTGATTTACTGCAGGGCTGTTATGTTGGCACATCTGTACATAATAAAGTGGTAAAGCGAAGTACATTAAAAATGCAAAGGTACATTGTGCTCACAGTAATTTTCTAAATAATAATATAAACTTTACTGACCCAACATTAGCTGTTGCAATAATATTTTTGTGCAAAGAAAATTTCACATTGTCCATGTTTGTGCTTGGTTGGACTCCATGGTTGTAAATTAGACCTGCAGGTTTCCAGACTTTGACTTTGAAAGGAACATCAGGAACTACATTTGTCTGTGCAACACAATACAAACCCTAAATTCACACTGTGGCACTGAAGTACAAATAGCTGGAACAGGTGAGGTGGAATAACCCCAACAAACATTTAAAAGAGTGGAAAAACATTTTTAAATATAAGGCAAGAAGGTCAAAGTGAACTCAGACACAGGACTCAGGTTATACAAATTAGCTTAAAATGAAATGCCTGACATCACTTCACTGTCTGCCACTTTGTTTTGTTTGGATACAAAGTAACTGTGTCAGTTGTCTATAATGTCTATAATGAGAGCAGCAACAAGAGCAGCTACAGGTGATGAATTCCAAAACACGTAACATGTGTTGTTATACTGTATATGTTACTTTCTCTGTATGTCGTGTACATGGGGAGTAAAAACACTCACAGGCCCCCACTCTGACACAGTCCACTGGCGTTCGCAGGGCGGACCGGTGCAGTTTTTGATGTTTGGTGGTTTGGTCATCTGGTCACAGGGTCGGGTCTCATCAGAGCAGCGGACATCGCGGGTCACCTGGGCTTTGCTGCCACATTTAGCAGGACACTGGATCACACAGAGACATATTTTTGATAAGATAAATACTGTCATGTCTAAAGGTGAAGCATTGGCAGATCACTGTTGGAAAGCCAGCTTTTTTTGGAAAACTGCCAGACTTTGAAGACTGAGTACTGCTACTATTACTTTACTTTTACATTTGGAACTGCTCCAATTTACCCTTATTTGGAGCCACGTTTAATCACTTTGCTTTTAAAGAGTCTGACATCTGCTGGAAAAGACCAGAAACAACATCTTGAGACTCAGAAGTGATATTGATTTACCCCGTAATATATTTAATATTAATATGTATTGTTGCCTGCAGAAGGCTAGAAAACTAACTAACTCTGCTGCTCAATTCAAGCCTTATAGCTGTTGATTCTGTGCTAATGTGCCACCTGGTTTGTAGTTGATAAATTAAGGGCAAAAAACATAATACATGTTTACGACTTATATTTAGCTACAACACAAGTGACTCCTGATGTTTAGAATGTACCAAGAATGTGGTAACAAATATTCAAGGACTGCTTTAAAAAAGCACTGAGAACAGCTGATTGTATTTGGACGTATGGCTGTTTCAACACCAGAGAAAAGTTGAACATTTCTAATTTCATTTCACTCTTCACTTTTCAGTTTTTTTTAAACCCCTTTGGCTCAAATCACATCTAGGGTTTTATGTTGTTGTCTGGTAAGTGTCTCTGGAGAATCCATCAGTTTTCAAAAATTAAATCAAACAATAATCCAATTAAAATGAAGAACAAACCCAAAAGCCAAAACAAAAAGTACAGAGTCGCAAAGCATTATCAGCTGTGAACAGGCAAAGTCATGAGTAGGCTACTGTAAAGCCGTAAAACACACTTCTCTCTTTGTTTACTTGCTCCAAGGGTAAATCATAACAGACGTCTCGTACCTCGGTCCACTCTGCCACCTCCCACTGTGGGCCGCAGGCGGGGCTCTTGCAGGGTCGTCTCTCCACGGGTCTCTCCAGGTCGGCCATGGTGCAGACATCGCTGTAGACCGAGCTGTCCAGGCCCGGCGAGAGCATCTTCCAGCAGCGAACTTGGCGAAACTGGAAACCCTCCCCGCAGGTCCTCGAGCATTCGCTCCAGCTGCTCGCCTCCCATCTGGAACACCACATTAGTCCCATCTCATCATGGGTCTGTACAGGTAGCAATATATATATATATATATCCTGTTTAATGTTTGAATCATTTCTGGCTCATTGAAATGTTTTAATTGTACCTGGGCTGACATTCTCTCCCAATACAGAAGTCGTGGACCGGCTCCGGTCTGGTCAGAGCGTCACAGTACATATCGTGCACCTCGATGCCGTCGTAACGAATACATGTGACGAAGGACTTTGACACTCCTGGATTGGGAGCAAGAAACAATAAGCTGAATGAAGCAAGGCAAACCTATTTATATAGCACATTTTAAACACAAGAGACCAAAACGCAAGAAAGAAAGAAAGAAAGAAAGAAAGAAAGAAAGAAAGAAGGGGTTTACCATCAAAGAAGTTAAGAAGAGCCATCCACAAAAGGGTCCCAGTGAGCACACAAGCAAAACGGCTAAAAACTAAATATTCAACCGGCAGCAGCAAAAAGTAACATTTTGAGGTTACTTTTGATGGCTAGCATATATATGTATAAAGGCTGTTTTATCATAAAGCACATAACTGTACTTTGTTTAAAAATGTGAGATTTAAATACATATATTTATTGAAATTACATTGAATGCAGTCAATGTTATTGTTATTCACATCTGTCTGCTGTGAAGAAGGCCTGAGGGGACTTCTGGCCTCAAACATGATTACTCAATCAAGTGTCCTTCGGTGTAAATGCACAGAACGATGCACCAAGTGTGCACTTCACCAAACCAGTGTAACAAGTGTTACTGCAAGCTGGTCTGCAGTCTGTTGATATTGTAGATCTTAATAATATTTTAAGAGTGTGTGTGTGTGTGTGTGTGTGTGTGTGTGTGTGCGTGTGTTTGCATGTACCTATAGAGCAAGTCATGCTGCATGGCTCCTGAGATGAAAGTTTCCAGCGGTACATGTCAGCTGCACTCAGCTTCAGGTTCTTCTGGTAGATCCTTTGATTCCCCCTGTCACCCCACACACACACACACACACACACACACACACACACACACACACACACACACACACGCAAACATGTAAACAAACATATAAGGAAAGTAAAAACTTAAGCAGTAGCTGTGGCAGCATTTATCCTCATGTCAAGTATTTAAGAGTGGAACACACTGTGCATGCAAATGTTGAGTGGAGAAGTTGGAACAGTTTATATAGAAGTTTCTTTTTTTTTTTACCAGTAAAATAAACTGTGGCTGCAGTAAATCCGAACTGATTACGGCCACTGTCTCCCACAAAGGAGCAAGATTTAAAAAGACAGATTTTGAAAAGCTACATTTTCAGTAAGATATTCTTTTAAGGACATTTAAGGATACCAGAGCCTGAAACACTCACACACTGAGACTGACCACAGTGTGACAGCTGATTCACAGCCTGCATCCCAGCAGACGCACTTTGTTTTTTCATCACATCACATAAAAGTCATGTGCACATTCTTGTCATAACACCGGTTGCTCCCTCCGCCTCTGCCAGACGTTTATTTGAAAATCACTTTGAGTTATTCCTCGCCGGCATCCCTCCATGTACGCCAGACTGATTCTTGCACATTATTTTCTCCCTAGAGGTGACTACAGTCGGACAGCACACTTTCCCTCTTTGCATCACATTTTTCACTTTTCTTGCAAATAACTTGAATTATTTGATTCTAAGTGTGGCTGTACTCCCCTCTGTGCTCCTCTGCTCTGCTCATTTCCTCTCCTCTCTGTCTCTCAGAGGAGAGGGCGTGTCAGCCCCATGTTTTATAGCTGCTGGCTGCAGAACTGGTAAAGCCGTGTTTGGACACAGAGGAGAGAAGCCAACATGAATTATAAATATGATGAATGGAAAACCTGCCAGGTCTACCTGTCTGTCTTACTGTCTGTACAATATCTCTACAGTACCTGTCAAACTGCTTTACTGTCTGTCTGTCTGTCCATCTCCCTGCATGTCTAGCCTAACTACCCTACAGTCTGTATGTATACCTGAACTCTTTCTGTCCAAGTGATTTATAGTCCACCTGTCCTATCTACCTGCCTAAAGTATCTGTCTGTCTACCTGTCTACCTGGTTTCCCACTTGCTTAGCTTGCAGCTGTCTGTCTTACTGTCTCACTTATCCTTGCTTGCCTTCCTTACTACTTGTTCTGCTTTCTGTCTGGCTTACCGCCTGTCTGCCTACTTCCTTCTTTGTACCCTACAGTAGCTTGCCCCACTGTCTTGCCACATTCTTGCTTTTCTGTGTTGCTGTCTGTCTCTCTGCCACTCCCTCTGGCTACATCTCTCTGAGGATATCTTCAGAGGAAAACCAGTGTTCCCGGCCTCCAGATTGCTTCTCGTTCAGCCTGCAGCATATTTTTCCCTCAGCCCGCAGCAGACCCAAACCTGAACACATTCAGTCAGGACAATCCAGCCCGAAAGGGAATGGCTTTCTGTGAGTGGACCTCTGCTGTGGATCACCTTAAAACTCATTTGAGATTCGATGTACTTGATGCTCTTTTTTTACCTGTGTTCCGTTGGATTACCTGGTTCTGTTGGAGCGGCTGGAGGTCCTCCCAGCGCTCTGCACTGTTTTGTTCTGGAAGGAACTGTCTCCGCTGTCGTTGCGTTTGCGACCCAGAGTAAACTCCAGCGTCTCGTTGATACCCATCAGCCCGTCTTGCTCCAGGCTGCTCAGGTCCGCCTCCGCTGGTCCCACCTCTGACGGGAACAAACTGTCTCCCTCTGTCAGCAGCTGATTGGTTGAGATGTTGATGAGCAGCTCATCGGGGCCAATTCGGCCATCCAGCAGGACCCTCCAAATGAGGTTTGGGGAGTCTGGTCCTGTATCCAGGAGCCCACCAGCAGAGGCAGGGTTGGCAGTGCTACCTGCATGGCTGCTGTTTCCTTCTGATGGATCAAAGTGGAAAGGAAAATTCAGCTTTGCTTGGAGAGCAAATTGATATCTCATTCAGTTAATCTGAGACGGAGCTTTTGGTCATGTTGCACTTGAGACCGTAATTTATTCAGCTCAGATTGGAAGACTTTGCAGCTGTTTTCATATTGTTTCTTCTAAGGTGTCACACCTGTGCATCAAAGAGATGGGAATTTAAAATTACAATATTTGCAGAACATTTAAAAAAACGGTGAGTGAATGAAAAAAAAGAAAGGCGAGAGGAGAAAGTCAGTGCTCTGGTGACTTTATCTGGTCTGTAATATGACGTCAGCCTGTGTAGAAGGTGTATGGCGAGCCTTTCAACCACCCCTCCATCTCGTCTCACCGGCGCCCAAAGCGGTGGTGTAATGGCCTCGACAGTGAGCTGAGAGCCCACAGGAAGGCCATTACCGCTCATGTTTGTGATGAAGCCTTTTTTAAAAGGAAAAAAAACACACCAAGAAACTCTGAATTTTTCATCTGCTGCTGATCCTCTTTATGTGTCTGTACCATAAATAATGCAGAGCTCCAAAGGACTACCTCTCTCTCATACACACACACACACACACACACACACACACACACACACACACACACAGAAAAAGAGAGCAAGATAGAGGATCGGCTGTAAAATCTGACCTATTTTGTGTCATCTGCCAAACAAACGCCTCAAACTAGAGCCCAACCAATACATCAGCATGGACAATATTATCCTATCCCAGATATTTTGGCCTTTCATGCTTAGATTTTAACATGGTAGGCATCAATCATTTAAGCCTCTAACCTAATAAATGTTATTTGCAGTGGTGGAATGTGAGTCTCATGTGGATTTAGTACTTTTACTTACAGTAAGTAAAGGATCGGACTTCTTCCTCCATCACTGGCGATTTGGTCGTTTTCCATGGTGATTGGGTGGTGCCTGGATTTTTGTATACTCATACAACACACACAGATCTAAGGTGTTACATTAGTCCTTACCTGTAAATTTTGGGGCAGCTGCTCCGTCCTGGTCGCAGTCGATGGCCGCTGTCTCCTCGTACACCTCGTTGGTCTCTTGGCCTTTCTGCCCGTCGGCATCTCCCAGCTCCAACTGGCTCTCAGGGGCCGCCTGGTCGTAAATACTGCTGTTCGGGGCCATCGGCCCACCTACCTCCACAGAAATCTCTCCGGCTGAGGTGTCTGACCCGGTGTAGACGGGAGGAGGTGGGACGGGTGGCAGGGAGTCTCGGAGGACGGTGTACTCGTATGTGATGTACGGTGTGCGACCGTTCTGGTTCCACACCTAAGTGACGAGAGGGAAGCGAGTCAAATCAAGGTTGGGTTAATTTATACAGATTTCAGACCAGTAACAAGGAGAGTCAATAACAAAACTAGGACCAAAGTGCCTCAAACTGATTTTACACTAAGACCTTTGCACACTAGGTCTGTTATTTCTGTCTATTGTATTTAAAACCAACTCCTAAATTGTCATCTGGTTTCAGAACTGCCTTTAAAATGTTCTTAAAATAAAAGGTTATTTAAAACAATGTACTTTATATTTATGAATGACCTTGATTTGGAGAGATGTGAGCATATATTATTAAGATTATGTTTCCCCAGGACAATGTGAAGTCAGTGCAACTGTAGAACTTGGCAGGATTTATTGCAGGGTTGTTGTATTGGACTGCATTACATGCATGCTTTTTTTTGGCTTTTCTTGGCTTGACTTGCCATTGATACACTATCAGCTCTACTGTATGTGAGTCTGCCACAGTTTTACAAATCACTAGATTTAAGATTATAATGCAGAGGGAGAATATGCAGCTCTTTAAGGAAAGGTTTTTACATGGTGTGCATCCTGGCTTATAGGTCTGAAGATAAAAATTCTTTAGCAGAGAATAACCAGCAGAGCTACAATGAGCGTCCAGGTAGATCTCTGTGATCCAGCATCCTGTAGAGAGATCTGTCAAACCCAGCCTGTGACTTGGAATCTGTTTGAGATGTATGGCTGCTGTCAGAACACAATCAACCTGAGACACAGACTTGCCATTACGTCTGCATTGCATATACATCTCTACATTTACTCTGAAAAAGGAGACGATACACACATTTTTGGCATTTCTCATTTTCTAGAGACTGAGCTGCTACACCATCACTGACTGCTTTAATCACACATGAGCATCTTGTTGTATTCTTAATAGCCTCTGTGCTCAATTTGTTTGCTCAAGGGTTGGCGGTCTTCGCCGCTACCTCCTGAGTCAGCAGTCTTAATCAGAGTGACCTTTATTAAGTTCAAGAGTTCAGAACAGTAGCCTAAAGCTTACATTCTTGGGCTTCTTATTTTACAATTAGCTAACAAAAAATGCAGAGGCCAAAACAACAAACATCAGTTTGTTTCTTTAATTTAAAAGCTTTAGGAGAACCTTAGTTGAATATTACAGTAAAATGAGGAGGTACTTTGTGCAGGTCATACATGTGCATGCACATTTTACTTTGGGGGTTAGCAGTCCCAGGGCAGGCAGGTGCAGGTTACTGGTCAAGCTCTTGGTGTGTATGAGTTAGTCTAGCAACAAAAGGACTTTCTGCATCATCAACTGGCCTTAAAAGAGTACTTCTACCAATGCAGCAAAACCAGAGATATTAATGTTTTGCATGCATTATTCTTCCTTGTCAAAACCTGGTGCCTACATTACCCACAATGCAATGCAATTGAGGGCCAACAGTTTAGTCAGAGATCGGGGTGTGCTATGCTTGTAGCAGCCTTTAGCCTTTCTAACGCCGTACCTAGATTTTTTTTTACTTTTTTAACTTCCCTTGAGGACATTTATCAGACTTCACTCAGCTCCCTCTGGAGACACTATACGCTTTAGTAATAAAAATAAATAGTTAAAAAGTGTCTTGACAGGAGAAACAAAAGCACAGACAAATCAATACACATACACATTTTCTACTACTTTTTGACATACACAGTAGTAGTCCACAAGAGAGTTCCATTTTAAGCACACAAGCTGAAAATTAAAAAAAAAAACATTAAATAAGTATAAACACCTACACTGGTACAGGCATTTATAGTCATCAATCCACCGTACATGTGACACATTTGGAGACTAAAGTGTCCTCTATACATAAAACCACTACAGTTTGTCAGGGTGAAGATACAGGGCAAGCCCACAGCAGCATATTGATGCACAAAATGTATATTCCTGCCAAGTTAAACTTTTCTTTTTTTTTTTTTTACAGTTTTTAAATACCTTTTTTGGCATTCTTCTTTTATTAGATAGCCACAGGAAACATAGAGGAGAGAGAGAAAGGGGTTGGATATACAACGAAGGTCCCTAGCCAGAATCAAACTGGTGACGTTGTGATGAGTTGCTGTGGTCGCTACATGTATGATGACGTAACACGCACGCCCTCTATCGAACAGTTAGCTCAAGATTACTCTATGTGTCCCTAGGGAAATTTATAATTGTGCAGTAACAGACGTAAAGTGCATTAAAATATGCCCCTCATCTCACACCCTGCTTATGGCATTAGTTTAGGAGATTCACTGATAGAGGGATGAAATCGTTTTATACCTATTAAGGCATCTTCTGTATTTAACTGGAACTCTATAGCATCTGACTGATGGGAGAAGTTCATATTCTGAATACAAGACATGGGAGGAGTCTGTAATCATTTCCTTAGCCTGTTTAACTACAATCTTCTAAAAGAGCATTTGGAGGAGAGCTTCATGATAAAGAAGCAACAGGTGAGTGTGGAGAAAGAGTTCAAGTGAGAGAGGCAGATGGAGGAAGGTTAGGTGTACCAGAATATTGATGGCCTGGTCGATGGGGCCTTTGGCGACAATGTACTCGATCCCGGTCTCATAAACATCCATGGGCCGGCGGTACTTGAAGACGGCACCTGCTGCATGAAAGTTCTGGGGAGTGTCCACCTTGTAGGCGCCATTAAAGAAGAAGTTGCCCGCCTGGTCGGTCACAGCTGGGGGAAGAAGATAAATAGAAAACTCTGAGAGGTACAAACACTGTAGAAAGTCCTGCATTTTCTCCATCAAATTAAAACCAAACATTTCCATTAAGCATGTGGAAAGACTGTTAATTGTCGCACACTTGTCTTTTGTGAGTGTGTGTGGAATCAAGGAACACACATAAATAGTTACGTGTGTGTGTGTGTGAGAAGCAGAAAATGAGGGAGTACCCACCTAGAACATCGGCCGACTTCTTCCTCTCAATGATCTGGATGTCCCATGATCCTTCAGGGATTTGAGTGATAAAAGAGTAACCTTGATGACAGGAAAGCAAATATAAAAGTGGTCAGGGTCACCTCATTCTTTTTTATATTTTGCCTTTCTATTATTATTTTAAGGTTGTTTATTTATCCAAAAAAACCTGTTCTGACCAATCCTGATGACTTTAATACTTTTAATTTCTCAATAAATGTTTGTGCGTATATTAGAGATGAATCAAGTCCTACATAATAAAATAGACAAATATTTGTGGGTGGACAGCCTGGGACAAATGAACCCAGAAGCTCACCCAGAGTCGTGGCCCCGCGGCGGAAGTTTCCGGTGACTCTGCTGCAGCTGCTGCCGTCCCCCTGACAGACTCCACACTTATCCAAGGTGTTCGAGGAAAACAGTACTCCGTCACATCCAATTGGCTGAGCAGCAGAGCGGGAAGTGGAAGTAGAGAGTATAAAATAAAACATAATCTCCAATAAATCGTGAATAAGTTATCAGTGATAATTTGGTTATGATGTATGAAGCGAGCAAATACTTTCTATCATGAGATTTGATTCTTTTGGAAGGTGATCCAAAAAGATTAAGTGTGACATAAACTATTCGTTAAGGGTAGAATATTTATGAAAAGTCATAAAAAAAGAGCAGTGTGCATTTAGACTATTTAATGCATTCAATTTTGAAATCTCAGCTCAACTTGCCTGTAGTCTTTCTGGATAACTTTTTGAATTCAAGACAGTTTATATGAATATTTTGAAACTCTACACCTCCGATTTGTCCGACAGTTGAAATGCTGCTGCAGCAGCTTCCTCCCTGTGGGTTATTGTTGGTCATACAGACTTGATGTGGTGCTTTCAGTGGTGCTGAAAACTCAAAGTAGAGTGAAACTGTTTGAGGTACAAAGTAAAGAAGAAGCTGGACTCACCTCACACTTACCGTCCACACAGACGCCGCGGTAACTGCTGTACTTGCAGGAAGTGCCATCTCGTGCCGTCACCATCAGCTGCCTCTGGCCATCGGTCGTGGTGCAGTGGAGGTCGCAGGGGTTACTGGAGATGTGAACGTAGTCGTCTGGAGAGGAAAACACGTCAACGGTCACTGTCTTATGACCAATAAAACTATAACACAATCTGTACTTTTACCTACATATTCTTAGTCACTGCTGTTAGAAATATATTTGTCTCTTTAGCTGCAAGATGTTCCACTTTTTTCACCAGCTAGTCGCTAACTGTGTCTGTTTGCTGTTTGGTGCTGGGCAGGTACAGTAGTAGTGTACAATGGGTTTATCAGAGCTTGTTCGCTGAAAACACACTCCTGCTGCTGCTGCTGCTGCTGTTGTAAACAAAGGATACTGTGATACCAAAACTATGAGCTGAAAAAGGGGTTAAAACAGTTGATGAGAATTCTCTGTTTTGATTAGTGGAGCTTGAGAAGTGTGTCAAACTCCAGTCTCACCGATTCTCACATTCCCCACAAATGTCTTCCTGTTGCCCTTTTGCCATTTTCTCTCTCAGTGCAGGAACCACAAAGAGGAAAGATAAAGTTGTGAGATATCTTGTCCCTCATTCAACCTTTTGTTTTAATAACTACTAACTTACCAATAAAAGCCAACAATGTGAATCAATAAAAAAAAACACTTTCAGATATTAATAAGAGACAGGTTTTAAAACAACACACTGTATTAACAGACAGTTAATAGTCATATAAAGGATGTTACTGTTTTGGATGCATGGCAGGATGATGCTAAGCAGCTCAGACGGCAAAGATCTCAGTCTGCACTGTTAAATGGGGTAAAGAGAGGTTGTCAAGGCGTTTTATGGGTGTTAATACCAGGATACAGAGGTTTCCACTGGTAGTTCCTGCCATTGTAAAGCTGTGAGTTGAAGGACCAGCACTGCTCCTCTCTGAAGCTCCTCCCAGTGGCAGGACATTCCTGCAGGGCAAAGACAGCACAAACCATTTAAAAGAGGTCTGCTTCACACTTGTTAAGACTCAGTTTTACAGTATGTAATACAAATAAATTCTTTTTAAGCGTTTATTTGTGCAGGGATGGTTTTCTGATCGCTCTGAGCCCCGCCCAGCTTCACTTTCAAATAAGCTCCACACAGTCACGCCTGGAGGCCACCCGCCACAACCACAGCCCTTTACTGTCAGCCATTCAGAAGGGCCGTGCTTGTTTTAATAAAGATGTGAAATAAAGATGATGAGAAATTAACTGACTCACTTTAGTGTTGCAGAGATGATATTTCTTAGCAGTTCCTGTGCAGGTCATGTTGTCTTTCCCTGCAGCAACTTTCTTTCTTTGGACAGAAAACAAACATTTGGAGAAGTAACACCATATAAAAAGATTGGACATAAACCATAATAAATAAAATATCGGGTTGATACAGTATGTGTTATGATCTGTCACATGAGCTAAAATGAATATAATCCACAATATGACTGCCAACACAGATGCAGGGTTTCTACAGGTTTCACCAAGTCAAATGTAAGACTTTTAAGACCTTTTTAAGACCATCATGAATGAAATTTAATACCTACGTATATACCGACATAAAAAAAAAGTCAGATGTCAGAGTCCTGAAACATTGTCTGAAACAATGTCCTGATTTATTCATTAGCATTATAGGACTGGTGTCAAGATTGGCTGCAATATAAGTTGCATGTTGGTCTCATTTGTATTCGTAAAACAGCGAATTATATCTGGACTAGCGACAGAAAGAACTACAACACCACAGAATTAAAAAAACACAATACTATATAGCAAATTTAAGACTTTTTAAAGCCTAAAATTTTGATTTTGAAATTTTAGACTTTTTTTAGACTTTAATACACTTTAAAACACGTGGCTGTCAAGTACCAAAACATCACCACCTTATATTCTTTCTATTGTATGTGCAGACTGACTGACCGCTGTTTGAGGCAGTGTCTCTCCTGTGACATCACTCCCCCTCCACAGGCACGGGTGCAGGCTGTCCACTTGGCCCATTCCCCCCACCAGTATGTGGTCACCTCCAGCTCCTCCTCCAGACTGTTGGACGCCACGCCGTCCTCCTGAAAACACACACAAATACATTAAGATACACAAACAGTGGTAACTTGTTGTAGTAGTAGCATTATTAGTAATCATTATTAAGAGCTACAGTATGGAGGAGCAGCTATTTGTGGGTATATCTGAATCTGCAAACACTTTCAGACAAACCAAAACATTTTCACTTGTGAATTTAAGTCAGATGATGTTTACTGTTCTATTCATTTCTTTTTCTATAGCTGTGCACTTTCAATTGCAGTTTTGTGAGAAGGGGATAGTTAAATAACAAGTAATTTAGTTTGAGTGATGGCCCACTGCTTACCAAGTTCATTTGGCCAACACACCACCAGGGACTTAAAGGAGAAATCCTGCCGATTTTTACCTGAATCTGGATCGCTAGATGTCTCCAATACTGTCGATAGGAAAAAAAAACGACCAAAATCGGTGCTAGCAAACTGGAGTTGCTGCAGCTAATGGCCAGAGCTCCCAGTTAGATAAAATGCCAGTTGTGGGGGCATGTTCTAAAGAGTGCCTTTGTGCCTCTTAACAGATATAAAATGCAATTAAAATTTCTGTGCGACATGAACAGGGCCGTTACGTGACAACAAGATGCGTTTTCAACTCAGACATTGTGAAGAAACCGTTTAAAGTCAAAGTTTGTACTGTCACCTACTTCTTTTTCCATCGGTCGCTTCACCAAGTTTAAGTACTTGTATTTTCTCATTCTGTTGCCACAATTTGGAAAGGCACAAACGTGAACCATTTCTTTTCCACAGTAGATCAACACACGTTATTCTTACTCCAAGCTTCTTCCCTTGTGAACACCTCCTCTCTTCACTCTTCACACACTATGCTCCGATCTGCACACTACTGTTTACCAGTCCCTGCAACAACTGAATTCCCACGGGACTTCAGCGCGAGACTACAGCTAGCCTTCAGTAACGATATTACTGTGCAAGCCACAGGCATCATTTGGACTGTTTCCATGTAGTTACATAGTCACTGATATGGTCATAACCACTACAGTGCTCAATTACCTATTTTTGAGGGGGAAATAAACTTCAAGTTTTGTTGTCAAAATATTTTATCAGATGTGGCTTTCGTTTAGACGGCGACGACGTTTTTGGGGCTTAAAAACGCAAAAAAAGTGAAACTACCCTCCAGAGTGGAAATCTTAAAAACGCTCCACCGTCGCGTTCCCGTCTAAAGGGTAAAAACGCAAAAGTCTGCTCCGATCTGCTCACGGTGGCACCCCATATTTCGTTACATAAATCGAAATATAGAGTGATTACTCGCCCATGGCCACTCTGCCGTTGGGTATCCACAGCCTGCCTATACTTGGTCCGGATGCCTTTCAGCTTTGATGATATCCGACTTTTACAGATAGCGTCTTTCTTTTCCCTCGTCTAAACGCGGAATAAAAAGTGAGAACACAACACCACTTTTGCATTTTCTCTTCAGATCGTTTCCGTCTAAACATAGCCTAAGTTGTTTCCCTCAAAGCCAATTACAATTGATTTGTTGCATTTGGGCCATAGTTGGTCCAGAATCTCACATCCTGCACTGAACCATTCAGCCCCTTGTTTTCTTAATGTTAACATACAGTATTTTATATTTGTTTCTGTATTTATTGTTGATTTCATATTAATGTTTAATATGTTTATGTATGCACCATCCACCAAGGCAAATTCCTTGTAAGTGTTACTTACTTGGCAATAAATCACTTTATCTAATTATAAAACTTATACATGCGGCTGGTTATTTTTTTGTTTTTTACCTTTTTTATCTGAGAAAACGTTCATATGGGCCACAACTTTAGTTGCTCAATGGTGTTTTAAGCCCCTAACGTCTCCTTCCAGGCAGCGCTGCGTCCGTTGACTTCAAGGCACCTAACCCTAACCTTAACCCTAACCATAACCAATGTCTAATCCTAGTGCCTTCCAGGCAGCGCTGCCTGGAAGGCAGTATGATCAGACAGTATTTGTAACAGCAGTCTACAATATCTTGTAGTACAAGTTGTGGTAGTGTTAGTGACAGTAACAGCAGTCGCAGTACTGTAAGTTCTACTCTGATTCCACTGTGTAAAACTGCGGTACAGACGATCTGACGTTCAGAACAGAGTGTGTCAGAACCAAATAGATTCACAGTAGATGATTGTCACAGTGTTTTGTTCTGGGACTCTAACGTGTGAAGATGCGCAGCATTTCACACATTCCTGACGTGCAGGAGTAGCATTAATTCAGGCCGATGGCTGCATCCCTTCATTCAGACAGATTCATTAGAGTGACTGTTGGAATGTGCACTGAGCTCCTTGTAAAGGTGTGAGACAGAGCAGCTGGGAGAGAGGGCGAGCGACATTGGAAATACCAGACAGAGAGCATAAGTGAGAGATAGACAGGGAGCGATAGATGGGTACAGAGAGAGTGAGACAGGAAATTGTGAGGGTAGAAAGAGAGAAGTCACTGATTGGTCGAAGATCAGTTTGACAGCAGCTCATCATAGTGCTCAGATTACTTTTTAAAGTTAGTATTTACACTTTGCATGTTTCTTTTTACAGTCTATTTTAGCTGGACTTAAAAAAAACTGTTTTATTTGATCTTTCTTTATTATAATTTTGATCTATTTGTCACATTACAACAGTTGCCCATTTTCGTCCTGAAATTGTCTCTGTCTGTGCTTAAAATCATTCAACATGATGGTATTAACATGTCTGTTAATGACGTCTGTGTAATCACTGTTAAAGCGTAGTTATCCTTCTGATAAACAAAAGGTCGTCCTGACAATGCAGCTGTACTTGGATGTTTATGGTGAAAGTAAATATGGAAGCAGCCTCACAATTTCCATCTAAATAAAGGAGTTCACAGCACATTTCCATGTAGTAACAGTACTGTACCTGTAAGAAATACATGAAGCTATCACACAAGAACAGTCAGTGTACTAAAGATTCCTACTTTTTATCTTATTTTGACACTGGCTTTCCACACCTACCTCACTTCCTGTATCTCACTTCCTTTCCTCCCTGTCTTCACAACTGATTGGCTTTTGTTTCCACCCTAATTACCTGATGGAGTTCACCTGGTCACTCCTTATTTAAAGACTGCACTCCCTCTCAGTCAGTCTTTACTACACCTTCACATGGGGTGGTAGCTGGTAAGATGAGTTTCATTTTGCACCTTATTTCTTGATAACCTGTTTAATATTTGAATGATAGCTTTACTTATCTAGTTACTTTATGATGAACATGTTAGCATATTGACTTTAAGTTCTAATTTCTATGTTTCTTCCCAGATTCTCCAACCCATGTGTCTGTTCTGTTATGTTATCCATTATCATTTGCCTCACCACTTTTCTGTTGAATAAATCTTCATTGAATGGACTGAACTTCTGTGGCTTAATCATGCATTCTGACCGATGCCCCATGACGATGGCAATCAACCTCTAAAACTGAACCCTCAATAGTCAGACTATTCTTTGCATGCTTAGGCCTGTAGTTTTATTTCTCATGCACCTTGCCATTCACTCATCTTACTCATGCCTATTTCCATGCAATCCTGTCAGGGGCTGTCAATCATGATATCGGCTGGTCACATCAACTTATCTCATCTATCCATCACTGCAAAACATCCTACACCGTTAGCCTATCATCCTGCTGCTGCCTCTGTTTAAGATTGATTCTCTCTGCCTTTAGTACATTTATGCTGTTATGCGTGCAGTACATTCATGGCTGTTATGCTGTTTAAATCTGTTCTCTGTTGCCGTCAGCTGTCATTTCAGTGCAGATCGTTACAATGGCAAAGCGCCCCTCTACCTCCCCATCATTACCCAGTCTAGCAGCTTCACTCACTGCTGATCAGAATCATCAGCCACCACCACCAGTGTCTGGACTCCATGGGGGGGAAAATTTCTCACTGCTGCACAGGTTACAAATCTCCCCGTAGAGTCTAAGCGCCAAAGATTTTCTGCCAAGACTCAATCGTCACATCTGTTATAATAAAGATGCATCTTTACTTCATTCACTTGTCTCTTCTGATTTAAAGTGTAAAAGTGAAACATTTTGCAGGACGTCATGCAGACAACATACTCTTGGTGAAATAACTGTCTACTGTGTCTACTTGAAAATCAATGACTTTCGGCTTCCTGCAAATAACCAAAACAATGCTAATTGAGCTGCAAAGACAGCAAACTAACAATTTCCCAAAATCTCAATACTTCTGCAGCTCAGTCTACCGGGAGTCATCACAATCCAATCAAACATGACGAGATGCCATGTTTATACCTTTTTTTTGTCCACCAAAGTTAGCACTTGCGTATGTGCAGGTTTTTTAAAAGCTGGAAACCCTGCTAAAAATAGGCGATGGTATGTAAATAGGTGAGTGTGTATATATATGCCCTTTTTTTTCTGGTGTCGGAATCGACATGACAAACGTGCAGGAAAACAGGGTTAGTAACCACTAAGCAGCATGGAGACCAGTGTTAATGTTACGGTGGTTTCCTTTTTCATAGTCTCTTACAAACTGAGTGCAGACTAATTTGGAATGGAATTTGTGGCTGAGATGACAGCATCACGTCGTAAAACGGGTGAAAATTAGCATGACCAACCGGGTATCATGTTTCCATCACGGTCGATCAGACCTAGAACCGATAAATACCCATGACTACTGCGGAGTAATTTGACCCGGAAATGAATGTAGATTGTAACCTATCCCGCTACAGCCAAAAGCCAGCTGTGAGTGGGTCTGTTGTCCAGTGGGAAAGGGGCTTTTGACAGCCAATAATTTAAGTCTTTTAGCCCCCAACACAAGGATGTTATCAGCCCTGCAAGTCATCAGTGGGTTTACCTGTGTGTTGTGCTCCTGCAGGGCCCTGGTGGACAGATTCCCCACAGACACTGCCAGCGTCAGGAAGCCCAGCAAGACAACGCCCGTCACCCCGCACTGTTCCCACGACCACACCCTCATCCTGTTTAATCAGTGAGACAGAAAAATAAACAGGTTTAGTATATCAACCAAAAAGAAACATCTGGTGAAGAGACCGTTCAGGTACTAAAAGTTCCCAGGTCATTGCTGCAGTAGCTTGGTGCAAGAAACTCTGACCAGCTCCTCCAGCCACTGACCTTTTGTGTAGAAAATAGTCATTTAATTTCTGACACAATAGATAAGCAAAACACCTCTACCGTTTTGGGAAAATCTACTATAACCCAGATTTCTAATGATCACAGTAGTAAAATACTAGGACCCTTGATGCTTATTAAACATTTTAAAACTATAAACACAGAAAAATGTTCCACTGTAATGTTCTGCCTAAATCTGCCTTGTGTCCTGGTTCTGATGAAAGACAATCAACTGCCAGAAATCCGAAACCTCTCAATCACTCAACACTAATCATCATACACAAGATAGTTTTGACCAAACACAGAGCAGCCGACGACGTGATTATGGAGGGAAACCTGACTGTTTCTAGATGGAAGCATCCAGCAATGAGTCTTTAACAAAGGCTGAAGGGTATAAAGGGAAATAGTATGACCACTAATGAGTTCTCAGGGCCTTAAAAACCCATGTCCAGGCACTTATGTGAATTGTGTATGAAAGCATATTGCCTAGACTTGTGGGCGTTTTTTTTCATCTCCTTTCCCTCTCCAAATTGAGGCTTCTCAGCTTCCAAAGCCACAAAAGGGCCTCGAGTTGGATTTTTTTTTTTTTTACGCCACGAGAACACATTTGTGGTCGTAATATTTCCTTTCTGACTCTCCAGTGAAATCCCCAGCCACCAAGAACATCTGTGCTTGTTTAGGAGAGGATACCTCAAGTGCTGCTGTCTTTTACCTTTGCACAGACAGGAGAGTGTTTGACAGTAAATCACATCAGTGTTGATACAAGAGACAAAACAGCAGAAAGTGGACACACCTAACACTTAATGAGGTGCAGAAAGCTGTACCTGCAGAAGTTTCTGTACCTCACAGATTTTACATGTTGGTGCCCTGATGAAAATGTGTACTGACATATTGAATTATGAAAAAGACCCTTAGACTTCACATTTGACATGACAACTCACAAACAACGTGCAATTTTGAATGCCACTTTAAGAAATAGTTCAACATTTTGGAAAATTACACTTATTTGTGAGAGTAAAGTGGTTTGACAAGGTTAGTCAGCAGGATGATGAAAAAACTACTGGCCCGATTTTCATGAAACTTGCTGGGATGACGACATTTGTATATCATAGAAGACTGGACTATTGGCTTCGGCAGATGTCTACGTCCTCCGAGTGCCTTTCTACTTTGTTTGTTTGATTGTTCCAGAAGCCTCAAAATAATGTATCTCCCTTCAGGGATTCTTCCTCTAACAGCGTCCTAAATGCACTTACATAAACAGAGTAAAGTGCTTATAAAGCTTCTGCCTGACACATATTATTGCCTTAATTGCATTACAGTTCTATCTTGTACCGTAAGTGCATACAAAGCTGGCAGCTGAAAGATGTCCTGGATTACCAACCTGATCTCACAGAATTCCATGAAATGAACACGGCCCCTTAACTCAAAATCTGTGAACTCTGCTTCAGATGCAACCCAGTATGCACTGTCAGGCTTTCAAGCACGTCAGAGAAACGCCAGCGAAACAGCGGCAAGGCAAGTGAAGGGCATTTTCTGAGACAATGGCCGCTCGCGCCAAAGCCGGCGTGCCGGCTGCAGGTATTTCAATGTGCTGGCAGTCTGTGGCAGGCTAGTGCTGGCAGGTGGAGGGTGACACAGACAGGCTGTTGAGAGGCCACAGGTGTTGGAGACGGGGAGTTGGACAGCAGAGGGGCGCGTATAAAAGTTAAACAAGCCCCACTGTGCTGGAAGGACGAAGGTAAGTTTCCTAGGACTTTACACAGGTAGGCCTTTGTTTAGCTCTTCAGACTATAAGGAAATGTAGATGTCTGTATGTAAAGGCTGACATAAACAGGCACAGACACACAGGAAAAGGAGGGTACTTGAGCAGCTCTGCAGTTGTATATACAAGTTTAATGACTCAATGAAGCCTTTGATTTGTTAAACTTTGTTAAATACTGAACCAAAAACCTAGGTTTAGAGTATAGAACACCCGCCGCAGACTGCAGAATTTCCTGCAGCATAATCCAGTTTTCTTTACTTGATTTGTATGATCAGTCTGAACCAAATACATAACTATGTTACATTTATAAATATACCATTTACCATCAGGAAAAAGAGACAATGTGCCATTTCACACAGCAAAAGTACATTGGGAGTACCTATGGTTGCATTTGGCATTTGTGGGGAAACCTGCAGCTCCAAATGTAAACAGCTTACTCTGCTAAGCGACAAACAGAATTGGTGTATTTTATCATATTTTGGCAAACATGTATAGTAGTGTTTGGAACATACAAATGGATAGTGGAGAAGTTAGTTATGCTTCAGGGGTAATTTTGAGAAGGCCTTTCTACAGGTGAAAAGGGTTTGATACAACAAAAGTTATTTTTTTTTAGTACAAAACTAGTGAATTATAATGAAAAACATCCTAAAAACATCCTCATAAAGTACTTTTAACACTGCTGTTTTTGAGCATTTACACTGGTTTTGCAAAGAGCCTAAATAGGATCCTAATACTTAAGGGATTTAAACTTAATATATACTGTAGGTGAACACACATTTTGATGATTCTCAGTCTCTCTGCATCAGGAATGTGGGCTTTAAACACAGTTACATGCACACAAATGCATACATGCACACTCACAGAATATACAAACATATGCCTACATACTGTAAGTGTATTCATACTGTATACACACTGCACTGACAAACGCACGCTGCACTTTAACTGTCGAATGGATATTCTTTCATTTTGCCTGAAATAAAAATCATGAAATTAGGTCTTTGCTCTTGCAATTTTGTTGGAAATAAAAAGCACAAATCTATTTAAATATTCAACCTTTTGAATGTCTGAATCAGCAAAAGTCGGAATAATTTCTGAAGGCTCACTGCTGCACACACACACATACACAGTACTTACTAACACACACACACACACACAAACACACACACACACACACACACACACACACACACACACACACACACACACACACACACACACACACACACACACACACACACACAGACAGACAGACAGACAGACAGAGCTTCTAGGAAATGGTTCATAGTACATCCCGTGTCCACAAGTCCAGTTAGGGAGCCTTGTTAAAATAAGCAAACAGCTCGTCCCGCCCTGTTTGCAGTCTGGCTTTCTCTGGCACTAAATATTGGTGACAGGTGTCTTAAAGCAGGCGCAGCAGCACCTGGACTTCATTATCCAACCAGACACAGCTGGAGCCCTGCCAGCTGCCCAACACACACACACACACACACACACACACACACACACACACACACACACACACACACACACACACACACACACACACACACACACACGCACACACGCACACACACACGCACAGAGGAGAAGGACACTCAGTCAGACACAGCTGCACATGTGTATACACTCAGCCAGTGGCGTGACTGAGTACACACACATACACACGTTGGCCACCGTGCACGCTTATGCTTAAGCTTGAGCCATGTGCACGTACAGGTATGCAAATGCCCTAGCATGAATGTACACACTTAAACAACTCACAGTCACACACTTTCTCTTACTGACAGAGACTTGCTTTCCCTCTCTGCTGCTAACACACACATTCACATTCTTACACCTATACTAGAGAGGACAATCATTGACACAATATAATCCTATATGCTATATGCATAAAGTCTAAACTTACAACGTAAAACTAAGCCGTTTTCCTCAAATGGCTCCTTGATGGTGTGGACAGGCTGACATTTCTTCTTTCTTTGTTATAATATCCTCAATTTTGTCAACTCACCTCATTATCAGAATCAGAAAAGGATTTATTGCCAAGTAAGTAACACAAGGAATTTGTCTTGGTGGCTGGTGCATACATACACACATTAATATGAAAAATGAAATACCACAATGTTGTCACTTTGCCAAAATATCCTCACATTACTTAAGTGTCCCTAGTTTGAAGTAATGCCCTCACTATGATACAATGTTTATTTGTTCCGTTTTTTTGTGGCATTTTAGGCCTTCATTGGATAAGACAGCTTACACATGAAAGGGGAGAGAGAGGGGGAATGACATGCAGCACTGTATCGAGGACTGAGCCTCTGTATATGGGTGCGCGCCCTACCAGGTGAGCTGCCCAGGCGCCCAACTATGATACAATGTTATCACTTTGCCGCAACCTCCTCACTTAACCACAGTGTCCTCATTTTGGTCAACCAACCTCATTTTGCAACAATGTCCTCACTTCACTGAAACATACCTATTTTGGCATAGTGTCCTCACTTTACCAAAACACCCTAATTTTGCAGAAATGTCTCCACTTGGTTGAAACATCCTCACTTCACCACGGTGTCCTCACTTTAATCAACCATCCTTGTTTTGCCACAAAGTCCACACTTTGCCAGAATGTCCTTACTTTATGCTATTTTATTTTTTACTTTAGTTGTATATACCTTATTTCTTTTACTTTCTCTATTTATCCGTATCACTGCTGTCATGTTCTGCTGCAACAACAATCGGACAAGCCATCCCCATTTAACTGGTAATTAGTCTGAAATGTGTCCCCTAAGGTAGGAACACACATAACCAAGCCCATGCACCCAAAGAGAAGCACACCCCAAACTCTCTGTGGGTCTCTCTGGTTCAAACACACACACACACACACACACACACACACACACACACACACACACACACACACACACACACACACACACACACACACCATTCAGAATCAGCCTGTTGCCTCTTGCTCGTCCAGACAGGGTCTTCCTCCTTCCTCCTCCCCTTTGCTGTCGTTTCCCAGCCAGTCTGGCAGAGCAGGCACACAGGACAAAAGTAAACACAGTCCCCTCATCCTCCCTGTCTCCCCCTCCCTCATCCCTTTGCCGTCCCCACCCTGACAGCCCCCGGGGGCCCCTCGCCTCACTGTCTTGTTTTTGTAGCGCTGGCAGCCCCAGCAGACAGACAGAGAGCAGTAGTCTGTCCCCTGGGAGGCTGGACTGGAGCAGAGCAGTCAGACCGATATATCAGACCAATACTGGACGTTTATTATCTAATACTGGATATCAGCCAGGCGCTTCTGGCCACCTGTAATATGAATATCATACAATTTACATGAAAATGTTTCACAGGTTAAAAAAAAAGGTGCTGAAATGATGAATCGATTATTCAATTTTTTTAAATCAACAACTTTGATGAACAAATACATTTTTAATACATTTATCAAAATGCATTTATCAAAAATGCTAAACATCCGCTGGATTTGCTGCTTTCTCGCTTTTATACGATTTTAAATTGAATATCTTTGGATAGTTAGACAAAACAAGCTATTTGACCAATAGATCAAACTATCATTTTATAAAAATAATCAACAGTTTAAGTCATAATCAATGGTTGAAAAATCATTAGTTGAGGCTTCACAATAACATGTACGTCCTTGTTAAAACAGAAAATGAGATTGGGGACATTAGTGTCCGCGCGATGGAAAAAGGTGAGAATGGACAAAGGATCTTCAAGTAACGGTGAATATGTCTTAGACCATATATAACCATTTTGAATAAACTGGGTGCAAGAGATCCCTGTCGTCTCAAATGTCTAATGCGCCCGTCCACACTCCATCTCTTTAAGTACCTAGCACACACTGCTACGCTCTCATCTTTGTGAGAGTTTCAATAGACACTGTAGTTCACACTGTGCCACGAGCAAGCATTATTATGCTCCTGTACATATATCTGAGATACTGTTACCACAATCTAATAAGCATACGTCACCCACTGAGAAGCAGGCAAAGAAATATTGGTCTGTATACTAGACAACAAACCAATGGACTGCATTTACTTTTATCCAAAGTGTTTTACAATTCGCAGATCATTCACACACTCAGTTAAACACCAATGGCAGCAAGCTTCCATGCAAGGTGCTGTTTTGGCCATCTTGAGCAATTTGGGGCTCAGTGTCTTGCCCAAGGACACTGTGTACAGTGTGACATGTGAACAGGAGGAGCCATGGGGTCCCACCGCCAACCCTGCGATTAGTGTTCAGCACTCTACCTGCTTAGCCCCACCTTAATGTTTCAAAGGTCTTGCGGTGGGCTTTAAGTGTTTAAGAGACCACAGTGTCCAATGTGACAAACAAACATCAAACTTGGGGAGGAGTATGGGGTGGTTGTGGATGTCTGCTTGCCAACGGGACTCATCCCTGCTGCCTTTTGCTCCATGAGCCAAACTCTCTTCTCAAGCTCTCTTCTCAAGTACACTTGCAAAGTGGAAAATAGATCTCAGCTCTCCTCGGCCTCTTGTATACAAAAAAAGACCAAACAGAGCAAAGAAGGAGGATAACCGGTAAAAGACAGAGTGAGAAGGAGAAAGAAGAAAAGACTAAGAGGACGAGTAAGCAAGGCAGTCTGGGAAGTTGAGGAGAGGTCAGCAGAGTTTAGTTGCCCCCTGTGGCAAACAGAGGCCAGGGTAGATTGCTCACACTTGAACTCTGACCTATTTATTGACTTGTTCTTTGGGGATGGCTTTCCCAGGAAAACAACCAGGCTCAGTTCATCTGTATTACATTCACTCGCATTAAAACAAAAATGAAATGACTCTTGAGCAGGTTTTTGCGAAGGCAAGAGAGCCCATTAGTGGTTTGCTGACCACCAGACTTCTTGGAACAAGTCTGTGCAGTTTAGCACACAATGCTGCCATTCCAAAAAAACAGTGCACTTATCTATTTACAATGACTGCTGTTTTCACAAACTATATTCAGTATAAGAAAACTTCATGAACGGAAGACAAATTCTTAAGTTATTGTTTGAAGTAAAATTAACCAAGGCTTAACGGGGGAAGAGCGCCACCTCCCGAAACTTTAGCAACAGAGAATCCAAAGAAAAAATACTGCTTCTCTATGGTGCTATAGCCGTCCTCTAGACGAAAAAGCAAAGACGCAACCAGTGTATTTAGCTATATTTAGGCAAAACAACAATTGTTTGGAACTTACTGAGCATACAAATGTTCAGTGGAGAAGTGGATGATGCTTTTGAGTTTTGATTCTCTGTTTGCAGCCAGTATTATAACTGAGACATGGGACTAAAGATGATACTAAGCGTAATTCCATGAAACAAATCTTAGATACAAGTATAAGAAGCAAATACAGTGCATGATGGAAAGTATGCTAGTAAGCTAACACTTAAAAACGTTCCTTCAAATCATATCTTTAAGACTTAAACACATGATTATAAGTTATAAAATGGTTCTGAAGGTGTTAACTTTTAGTTGATCTGACATGAAACTGAAATCTACGTTAGCCATTATTAGCTCCGCCAAGGAGGTAATCTTTTCGTTTCGGTTTGCTTGTTTGTCTGTCGGCAGGATTATGGAACTACTGGCCACATTTTTTTATGAAACTTGGTGGAAGGGTGTAGCCTGGGCCAAGTCAAAAACCATTCAAGTTTGGAGTGAATCACTTCACTCCAATATCACAGGGCAGATATTATTGAGATATGATTATTATTTTTCACTTCCTTTAACATTACAAGATAGGGCATTTAGACTTGGCGGAGGTCTCTGCCCTCTGAGTGCTGTTCTAGTTTCAACTGTGTTTAAATGGATATTTGTGCATCTTATCCATATCAGTGCAAGTAGACTAAATGTTAGCAACACCTCTCAGTATAATGAAATACAAACTACAGCCTTCAAAGTAACCATTAAGTTGAATTTGCCCCTCTCTTTCTGAAGATTATAATGTATAATCACCAGAGGTGCAGCTCTTTAAATGCTGTTGAAACAATGGTATGTAACCTACACATCAATCAAACTTTCAACCAGATTTAAGCCACTTTAACATCGACGTCACCAAATCAGTCCTTCTCAGGTTATCTAAGTGGGTTATAAAAGATGACATCCTCAGATAGAGGAAAATGAGCCCTGATATTTCATACCTGAGCCTCTACCACAAACTCATCATCTGAAGTGACACCTAACTTTAATATTGAACCAAAATGTGCTTGATGTTAGCACCAGGAGTCCTTTTTTTGACACTTTCTTACACGATTAACAGTAAGTTTAGTAAGTTTTCCAAGTGAAACTTGAGAGGCAAGAAGTAGGTAGATTTTATCCTGTAGTTCTCTGCAACAGTAAAACCAAAATCCACAGTTTGACAAGTAGCACTGGCACGAATGTTAGCCTCTACCTCACCAGTTTATATACACACACACACAAACACACACACACACACACACACATACACACACATCTCCCAACAGCTGACAAGTTTCCAGACAGACTCTGGCCTCTCCAGGCACACACACATATACACATGCATGCCTGCACGGAAACACACACACACACACACACACACACACACACACACACACACACACACACACACACACACACACACACACACACACACACACACTCCTGAAAGAGAGTCAGCACTATTTTGTGGATTTGTTTTGGTCTGGTGCAAAACACTCATTGGCTCTGGTGTACCTCGTAAACACACACACACACACACACACACACACACACACACACACACACACACACACACACACACACACACACACACACACACACACACACACACACACACACACACACACAGAGGAGGTTTCAAATATTTACACACTCACCTCGCCTGCAGCAGTCCAAGGGCGTCTCGGTCTGTGTTGAGGATGCCGCTCAGTGTGTGTGTATGTGTGAGTGTTTGAGTGTGAATGTGTGTGTTTGTGTGTGTGTGTGTGTGTGTGTGTGTGTGTGTGTGTGTGTGTGTGTGTGTGTGTGTGTGTGTGTGTGTGTGTGTGTGTGTGTGTGTGTGTGTGTGTGTGTGTGTGTGTGTGTGTGTGTGTGTGTGTGTGTTTGTGTGCCAGGGAAAGCGGTGGTGTGTTGTGGTGTGCTGGTGAGTGCTGCTGTCGCTGTGGAGTGAAGAGGAAGAGACAGACAGAGGGAGGAAGAAAGAGGGGAAGGGAGGTAAGGTGTGCTCTCCCTGCATCCCTCTTCCTCCTCCTCCTCCTCCCCATGCAGTCAGCAGGAGCAGCAGACGGAGAAGGTGGGAGGATCAGAGGAGTTAGAAGAAAAAAAACCAGGAGCTGGCTGCTTTGCTTTCATTCTCTCTGACCGAAGTCTACTGAAGCTCACATGGATATAAAAAAATCTACACAAATAAAAACTTTACATATTTGTGTTATATCCAAATGTACTTTAACTTTACACCATCCTACTGTCTGCCTCCATCTTTCCTTATGAATCTGTTGTTGGGGTGAAGGGCATCACGCCGAGAGACAGACAAATGAATGGACAAAGACGAAGACAAAGACTGATTAGAGACAGACAATATAGTCCTCTGCCTCAATACTGAGCTGAAACATGAATGTCCGGAAAAAAAACTCTCATTCATTTATCTCAGGTTGCACAAATGTTTGTTTTGTAAATCGATATATTTCTCAGTTTTTTGCTAAAATACTGTAGATACTGATGTTTTTCCTTGAGCTGGATGTCCTGCATAAGCTCAATGTGCAGCATTACTTTATGACTACATCATGACTTATCAATATTTCAGTGTTTTTACAGTTGAATAATGAGCTTATCTGTTTGTCTGGTGGACAAACTCTGTAATGGTGCAACGTATCCTCAACACAATGGTTGGTATGATACCTTACGAAAAGTTACGCACAATTTTTTGTGCGTAACTACGAATGTCCAGCAACACGAGCGATCAGTGCGCCTGTGCAGCCCCTGCAGTGCAGAACCTGTTTAGGCAACAAAACAATTTGGTTAGGTTTAGGAAAAAGATTGTGGTTTGGATTCAAATAAGTGTGTTTGTTACATAACTTACATACTTACATAGTTAGTTTTTTACGTAAGTGACGTAACAAAAATAGGTCAACGTTGACTTTTGCTTTCACACGGGTTAGGGGGTTAGGGTTTTGGGTTGGGAACGTTTTTCGTTCTTATACTACATCACCTAAATTCCTCTTTAGAGGGAGCCCTGCATGTCCTGGCTCGCAATTATGGTGGTTGTATACAAATTGTATAGTGTATTACTTTTTGTAGGTACAGTATAAGTACGAACAGTAAATAAGAACAGCCTGATAGAAATTTCTTGTATTTCTTGTTAATTATCAGCTTATAATATATATATATATATATATATATATATTAGGGCTGTCAGCGTTAACGCGTTAATCGCGATGCGATTAAGGGCCGACGTGACGCGATTCATATTTTTTTAATCGCATGCCGGCATTTATTCATTTATTTTACACTTCACTCGGCTTTGCGTCGTGCCTAACAGGCTACTAGTTTGACCCTTTGCAGCACCGTTACTTATCATCAAGCTGCCACTTCCTCGTAACACATCCTGCTGCTGCAGGCTGCAGGCATGATGGAGAAAGACAGCAGCAATGAAATCCTGAATGGAGCTTTTTATTTTCCAAAACTCCCTCACGGCTTGTAGACAAGTCGAAAGCCATATGAACATTGTGTAAAGCCGAATTAAAATATCACCGAAGCACGTCAAGCTTGAGCTACCACCTACGGAGCTAAGCATATAGTTGCTACCCGCTAGCATGCTACTATTTTGGAGAGTGCTACTTGTCGACATTGTAGAGGACTCAGGTCTAAAAGACGTACTACGGTTGACATGTTCTGACCTGTCTCGTTGCCGTCGAGGGGGACAGCAGCCCCACACACAGCCTGTATGACACGGAGAAAGCAGCCACAGTGGAACTGCTGCAAGGTGCTGCAAACGCTGTCTCATTAACCGGTGATCACTGGACGTCAGTGAGTAATCAACATTATTTAGGAGTTACTAAACACTATATTGACTCTAGTAAGGATAGGGATTTTTAGTTTTTTAGTTAGGTACTTGGAGGAATTGTGCAATAATGACAGATTCACACATTTTTCTTTTGTTTACAGTAAGTAAATAATTACAAATCTTAAAATCAAGTTCATAAAGTAACTTTCTTTGCATTCATTTGATTCCCAATCAAGAATTGCTTTCGATTGTTAATATGTACTTAAAAACCATTCTGAAATGCAAAATAATAGAATTTTAATCATGTGATAAAATATGCAATTAATCACGATTAACTATAGAAATTCAGCGATTAAAAAAAATTAATC
This sequence comes from Sander vitreus, assembly GCF_031162955.1. NCBI lineage: Eukaryota > Metazoa > Chordata > Actinopteri > Perciformes > Percidae > Sander > Sander vitreus. Next base: position 31,973,785 of record NC_135859.1, read on the forward strand.
GTTTTAATCGATTAAAAAATGTAATCTAATTAATTACATACTCTGTGATTAATTAATCGAAATTAATCGCATACATAATTAACGGTGTCTGAACCATGCGGTTTATAAGAAAGTAAAAAAAGAAAAGAAAAAAAAAGGGTACTAAACAACAGTTGGTGACATTAAAGAACGACTTTTTTATTGCTAAGGCCATATGGTCAAAATTAAATGATGATAATAATGTATTACAATAACTTATTTCACTAGTAAATTGCTGTTGAACGACAAAAACAACCACCAGATGGGAAAAAAGTTTACCAGTTTCATTCTGTGTTGTTTCTCCGACGGCAGCTGCAGATTGTTACCGATGTTGAATCCTCTACAGTAAAACACAGTCAAACTTTACACCGTTTAGCGTTAGCTGTCAGCATTATAACCGTGTTTAATCCAGCTACTAGCTAGCGGTAGGCTAACGTTAGCTGCTGTCGAGTATAGTGTTAACTAGCGTCACATGCAGTGGTGTTTGTGTTGCCTGTATCGTCTTCAGAGCATCAGAGAGAAGCGCAGACATATCAGTGGCACCAGATTTTGGTAGCCAGGGTTGGCAGGAAGAAGATTTGTATAAGTAAATGTTCCAATTAATGATCCAGGCAGAACATTCTCGTCTCCCTCCTTCATTTTACAGTCCAGTGGTGGCTAGAATGGCTCTGGGTGAAATGTCAATATGGAATGGATTAATCTGCGTTATTTTTTCTCAGATTAATTAATCGAAATGAACGCGTTATTTTGACAGCCTTAATATATATATGCCGATAACGATTCATCTACGATAAATATAAGCTAATATGACACATCTGCCCATTGCTTAACCAGTCAGGCTTTAGTTGTGACTACAATTGAGGACGTTGAAATGCTTTATTCGTAAACCTGCTGCAGAATGCTGAGCCATGTAAGACCACCTTTTTCCTTGGATGTAATTAGTAATTCTTTAGTTTCAGTTGCTACATTTCACTGTCTCATTATATGATGCTCTCGGAACCCATCGGCTATCGGTCTGACGATGATTTGGCCTTTGGGGGCAACACCCAATGTTTCAGGGGTTCTAGTGTAGCCGGGGCCAAGACTTGGTAATAAGCAACTTGAGACGTGAGAATGGAGTTGGAGTAGTCTCGCATTGCCAGACCTTCCTCCACAGCGCTCAGGAGGAAGGTCTGACTAGTCCACACAACATCCCGAGATGGGAGAAAAACTGGTTCTGGTTTATTGGCATTTCTTTAAACAAAATCACAATCGTCTTGGGAGGCGCTAAGTGCCAGACGGCGCCACGGTGCCTCTGCAAAATAGCCTCGGGAAGGAACTTGTTTTGGTGGAACATGTGTACGTTCAAAAGTTGTTTTAGTTGCGCAACAGAAAACTCAGATTAGACAGATAGTCTAGCTAGCTGTCTGGATTTACCCTGTAGATCTGAGGAGCAGTTAACCATAGTCCTCATAAATCGCCCAAAGTTTAGAATGCCAACACAAAGAAAGCAAAAGGTGACGGACATCTGGCCGAAAATGAACCTCCGGCGGCACCTGAAAAATCCTATAAATGAAACGTCGTTGATATAGACTAGAGTTGGAGTTAAGAGACGGCGTCTCTATAAACAGATATTTGCATATGAAAAAAGCTAATAAAAAGCTAAATCGTCATCAGATGATGGCCTACAGAATGTTCCGAGATTGCATTTGGGCCAATGCGGATTTTTAATATCCAACAAAATTTCACGAGGAACTGCAAATTACTGTCGTCTTCAGCTGTTCTTTAACTTATTTGCGTTTTGTATAAATACACACTTCACCAGTGTGTTGAATGATAAAGTTTTACATCACTATCTACTTTCCTTTTTCAGGTGAAATGGTCCTTTAAGTGATGGTGAACCCGGGATTCCTTCTCCTACGAAACACACTGAGAAACAGAGGAAGCCAAAACCAGATGGGAGGACAGCGATTCAGACGGAGGAATCAGAGGCGAGGAAAAAAGAGTGAATGATGAGAGGAGGACGAGCAGACGTCTGAGGACCACCATGTCTGCCCACCATGTCGTCTTCCCCTCTTTTTCCCCCTTCCTCCTGCTTTATTACGATTTCTCCGCTTCTCTCATGTTTTTCCCTCTATCTTTTTCTGGTGTTATTTCTCACCCCTCCCTCTCTTTCTCGCTGTATGCTTATTTCTCTCCTCTTCACGGTCACACTCCTTTCTACACTTCTCTCTGTTTCTACAGCTGTCTCTTTGCAGCTTTGCAGCATTGCACTTGTTCTCTCCATTAATCTCTCGATCACTTATTTAATTATGGCCATGTATACTGCTCAGTATGTATTCACACAGGTTTTGTTGTCAATCAATTTTTTTAAAAGTATCATGTTAAACGTATAATCATTTCAGATTTCAGAACTTGCTGATTTGGCAACACTTGCTGGTGCATTTTAATAATCCAGGTGCCGGAGTTTCAACACATATATCTACCAATGTTGTCGGCAAACACGCCATGAGCAGCTACTTCTTTCTCTCATTCTCCATCCATTCATGGCCTCTTATCCTCCATCCATTTCTCTCTTTCCTCTACGCCTGCTGCCGGTATGTCTGTTGGCTACATTAGTCACCGCTCTGCTCCATCGCCAGATTTATAAGCTGATAGACAAAGTTCAGTGAGGCTGCCAGAACAGAGGAACAAGCCCTGCCTCCCGAAAACCCCACCACCAATTAAAGCCCACCACCCTCCAAACGACAAAAAAAAAATGAAAGTGTGTTGCACGAAGGCTTACAACACTCCCATGGGTGTTTTTGTATGTGCCCATTTGCAGCAAAGTCTGGAGTCATTAGGGTTGGCGCATGCAGACAAAAGAGCAATTAAAGGCGTTATAAACGTAACCGCAGGAGGGGAAAAAAAACGAAGAAAAAACATTTGCCCATTTTAGCTGCAGTCTAAAATGTGTGAAACAAAACAACCTTCTTCCTGAAAACACTTGGGTGGAAAAACAGATTTAAAAGTACTTTAAAAAAGAAGAAAACCTGGAAGTTAAGCTGCACTAGATGCTGTGTCATTAGTTTCTCTCTCTAATGGGCAACAAACACCAGCGATGAATTATGTGCATATAAACAGCAGCACTCATTGTTTTCTATGTTGCCGGCACACTAGTTTTGTCCTGACACACATCATCACAGGCTGACACACATCAACTCATCGGGATACACCACTGTCTTATTTCCCAGTCAACACACGTCAACTCTCAAGAAAAACAGCAATTGTTTTCACATTTTGACACGCAATTCACACGTGTGTGTGTTGCATTTAAGAGAATTTATTCTATATCTGAACATACCTATATATGTCATATCTGAATTGGAGTGCATTATTGTTCTAATAATGAACAACGACAGAACACAAAACAGGAAAAGAGAAAATCGGATCAGATATTTAAACCACATCAGTCCAGCCTGATATTGTCTGAGTATGGATTTGGAACAGACTTTTAAAAATGGGCTTTGTATTTCTTTATTTTTGTGATACATCTGGTAAAATCTTATTACAGCTTTTGGTGTTTTGCTCTTGAAATGAGCACTGAAGACTTAACCCACTCACTGTACACTGGCTGGCTTGTTGTACTATATATATTTTTTTTATTTAGTCTTCACCAGCAGGTTTTTTTGTCTGTTGGAGAGAAGAACACACACATCAGTTCCAGTACGGCTCAGACATTTTCCTGGGAAACAGGTAGCTTCTCAAACGTTTTTACAGTGAAAGTCATGAACTGGAGCCAGGTTGTGATGTGATTGAGTATCAATGCAGGCTTTTTCTTTCATGAAAATGTTGATATCAGAACACAGTAACTAATTTAAGGCAAATGTGTTGTACGCAAATCCTTCTAAGTTTTCCTTTGTTCTGTCTGACCTGTGAGTACTCCAGAGTGGCAAGTTAAATTAAAGTGTTACTTAACTGAAACCCAAAGGTAACATGTTAGGTTTTTTTCCTCCAAAATACTACCATAAGCAGGGCTATAAGCAGCATTGTTTATTATACCACTCTTGTTTAGTTTCAGCACAGCAAAACCTCGGTGTTGTCTGTGCACCATGAAATGTGGTTTTGATGCATTCCGTGTAGTGCTGTCAAACGATTAAAATATTTAATCACAATTAATCACATTAATGTCATAGTTAACTCGCAATTAACTGCAATTAATCGCACATTTTTCTCTATTCTAAATGTCCCTTGATTTCTTTTTGTCCCATTATTTTTTCTCATTTTAATGCTCTTATCAACATGATAAAACGATACTTTTAAAACGGTGCCTGAACCGAAAGATTTATAAATATATATATATATACATTTTTTTTTTAAACGAGCACCTTGTTCAATTGTATTTGTCTGTTCTGTATGTTCGAAAATATAACACAATAAAAAGTTGATCTAAAAAAAAAAAAAAGGAGCACAAAACGGCGAAAAAACAGCCACTGGATGGGAAAAGGGTATTTTACAACAACTTTGAATGCACCATGAGGCTGGCCAGGCGAGTGTCAGTACCCGTACCGCCTGTAAGATCCGTAGGCTGAGTCTGTGTTTTTCAGACAACGGCAGCTACAGTCTGGTGTTACAATCCTCTACAGTGAAATACAGCCACACTTTACGCCGTTTAGCTGTCAGCATTTTAACTGTGTTTACTCCAGCTGCTAGCTAACAGGAGGTTAACGTTAGCTGCTGCTAAGTGTAGTATTGACTAGCGTCCCGTGCGGCGATGTTTCAGCATCAGAGAGCAGCGCAAGCATTTAAGTGGCACCTAAATAAGGCACCGGAATCCGCGTTGCCATTCGGTCTGGTAGATAACGGTCGTTAAGCCGTATTAGCACCAGGTTTCGGAAACCCCCCCCCCCCCAAATAAAAACTCTTCGGATCTACATGATTCACGTGGATGACATTTTCCCATTCAAAACGGAGATTTTCACCAAAAAGTGACTAGTTTGCAGGTATGTAATACTCTTTGGCCGGCTCGCAAGCCCAAACAAGTGTGTGCGGAGTGTCTGTTGTTTTGTTTCCGGTCTAGCTAGATCCGGTGTGGTGTTGCAGTTTTTCTAACGTTACTAGTTGTTGCAACAGCATGTTTTTAAGTCTTGTAATACTTCGTCTTGACTAATAACCATAGACTGTCTATTATTAATGCGATGAAGTGTAAACGTACATAATTCAATTCAATTCAGTTTTATTTATAGTATCAAATCATAACAAGAGTTATCTCGAGACACTTTACAGATAGAGTAGGGCTAGACCACACTATAATTTACAAAGCCCCAACAATTACAATTCCCTCAAGAGCAAGCATTAGAGGTAGCTATTGCGACAGTGGCGAGGAAAAACTCCCTTTCGGGAAGAAACCTCAGACAGACCCAGACTCTTGGTAGGCGGTGTCTGACGGTGCCGGTTGGGGGTGTGATGAAAGGTGGTAGTAATAGTCACAATAAAGATAATGGAACAGTGACTACAATGGTAGTCATAGTAGTTCATGTCATAGTAGGGCACAGCAGGGCATTACGGGGTGTAATGTGGGACAGCACAGCATGGGTGGACGCGGTCGGACGCAGCAGGATGCAGCCAGATGCAGCCGGACACTGCAGGGAATCGCAGAGCGAAAGAAAGACACAGAAGTGTCCTTTTGAAGACGGGATGACAGCTCTTCCAGCCACCACTGCTGTATACCACTATAGTAGCTACATGCTAACGGCAGTAAACTTATCTTAGCTGGCAATGTTGTTAAATTCTCCCCAATTCCGGGTCACATTCCTGCTGAAACATGTCCAATTGTGTAGTGTTTGGTTTGATTAACCTGAAGCAGGACGGAGTCATGACTTAAAATACCAAAGCAAGGCTTCTAGCTCAGGCTAGCTAGCGTTAGCAAATTACCTTCAAAGTTGCAAAGAAATGATTAAAGCCTTTGAAGCCTTTATTTAATTTGCTACATGGTGTTGTACTGGATGGCCGGACGACCATCCATATATCATTAACAGATACTTTAGGCAACTCCAGCAAACACCTTGTAAACTTCATCTCTGCCATCATAACGGTCTACTGTCACTGTCTAATGTTTTCTTCTGGTAACCAGAAATGTCCAAACATCCTTACGCCAATGCGTGCATAGAGTTGTGAAGTTTGCCGGTGTTCGCGCAAGCGTAGAACTGATCAGGAAGTGTCGTAAAACACGTTGAGTTTCTGCGCATGCGCTGAATTATGCGCATGCGCAGAACGGATTTTACAGGCGGTACGGATTGGGTACTGACAGACTGTACAGCAGCATGGCTAACACCAAAAACGGAAGCTAAATTACCGACAATCCATCAGGTGTATATCACTACGGATCTAATAGTAGGCCAAAATAGACAACAATATCTTAAACATTTTCTCACTCATAATAAACTGATGTGGACAGCTGTGTTTGGTGTGAGTTCTTTTTTTGTTTTTTCTCTTTTTTTTTTTTTTTAAACGATCCTTCAAACAACGACATCCAGAGAAAAACAAGGCTAAGCTTTTAATTAAAGTTTGATGAAAGAAAAGAAAGGCCAAAAGTCTCTGTCAGGGAAACTGTGGGGAAAATATAATTTCCTGCTTATTAAGTTGTTTTATATAATTAAAAGAGCAAATAGAGGGTTTTATTGGAATTTAAATCAAAACAAAGAATGACAATAAAATAACTGATGGACTAAAAGAAACAATAAAAATATAACAGTCAAGATGACCATTTCCTGCCGAGGTAAAATAACACCAGAACTGAGGTGAAGCACTCCGCTCACACTGGTCCTGAGTGACTGGCTGGCTGAAACATCAGCACTGCCCTCCAATTATTTGTGAAAGAAGGCCTGGGGGTCAGAGGTCACAGCTATTTATTACTGAATCAAAAGGAAGCCCAGTGTTTTTTCAGATGCGTCCAGGAAGTCTGTTCTACATTCCCACACTAACCCGCCGTGTTTAGACTAAGGGGTCCTGAGGTGAAAGTCACCATGGGCCACGAACTCTCCTGGACAAGAAGAGCTGAGGATCCTCACATCTCACTGCCACAAAAGTTCAGACATTTGGTGAGTCTAGAAAAGGTTCTCTCGGTGAGATGCTGCAGATTTAATTTTATACCAGTCTCGCATTGCCAGACCTTCCTCCACAGCGATGCAGAGGAGGGTCTGGATAAGTCCACACAGCAATCCAGGATAGGAAAGAAAACGTGCTCTGGTTTATTGACATTTCTTTAAACTAATCACAATCGTCTTGGGAGGTGCTAAGCGCCGAGCAAAGCCACAGTGCCTCTGCAAAATAGCCTCGGGAAGGAACTTGTTTTGGTGGAACGTGTGTACGTTCAAAAGTTGTTTTAATCGTGTAACAGAAAACTCAGATTGGACAGATAGTCTAGCTAGCTGTCTGGATTTACCCTGCAGAGATCTGAGGAGCAGTTAACCATAGTCTTCATAAATCGACCGGAGTTTAAAATTGCAACACAAAGAAAGTGGAAGGTAACGGGACATCCAAAAACGGACGTCTGAAAAGAGTGACATCCGGCGGAAGTTCCGGAAGTGGAACGTCGTGGATATAGACTCATTTAAAATAAATGAATATTGATGTTAGGATGGTCATCGGTGGGCAATACTTTGTCCTAGACAGTACTTTTTTTTGGCATGAAGCATCATAGAACCACTGCCAAAAACAAAGTTTGATTCATGTAGTTTAAGATAATATTTATTTCTTCTTTTCTTCCAGTGAACTGAAGATCCTTATTTGTTTTTTACATTTCACTATCATCAACAAATTGAAATCATTGGGTTCAACAATTGTCACAAATTCTTATTCTTAATTGGTTATTAATTGAAATAAGCAAAATAAAAAACAAATATAACGTGGCTAAAAGAGGTCATTTGTAATTTTTCTACCTATTCGACTTTTGCACACAAGCATTTCCTTCTTCTATGCTTCTTTGTATTAAGCTCAAATAAGAGCTAGACTGATCGGCCAATATTAGCCCATTTAGCCTATATAGTATCTGGTTTATGTTAGTCAAAAAGTAACAAGAAACCATGCTAAACTAGATTTGAGATCATTTAGAGTTAGTGCCACCATTACATAGTTTGTCCACCAGAGAGCACTGCGAGTTGATTTCTTCAGTGTAAAAATAATTTGTATTGCAATTACTAAAAAAAAAATCGAAGGGATCCATATCAATATCGCTTCTTTCTAAAACTCTAACATAGCTCAGAGTCAGCCTCAAAAATCCAGTATCAATTATACTTTCTACATCAGTGTAGCTGCGAGGTCTGCAGCACCATCCCATGCTCGCAAGGGTCAGCGGCCCAAAATGTAAGACAGCAAGTACAGCACACGTAAACATGTCTGTAAACACAGAGACCAAGCATCGTAGCAACAGAGCTGTATGTGCACCCGCTGTCCACCCTGCTGTCCTCCATGTCTGTTTTGGAGTATGTATGGAGGGAACCCAATTTCGCATGGTACATTCCAAAGTACACCCAGGACTTGACTTCTTTGACCAGGCCTTGGAGGGTGAGTAGGGGCTTAGGGTGATGTCATCTAAGGTCATCGGCCTCATGCTGTGACAGTGGTGCTAATGAAGACTTACGCTACTGCATCAGTTTATCTTACTGTAGCAAATTTCTTTTCACCCACAGGTGGGGAGGACACATGCACATTCTTCTCATAGAAAGTAGTAAACCCCCTGCTGGGTACCGCATTGGGAAACCAAAGGTCAATGAGAGTGGCCTGCAACCACAGTAGCAGGAATGCCACTTATTTAATTGTGCTGAAGTGTTCTTATAAGTGCACATTACAAAAAAACTAACTACTGTACAATACAAACTGTACAATTCAAACAATGTATTTTTATGTCAGACTGGTTAGTTTTAGACAGGAGGAAAGAAAGTTTGCAGACATGTTTCAACAGGATGCTTAAATTTGCAGACAAGTTCCCGGCAGAGGGCGTGGTTAGGCCACCGCAGCAACTCCAAAACCATCAGGCCTGAGAGTTTGTTTCCAGCCTCGGCCCCAGCGGCTCGGATTCCTGAAGCACTCGGAGAATCTGAGGCGTGGGGTGAAACCCCTCAGCAATACTGCACCCTTTGTGTCACTGCCTCGAGCCCTTGAGCAGGTGTGACAGCTGAGAGGAGAGCAGAGGAGGGCAACTGCTGCCTCACCACCATCACGGGATCATTTAACACGTTCAAACAGAAATCCTCTCTGGGAACAACAGTGCACTACAGAGTCAAATATGGCTTCACTAAGAGAAGGTAAACAGGTATCAGCTTTATATGGCACATGATCACTGTTTATATAAAACCTATGATTCTCAAGAACGTGTTGCTGTTATTTACATGTTCAGCTCACACGCTGTTTGATTTAAAGAGTCAGTTCTCTTGAATTACACAAACAATAGATAGATTCCTTTAAGAGCCAATAAAGTCAGGCTGAGTCCAAAATTATATTCTGTCTAATCGGGTTGGGTAAGGTCCTGTTGTATTCAACTCAGGTTAATATTGGGTCTCAGGTTAATATGTCAACATGTCTGATACCCGAGTAAAGGATCTCTAATATCTGATTGCTCAGGGATCTAATTGTAATCATTATGAGATACAGTAATGGCAATGAAATCTAATATGTTTTTTACTGCTCTTCTCACAGCCAGAGCAGCAGGGGCATTTTCCACACCAGAAGTATTTCCCACCCTACCCAGTGGGTAAATGACTTTACTGTAATAGGAGTTAGTCAACAGTGTGGGCTCAACACCAAATCACACGGCCACAACAAACAGAAACCCATGACAAGTGTTGTAATGTCCTCCACGAGATTGCCAGCCATAAAATATACTGGAAGTACCACAGGACGTGATAAATAAAAACCACAAACTGTCTCCAAACTGCAGTGAGCTGTAGAAAGCTGGACTCACCAACTGTACATTTTTTCCTCTCACATTCATTCATTCCTTGCTGTCCTAAGGAGGTCACAGGTCGGACAGCAGGTGCAGATCAGCATCTTTTGGATTCAGTGTCCCACTCCCCAAACAGACTGTTGATACTGGATGATTCACCATAAGTCTTAGCACGGCAACTACTCTACGGTTATGGGTGTATTAATAGAGCTGGATAAAGAAAAGCATTTTACACGTAGACCACCATTACAAAAGACACTTTTGGCAGGTCACCTAGAATGCAAAGTCAAATCTAAGTCTTTATGTTATACATTTTTTAAATCATAAATATTAAATTATTTTCTTCCAAGGCCCTAGCAAAGCAGCTATTTTTACATTCCTGACTTCTTAATGTAAAGTACATGAGATGATAGTGTGCAGGGAGCCAAACAGCCAGGAAGACAGCCAGAAAGTGAGAAAGCTTCTTTGGCGCATGCGCTGGGTGAGCGCCATTTACTGGATTGAATGGGCACCATCTTGGAACATGGCATCCATATCCATAAAGGACTTTCTTAACAAGAACTGAACAGCATGTACATTAAAGCTGGGGGTAGGCAGTTTTCTAAAAAAAATAAATAAAAAAAATTCCCTTCATATATTATTGCAATCATCCCCATCGTGATTGTGATCCTGATGCCGTTATATAGCGATAATTCTACATGAATCAATGACCTGTTTTCTTTGTAAAGTCATTCAAGGCTCTAGCTAGCTACAGAAACATGAACTTGAATTAGCCACAGCCTTTCGCTGTCATGATTGTGATGTTCTGTTTCCTGTTTTATTTTGAAGTCTGTCTTGTCTCCCTTGTCCTATCTACTTTACTTCCTGTCTTTTGTTTTCCGCCTGTTTCATTGTTCTGCCCTGATTTGTTTCACCAGTTGTGTCACCTGTTTCTTGTTAGTCCTTGTTAACTTGTGTATTTAGTCTCTGTGTTGTCTTTGTCTTGTGTGGGAGCATTCTGTTGCTGTGAGTTTGGTTGTCTCAGAGTTCCAGTTTTGAGATCCTGTTTTGTTTTGGAATTAGTTTTTGCCTGTTATTTTCTGGATTTTTTGGTATGTACTTCATTTTTGTTTAATAAATCATCTAAACTGCATTTGGGTCCAAGCCTTTCCTGACAAACCGTGACAGAATGCTCCCACCAAACACGGACCCAGCAGAGATGATTTCTGATAAACTTTATGACCTTTTATGTGAACTTATGGAACTCAAAGCCTGGTGGAGGAAGGTTAACGATGATTGCCAGAAGGAAGCAATTTTGGCATTGGCTCGTAAGAAGGTTTTGGAAAAACCTTGGTTAAAAGAATCTATTCCTAACTGGGTTACAAGCTTCATTTTTGATCCAGCTCCTCCACTTACTAAAGGATTGTGTTCAGTCAAACCTGTTAACTCCACCAATGCTTCACTCAGTCACGTACCAGCTCCTCATCAGATTCCAAGCCAGCTAGCACCCACTAGCCTGCCTGCCTCTAGGCCTACTAGCATTGTGGCTACAGGTTCTCTGTTTTTGACCCTGCCTACCCCTTTGCCTGCTTCTCCCAGTCAGGAAGTTTCTCCACCTGGAGGAAAGCCAGAGACTTATGACTTTGTTCCAGTACCTAGCTAAATGTGCTAGACTGAGGAGGCAGAAGCCGCTAGATTACTGAGCAGTCTTTTGAAGGGAGCCGTCTGGCCATATTTTCTGGGAACCGTGGAGGCCGCAAGAGAAGACGTGGTCGACATAGTCCCCGACGCCATGCACTGGTTCAACCGCTCTCCAGTGGACCGGAGCCCGAGTTGTCCAGTGGACCAGAGCCCGTGCTCTCCAACGTTTCCGAGCCCGTGCTGTTCAGCGGATCTGAGCCCGTGCTGTCCAGCAGTTCAGAGCCCGAGGTCTCCAGCGACCTTGAGTCCGTGCTGACAAGTGTTACTGTTCCTGAGTTTACTAGTTTTCCCGAGCTGACGTGCAGCCTTCCAGAACCTCTGCTGACGTGCAGCCTTCCAGAACCTCCGCTGACGTGCAGCCTTCCAGAACCTCCGCTGACGTGCAGCCTTCCAGAACCTCCGCTGACGTGCAGCCTTCCAGAACCTCCGCAGACGTCCAGCCATCCAGAGTCTTCGATGACGGTTCTCCCAGAGTCTGCGTCGACTGAAATCCCAGAGTCTACGCTGACCATTCTCCCAGAGTCTTGGCTGACCGGCGCCCCAGCGACTTTGTCGGGTTGCGGCGTCCCTGAGATATCCCCAGTGACTATGCCCTTTCCCGGTACCCCTGAGACTTCGGCCGTCTCCAGAGTCCCAGAGACTTTGCTTTTGTCGGCGGTCAGGCCAACTTCTGCTCCAGTTACCCTGTCGGTGGAGTTACCGACTTCTGATCTTGTTGCCCGTGCCTGATCCTGTTGCCTTGTTGGCGGACCCGCCTACTCCCGTTCCTGTTACCTTGTTGGCAGACACTGGCCCAGCTGACCCGTCGCCTGTCTCCAGTTCAGCTGACTCGTCGCCTGGCTTCTGCCCAGCTGACCCATTGCCTGCCCGGCCTCCAGAGGGGTTTCGCCTTCACGAACAGCCTTCAGAGGGGTTTCGCCTTCGCCATCAGCCTTCAGAAGGGATTCGCTTTCGCCGCCGGCCTTCAAAAGGGATTCGCCTTTGCCGCAAGCCTCTAGAGGGATATCGCCTTTGCCGCGGCCTTCTGATGGGTTTTGCCTTTGCCGCCGGCCTCCAGATGGGTTTTGCCTTTGCCGCCGGCCTCCAGATGGGTTTCGCCTTTGCCGCCGGCCTCCAGATGGGTTTCGCCTTTGCCGCCGGCCTCCAGATGGGTTTCGCCTTCACAGCCGGCCTTCAGAGGGGCTTCGCCTCCGGCCTCCAGAGGGATATTGCCTTCGCCGCCGGCCGCCTGAAGGGTTCTGCCTTCGCCGCCGACCGCCAGAGGGACACTGCTTTCGCCACTGACCGCCAGAGGCGTCCCATCTGTGCTGTGCCTCTCTGTTCCCTGTCCCAAGTGGTCCCTCTGCTTCCCCTCGTGGCCCTCTGTTTCCCCCAGGCCTCTTTGCCCACTAGTTTCCCGTGCTCTACTGCCTAGCGGCTCTGTCCCCAGTTCCCGAGTGCCCATGGGCCCCAGTTCCCACTATCCTCTGTTCCCTAGCACTGTTTGACTTTTTTGTTCCTCCGTTCGTCCCTCCTCCGGTCCCCCTCCGCACTCCCTGGGTTGACTTTTGTTCGGTTTTTGGTTTTGGACGTCTGGGATCCGTCCCTTGGAGGGGGGAGTACTGTCATGATTGTGATGTTCTGTTTCCTGTTTTATTTTGAAGTCTGTCTTGTCTCCCTTGTCCTATCTACTTTACTTCCTGTCTTTTGTTTTCCCGCCTGTTTGATTGTTCTGCCCTGATCTGTTTCACCAGTTGTGTCACCTGTTTCTTGTTAGTCCTTGTTAACTTGTGTATTTAGTCTCTGTGTTGTCTTTGTCTTGTGTGGGAGCATTATGTTGCTGTTCATTCTGTTGCTGTGTTCTGTGAGTTTGTTTATGTCTGGAGTCTACCCTTCGTCTCTGAGTTCCAGTTTTGAGATCCTGTTCTTCTGTTCTGGAATTAGTTTTTGCCTGTTATTTTTTGGTATGTACTTCATTTTTGTTTAATAAATCATCTAAACTGCATTTGGGTCCAAGCCTTTCCTGACAAACCGTGACATTCGCCATGGTTAACAGAAGGCTAAACTATAAGCAACACTTTCTGTCCATCTCTGAAATGCTTCGTCCGATATTGACACATTTTATTGTGTTTATTGTCAGACTCTATTTTAGACTGGACTCTCTTTGAGAAGTCTGTCTTCCTTGTTTTGGTTTGCTTTGCAGGGTGACAGTAGTTGCTAATGCTGGAATAGCAAAAAAAATTCTGCAGGATTTTATGCCATTGAATCAGGCTTTCACCATCTGAAGGGACGTGCACGTGCATCTGCATATGTAGAACAGCCAATAGGAACGCTCTCTCTATGTAATGACCTGTGATTGGCCAAAGCCTCCCGTTAGAGGGATTTCCAAGAAGAGGTGCAGAAGTTTTCTCTCAGACCACTTGAATTACAATATGATGAAAGGTTATTATGGGATTTCTACCCAATGACGCAAAAAAAAAACCTGCCTACTTGAGCTTTGACCATATATTGAACATTATAACCATAATAATTATATGGAGACTGGACTGGTGTTCAGTGGCTTGCTAAAGGCTGGATGCATGCCATAACATGTCTCAAACTCTACTCCTTCCCAGCTGAAACTTCCTGTTGACCCACAAAGGCTGAAACTGTTCTGTCTTTTGCCACAAACAGGTAAAACAAATACTGAGAATAATGGTGTTCAACCCATCTGGAACAAGTCTGTAGATATGCTACAGAGTGGCATGCTAGCACTTTCCCTGACCACAGCCCCTCCCATGTCGCACTGGTATGCAAACAGCTGCCCAGTCATGACACTGGCCCCGGTGGACCTGCCAGCCTGGCGGACATTTAAACTTTAAAGGGCCAAACTGGACAGCTGGCTGTGTTCATGCTGCGTGGGAGTGTATGTGTGCTGTAAACATTCTGTAGCTCATCCACACACTACTAGACTCACTTGTCACACATGAGGACTGAGGGACCTGAGGACATCCACTTTCCTAGTTGATATCACATTTTATTAATTTAGCACTTTAACACACCACTGAGTGTACACAGTGTATAACTTATCTTCTTATAAGATCATTTCAAAGATCTTCTGAAGCCCAAGGGATATTTTCTCATCTACAAGCCTTCACAGTTTCTATTTGAGTTGTGTTTGCTGTCCCTCCACAATGGGCGCATTTATTGCCAAGATGCTGCTTCCGACAGTCAGCAGCCTGGTGTTTCTGCCTACAGCCAGTGTGGCAGCCAAGAGGGGCTTCCACATGGAGGCCATGGTCTACTTTTTCACCATGTTCTTCACTGCGGTGAGCTTGTGGTTCTGTTTTCATGTGATAGACTGAATCTGTTTTGCTCGCGCTTCATTGATTGTGGTGTTTGAGTGAAATCTTCGTTGTCGATTGAGTATGCAGGAAGCTGAGTGAATTTATATTTTTCAAAATTGCTTATATGAGGGGTTTTGTTTTCTATTTGCTGTTCAACTCAGCAGCATGCTATTTATGAATCTAAGAATCCATAAAGAATATACACTTGAGGGATTTCAATCAGAAGTAAGGTTGGAGTTTAATAGCATTTTATTGAATCTGAATCCAGTATAAATCACACCCATCCCTTATTGAATATATTTAGGATTCACAAGTATAAATAACCTCATATCTAAGAGATACTTAAACTCAAATATTTTGAGAAATATATTAAGTTTTGCGAAACAGTGATCTCTCTAAATGACTACACATTTTGCGCATCGCTCTTTGCTGAGAAAAAAAAAAAGAGGAGACAAAAGATTTGCTAGACTCAGAGCTTAACAAATTTGGATGTTTTACCAACTTGGAACTAGATCCATCATTAAAACAGCTATTGAGGCCCAACCCAATTCACAAGTTGTATACGGTACATATTTACTTTAATGGAAAGAAATCACTTATTAATGATTACCAAATGTTCTATAGGCTCAACTTATTGTGCTGTTGAAAATGGGACTCTATCTACAGGTTGTTAATTGACTAATAACTTATTTGATAAACCATTAACCTCATTGTGACTTGTCTTTCTGTAGATCTACCATGCATGTGATGGACCAGGCCTCTCCATCCTGTGTTTCATGAGATACGACGTTCTGGAGTACTTTAGTGTTTACGGCACAGCTCTCTCCATGTGGGTCACACTGATAGGTAAGTCCTAGTTAACAGTCTGCCACACGCTACATACTAGTTAGTGGCCTCTTCTACACGTTTCTTCCATAATCAAAGTCCATAATTATGATATGACATTGAGAAAGACACTGAGATCCTGCTCACACATGACTACTGTACCAGTCTTTCCACCTGTCTGGATTCCACAATGAAAAATTGGAACTTGCTTCTGGGTTTGTTTGGTGTAAATTCAAACTAGCAGGTACTAAAAACACGTTCATCAAAGAAAATAACGATGATAAGTTAGTATTCAGCAACTACACTTCCCAAGTACAAGGTTAAAAACAACCAGCTCTGCCTGCAACAGTTGTTGATAACACATGTTGTGTCTTTGAGTTCAGCTCACATGTGGTCAGACTTACTTCCTTTTACTCTCTCATATGATCTCACACACGCACGCAAATACATTTGCTCCTCTCCCATCTACCCATCTAAGCCCTTAAGGTTTTGCATCAAGGGCTTTAAATCACGTGCTTTGAAGGGCCAAATGCTTCGACAGCTGACTTCACTGATTGGTCAGCTGTAATTGTAAAATGGCTGGCTAAATATCAAGCTTGAAAGTGTGTGTGTGTGTGTGTGTGTGTGTGTGTGTGTGTGTGTGTGTGTGTGTGTGTGTGTGAGTGAATTCCTTGTAGAACACCAGAAAACAAACTGCCAAAAGGCATCACGGTTTTATGTTTGGATGAACTGAAAACCTTCAGAATTTTGGGCTTCTTGTGCCTGATGCTTAAACTGCCTTCATTGTTCAAATCAATTTTATTTTCACATTTTAAAATGCAAGATTTCTGTGCCATTTCTTCTGCCATTAGTACTTACATATTTCATATCAGTGTGAATTCTTCGGAGTTCTAAGGGCGTTGGGTCCCTCGATAAGTAAGGACTCGTGTTATTTTAACATTGACATAAGATCTATCTCGCAATGTTAACTAAAGTGAAAAATAATTTGTGTATCCGCCCCGTCATTTGGATCCGCTTACATTTAAGGGGTTCTTCCTTGGTCCATGGTACACCCTTCATCTGTAATCTCCTTCCACAGAGAGCAGACCAACAACTCTTGAAAATGAAACTTGGATTATATTGAAAAATAAATGCACCACTGCAGTTACATTTATTTTTCACATCTCACATGCAGTATGTGTCTCCTTGTCCCAGCTCTGGGCGACTTTGATGAACCCCAGCGCTCCAGTATGACCATGTTTGGAGTGCTGACCATCGCTGTGAGGATCTACCAGGATCGCTGGGGCTACGGGATCTACTCTGGACCCATCGGATCAGCTGTCTTCATCATCACTGTCAAATGGGTGAGTGGCCTTAGAATAGCAGGTTGTATTCAGGTTTGGTGAGTAGATGTAAATAAACTGCAGGGGATACCATACAGTAGTGTATACTTATGTGGAAAAATCTTTACTTTTTTACCTTTTTTTTTTCTATCTTCTCGTTGTTGATCTCCACCTTCGACAACTTTGACTTGTGACCTCTCCTTTTTCAACATCTTTTTCTCCTCAGTTTCTTCTGCACTTTAGTCTACTCATTTCACACTTTTTTAATTCTTCTTTTCAACTTGTCTTTCTTCTTCTCCTCTACCGTCCTTTCCTTTCTTTTCCTCCACACCTCCTCTTCACTTTGCTCTCATTCTTTTGCCCCTTCTTTTTCCTCTTGCCATCAAATCAATCAATCGCTCTGTTGGACTTTGTGTGTGACTACTCTGTGGAAATCATTGTAATGATGGTGTTTCAGCTGCAGAAGATGAAGCAGCTGAGGGCAGTGTATCCAGAGAAGACGGTGTACACGCAGCAGGTCGGTCCAGGCTGCTGCTTTGGTGCTCTCGCTCTGATGCTGCGTTTCTACTTTGAGGTGACTATCATCAAAATAAGTGATTTTTTTAAACAAGTGTTTAACTAATCACATACTGTTTTCATTTATATTTAAAAAGATCTGAAGTTGCTCAGTTGCAGCTTCATCTTTTATCAAAATGTGTTGTTTTTCATTAATATACAACTATTTAAAAAAAAAAAAAAGGCAGCCGGCTGTCTAGTTGCATTTCTTCATATGTTGAAATACATTTAAACATTGATTAATGAAATCACCCTAAATATGATGTGCTGTATTCTTTCCACTGCAGGAGTGGGACTACGCCTACGTCCACAGCTTCTACCATCTGTCTCTGGCGGTGTCCTTCATCCTGTTGCTGCCAAAGAAGAACCGCTATGCAGGGACGGGACGAAACGCGGCTAAACTCAGCTGGTTCACTCTCTGCTGCTGTGTATGTTACTTTTTTTTTTTTAATAAAAAGAAAGGAGAGCTGAAAGCAGCAGGACAGGTCATACATGAATGTGCGGACAGAATAGATTTGCATTATCTACATAGAAAGTAAAAGGTGTTATCACTTAGAGGGTAAACTGACCTTGTTTCAAAGCAGCATCACTCCCTGTCAGTCAAACTCATATGTCCTTTAAGTCACCCTAACCCTGCCTCCTAATTGTTCCCTCTCCAGTCCATGTCCCCTGGTACTACTAAAGAGAAGACTGGTACTACTAAAGAGAAGACAGACAAGCCGAAGAAGAAGAAGTCTTCTCGTACCGTGTGGACAATCCCCACCGAGAAGCCGTGGACACAACGCAGTAGCACCCCCATCCTGCCTCTTTACACCCCCCCACCCTCCACACCTGTCAAAGGGACCAGCATCAGCAAGCTCAAAGAGATGAACGGCTGGAAGTGAACCCCAAAACGTAACTGTCTCACGTAGAAGGACTTCATCCTGAAGAACAGGCAGAGATAGTGGTCGGCTAGGAGTGGGAAACAGGAAAATCACCAAATAACTGTCAGTCAAATGCTGATAAACTTGTATGTGGCTGGTAAGTTAATCAACTTCAGCAGGAAACCAACCATCATGAGGACGTTCCTTTCGACTCCAGAAAATCATCGTTGGCTGGTAGAATATTTAAGGTCAGCAGCGATTTCAGGAATCCACCAGTAACTGTAGCTAGCAGATAAAGAAGCAAAAGGGCCCGAAGGTGGTTCTAAAATTTAAGGGCAAGAACAAAAGAGGAATCAGGCCTCCGGCGCCCTCAAAGACCCAATATGAACACAGCTGTCTGAAGCACTTGTCCAGAGCTGAGGACAGGCAGCACGCTACGAAAGAACACACACAGAACGAACAGGGAGACGGTGGCTGAGACAAACCAGTAAAACTGACTGGAAAATTTATGAGAAGAGCAAACAGGCAGATGGTTTATCTCTCCAAAATATATAAATTGTCTTTAGAAATGTTCCTCAGGGGAGACCTTTCGTCTGCTCGCCTCTGTCTGTCCGCCTCCCCTCCTCCTTCTCCTTCCCGTCTCTCTCAGGGAAAGGAAGCACGCGGCTGAATTTGTTTTTGAGAATTACAAGACTGTAAAGCACATTTTACCTGTTTTTATACGTCCTCGAAGTGCCAAATGTGTCATGTGGAGCATCAGACGTTGGAGCAAAGGGGAAGCGGCGGCGGCCCAGACGTCAGTCTGTAACCCGACTGAAGCATCTTGATGTGTTTCTGGATCAGCAGGTGGACTCCTCTGTCTGTTAACTCTAGTTCACTGACCGAGCAGCTTTGGCTATGACTTCTGTCCCTAATGTGCACTGCAGACTTGTGATGTCTCTGGTGAAAACCTTTATCAATATATTGTTATTTATTGCAGCACGGAAGATTGTATATTCAGTATAGTGTGTTTGTTATTGATAATTTTGTTATATTTTGAAAATAAAATGAAATGTGACCATAGAAAGAAAATGGTTGTGACCCTGTTTTTAACTGGTCTTTGGGGACAGGATGGAATTTTAACAGCCTCAACCACCCGAGCCATTATCATAATGCAGTGATATGTACTTAAGCAGAAACCGGCCATTGACACCAAACCCTGACTGGCGCATACTTCAAGGCCCACTCCAGTCTAGCAACACTAATCCAATTTCAAACCCACACATCCCTTTCCACTTTCACTTCAGGACGACATGGAGTTGTGCGTCCGTGCACGTCACCTGCCCTGAACACTACCCAAAGACTACAAACGTCTTCTGCGTATCTTAGACAAAACAGTCTCCGGCCAAAACGTGAATGAACCTCCCCTCCACCAGAGAATGTTTTGAGTCGGGGCCAAGCCGCCAGCTCCTGTGCCCAGAGAAAGGTGTTTTTGTCTGGGTTAAAAAACTTGGCTGGCTGGGCCACCGGCACCACCCGGCTGGCTGCGCCTCCTGGCCCTGACAGGACGGTAACTCGAGCCTTTTATTGCACAAGTGTGAAACACTTTTGAGCTCTTTTACGATCACTGTCTATCCCAGCACCACTCTGCTGAGGGGCTGAAGCCCACACACATTCAGGGCTGTATTACTATACTTGTGAAGACTGTCTTCTGTCTGTAATCCCTGACATTAGCAGTACATTTACCAAAATCAAACCCTATTCTTAACCCTAAATTCAAGCCAGAACCCTAAAAGCCATGTGTTTTGAGGACCTGGAGAAAATGTCTTAAGTTTTAAGGATTTTCTAGATCACTTGACCCTTGAGACATGTGGTCCTTACACACACAGAAACACACATATACACACACACACACACACACACACACACACACACACGGTCTGAACCTGGCCTGTCCGCCGCAGGTCGTATTGGGCGACCGCACTGCTCAGCAGACATCGACAGTGTCAACATAATAAGCGTTTATTGACACGAGTGTGAGCGTGGTCGTCTCCTCCGTGGTCGTCTGCACCCACATTCCAAGGCGGCTAGGAATTTAAGTGGGTATCGAAATATAATAAAGGAATACATCTGAACAAATACAAAAAACGACTTCTACACCAGAAAAGAGCCCTTTCTTCAATACTCCACGGCCTATTCAGGGAAGGTAAAGAGAAAATGTGCTGTATCATTTTTCATTAAAGTCAATTAAGCACCAAAGTGCACGGTGTGAAGTGACTGCAACAGACTCTGGTATGTTTGGTATGTTTGTGCTTTCAGCTTTGTGGTGTAGGTACTTTCTATGGTGAGACAGCAGCCAGTGTGCCACAGGTCCTCTCTCTGTGTGTCAGCTGTTGCCACAGCTGTTGTTAATGCTGTGAGGTCAGCTGCCTCTCAGAGATCACCGCAGGGCTGCAGCCACAACCCATCTTCACTGCTGATACTGGTTACCAGTGACACAATCAAATTCATTACTTCTGCTGAGCAACAGATTGGTCCGTGGCTAGGAATTTAATTTAATGTTATGTTAACATGTTAACATGTTTGTACTGTCTTACTACTCAAGGAAAAAAGACATAAAAACATCAAGAAATAAAGACAAAGAGCTAGTAGGAAAGCAAGAGGGAGGATGAGTGAAACTGAGAGAGTGAAAGTAAAAGTAATTTAGTATTCATCTCATGTATTTCTGTGTGACAAAATGTTGCCAGTCAAACGTACTGTAGAAGTAGAGCAGCCTGAGAAATGCCATTGTGCTAAAATTGTGCATCTGCTGCCACCTATTGGACTACAGTACATGATGAATGCTAATTAAAGGATAATACCACAGCGTTTTAGAAAAGTGTTGCCACTGTTGATTTAGACTCTGCAGTCTAAATGTCTCAGACTTTCGTTTTAGTTTGAGTTAAATGACTATAGTTATGGTTGTAGGTATTGTAGATTTTCTGCAGTGTGAAAAGGTGTTTAAAGGTGATTCGCAATGTTTACAGCAATAGTTAAAGCACATTAAATGCCAACTATGGTAATTTAAAGTCAGACAAATGAACGTAAAAAACACAGCACTCAAACATAGATAAAAAAAAACACATTTATAACAGATTTTTCGTCCCACCCAGAGTAATTCCACTATCAGTTCTGACCAGTGGTTTCAGAACACCCCACATGTCTTGTTGTAGTAAGAACTCCTCTCGTGTCTAAAGGCGGACTGGTTCTGTTTCACTGTGTGGATGGTGATGGTGGTTGGTGTGTGTCGAGGCGTGGCCCAGTGTGGTGCACAGTTGGACGATTGTGGAGAAATGACCGAACCACTTCCTTAACCTGCCACAGCCAACACAGAAGAACAGCTGTAGTTCAGCACAACTGCAACACTGCCGTACACTTCGAACTTCCTAAATATCCGCTTTGTAGTTGTAGTCGAACTATCAACTTTCCATCAGTTTCTGTTATCAATTTGCTTTTAAAATATGTTTTTGCTAAATGCACAGCAGATGGAAAGGTAATGACCAGGGGCTCGTTTCACAGAAGCAGTTTTCAAGTCTTACAGGGCTCTCACGAGACTTTGTTTTGATCAGTGAAATGTGTCAAAACAAAGGCATAAGATGCAACTTATCTGCATAAAAATGTCTGAAAAATAACTAGACTTGTGTTATATATTTTTTTGTTGTGTGCTTTCATTATCCAAAATGCTTCCAACAATGTTCAAACCCAGAAAAATGGGTCTTTTTATTCAAGCTAATGCTCCGTTACATTTGGTCGCCTATCGTTGGCGTCATATCCCCTTTGTGCATGTGTCAGCGTTGTGGTTGTCTGCCAGAAGCTGTCATAAATTGACTTTTTTCCCAGTTTAAAGCAACATTTTTGTGGTCGTTTGTAACTATATACTTTGACCAGCTCAAGGATTATGAAGGTCTTTTGTTATTGTTTTAATTGAGAGAGCCCTAGCAGCAGAACATTAAATATTTTGTGTTTAAAAGGAGAGAAGGTGATCCCATGTTGTAACTTGGTCAAACGGGACCTTGTGTTGTACAAAATGTAGCTTGTGTACTGGGGACTTCAATAATGATATTATTCCTGGATTGCTGGGTTGCTTTGTATGTTTTCACATAGATTTTGAAAATGTTGTCAATGACCTCTGTTTAGGAAGATTTTCTGTTTTAGATATACAAGTCATTGATCAGTTGTTCTAAAGGATATCAGTTTTGTAACTAAATAGACTTTTAAAATTCACTGGACATGAACAATTGTAACCCTACTTATGATTTTCCCGTCAGTACCTGCAGAAGGCTCTTCACGGTCAATTGCATCTCCGGTTGGTTGACACACAACTTCAGCTCCTTTCCTGCGACAGGGGGGTCTACTGATGGGCCTGCTGTGTTCTCACTGGTCAGAGTCATCTTTAGGAGCTTCTCACTCAATCTAAAAACACATTACAGCACTTGACTAAGTACGCTGCTGGTGATATGCAGTCCCAATTTGGAAAAAAAAAAGGAACAGTTGTATCCTTACACACTGACAATGTGTCATTTCAGTCAAAAGCATTAAATGTATTCACGTCTGTCAGTGCATAGAGGTTGTTTAAGAGAAATCAGAGTTTGAACTCTTGGTGTACCACTGCTCGACTGGAGGCACTCACTGTGGCCTTGCAGGAATGTGGACCTACAGGTTTAAGATCATTCCTATTTACTGTAACTGCTTGACTGCAAACTGCATCAGCATCATCAACTTCCTGAGATGTAAAGTGTATTTGCTGCTGTAACACTATCTATCACTGTGATGTGGAAGTGGATTAATAAGGGTGTAGCTGATGATGCGGCACCAGCAGCAAACTGGTTGCACTCGGAAACTCCCAGGTACAGAAGACATACAAGTTATTTATAAGATGTTTAGATGCAGTGCATATGTCCTAACGTCTGTCAGCTGTTCCACAGTCAGTGTAAATCAAGTGTGTCCCAGACGTAGTGTGTCCCAGACGTAGTGAATTGTTTTTGTCTTGCTGACCTTTGTTGATCGGCGGACGAGCTGCAGGCCTGGATGGTGTCCATCAGCTGAACTCTGATTGCTTGTCCTGTTGGACTGGACAAAACATCAGACACGCTGCATCCAGGGAACAGATTCATGAGCACAGGAGGCACCTACACAAAGAAACACACAGACACACACACACACACACACACACACACACACACTCAGACAATGGACTACTTTTCAGTTCCACAAGCTTTGGAAATATTAATAAAAAAAGAAGGAGGATCATTAGTAAAAAAAAATAAAAAATGTCTGGAGCAGATTGATCCATATGTAAAAATGTAAAGAGAAGTTCTGAAAATAAACCACAAAATCTAAGTTATACTCATACACTGTTTCTCATTATGTGAATGCATTTCATAAGAGAATAACATAGCTTACATCTAAGGCTTTAAATATCCACAATATTTAGAAGAAAACCACTATAAATACAGTAATGCTGTGATAACTACCACAGCAGCATCTCGATATTGGTGCTTTATATTTACTGACGGACTTAAAGGTCCCATGGCATGACATTTTCACTTTATGAGGTTTTTTTAACATTAATACGCATCCCCCCAGCCTGCCTATGGTCCCCCAGTGGCTAGAAATGGTGATAGGTGTAAACCGAGCCCTGGGTATCCTGCTCTGCCTTTGAGAAAATGAAAGCTAAGATGGGCTGATCTGGAATCTGCCCCTTATGATGTCATAAGGAGGAAGGTTACCTCCCCTTTCTCTGCTTTGCCCGCCCAGAGAATTTGGCCCACCCATGAGAGAGAGAGGCATCATGGCTTTCAAACGAGCAAAGTGGCAGTTGGTCAAGGCCACACCCCCACCCTCCACCTTGCCCCCCCCTCTCTCCTCCTCAATAGCTACAGACACAGAATGGCACATACTAAGGAAAGCTCATTGTGGGACTGGCTCTAGTGGCTGTAATTCTGCACCAAGGCTGAATTTCAGGAAAGAGACTTCAGATACAGTATTAGGGGACCACTAAGGTCTTTATAAAAGAGACTTCAGATACAGTATTAGGGGACCACTAAGGCCTAGATAAAAGAGACTTCAGATACAGTATTAGGGGACCACTAAGGCCTAGATAAAAGAGACTTCAGATACAGTATTAGGGGACCACTAAGGTCTATATAAAAGAGACTTCAGATACAGTATTAGGGGACCACTAAGGTCTATATAAAAGAGACTTCAGATACAGTATTAGGAGACCACTAAGGTCTATATAAAAGAGACTTCAGATACAGTATTAGGGGACCACTAAGGTCTATATAAAAGAGACTTCAGATAAAGTATTAGGGGACCACTAAGGCCTATATAAAAGAGACTTCAGATACAGTATTAGGGGACCACTAAGGTCTATATAAAAGAGACTTCAGATACAGTATTAGGGGACCACTAAGGTCTATATAAAAGAGACTTCAGATACAGTATTAGGAGACCACTAAGGTATATATAAAAGAGACTTCAGATACAGTATTAGGGGACCACTAAAGCCTATATAAAAGAGACTTCAGATACAGTATTAGGGGACCACTAAGGTATATATAAAAGCATCCAAAGAGCACCATGTCATGGGACCTTTAAAATGACATGGGAAAAGTTCAAATTGAATTAACGTCATTAAATTAAATGTTATACAACGCTTGAGTAGACCAAATCCTCTCAAGAGAAAAATGTCAGTGTCTAATGTCAGCAGACCTGGAGGTTGAGATGAAGCACTGACCTCCTCGTTGCCGGGATCCAGGATCAGCATGCAGATGAAGTCCCGTCTGGCTCCGTCCAAGTTCAGGAGCTTCCGAAAGGCCATCGATCTGTTCTCATAGTACTGACTGGCTGTGGAGTTGTACTGGATGGCCAGAGAAAACATATCAGCTGCTTCCTGGAAACACCTGTGGGTGCAAAAATATAGCGTATGAACAAGATTAGATGATGGTTCTCTCCAGGTTTCTCTGTGTAAATGTGTAATTGTGGTTCTGACCCGTCCTGGAAGCAGAAAGAGCCCAACGAGTTGTGAAGGACAGCGAGGCGGAGCCGGACAGCAGGGTCATCAGGCTGCATCATCTCCTCAGCCTGCTGGTAGTCAGCCAGAGCATAACACCACTCACCCTGCTTAAAGAAACAGTCTGACACACACACACACACACACACACACACGCGTATATTAACATTTAGTTGACACAGTTCTGTAATGTCATCCATCAGGAGACCATCAGGTTAGATTTGAATCATTTAATTAATATTTTAATACAATAACCAGAACAGCTGCTTCTGATGACCAACATCTTTTCTAGGGAAAATAATCGTCAACACTAAATTCATTATTCAGTTAAAAAAATGTTAAAACAATGAAAAATGTCCATCGCAATTTCCCAGAGCCCAGCAGCAGATTCACACAGTTGCTCTATTAATATTTGGCTTATTTCTGGCCTAAGCGAAACATTCTCCAAGGACTGAAGTGTCAATATACACAAAATGATGTGCGTTTGTGTGCACAGTAAACAAAAAAATGTCCACACAAACACACTCACAGACCAAGTAGCCTCACCTCCTCGGTTCAGGTACAGGCCCGCCTGGCCCTTCTCCTCCTCGATGGCCTTGTTGAGAAGCAGAGTGGCCTCAGCGTAAAGGCCTCTGTTGAAGCACTGGACAGCAAAATCATTGTAGGTGAGAATCAACTGAAACTGCACCTCCTCTTCCACAGAGCCGTGCTCATCCTTCTTGTCTTTGGCCTCCGCCTGACCTCTGACCTCCTCCTCCTCCTCCTCCTCCGCACTCAGCTCCACAGCCTGGACCAGATCCTCGATGGCTGCTGTGTAGTCTTTCAGCTGTCGGTACAGAATCCCTCTAATGGATAATTGGAGTGAATGACACAGGTTTGACTTTAATTTAATTAAAATAAATGTAATCAAATAAAACAGAATCAAATTTAGCTTCACGATTGAATTCAAATGAATTTTAAAAAACTGAATTGTTCTGACCTTATACCAAAGTTATTGGTGAGTTAATATAGCAACATTAACTGATTCTTGTAGTTAGTTAATAACTAAGAATACCAATCATCTGCTGGTTCTGGATTCAAAAATGGAACATTTGAAGCCTTTCTCTGTCTCATATTGTAGAATGAATATTCTACAATTAGGGTTTGTTTGGCTTCTGTTCACACTAAATAAGCATAAAATATAAATAATGTATAATATAATGTATAGTAAAAATGTAGCTCTGGAAACTTGTAATAAGTGTGTAACTGTTTTACATTTTATATACTAGATAATGAACTGATTATCTAGAAAACTAATCAATACATTCATTAGTGATGAAAAATGTCACATACAGTATAACTAGATAGAAAAATAGAAAGATAGCTTGTATTGTTATTCACCTGTACATATACAGTACATATAAATACTGCTTTAACTAAAAACAAAAGTTTAAAAAATAAATAAAAAGAATAAATACAAATGCCAAATAGTGTTAGTTTAACATTAAAATATGACACTAAAAAAAAGGAGTTTGACAGCAGCATAAATATTAATATTGCACATATCGAATGGAAGCACAAAAACAAAAACAAAAATAGATAAACATTTCCTCTCCACATCTGCATGTTTATTTATTCAGGTTCTCTGGTTTCCTCCCACAGTGTAGAAACATGCAGGTTATCACTAATATGACAACGTGTATGTTTTGTTGACTTTACAATACAGCACCTTTGTAAATAAAAGATGTCTGAGTGTTTTATATTGGCAGGACTCACCTGAACAGGTAGAGTCGTGCGTCCTGCGGGCAGTTCTCCAGAGCGATATTGATCATGCAGAAGGCTTCAGGCAGCTTGCCGGCCAGAGCTCTGTCCACGGCCGCTTGTCGGGCCTGTTCACTGGCCTTCTGCAGCTGCAGCAGCATGGCTCCGGCAGCCGGACACGTCGGGTTCAACACCAATGCCGACTTCACGTCTTGATAACATTGTGACGTCTGGACAGGAGAGAAAATCACTGGGACGTAATCCACAGACAACTGACTGTGTGTTTACAGTAGGTGCAGTATATATCTACAAAAAAACATATTATAGTATGAGTGCTCCTTAACAAAGTCTGTCCAAACAAATTCTCTGTCATTTAGATACTTTACACTGAATAATTATTATTATGTCAGCAGGATATCTTTATTCACTGCTCTAACATGATTTAAAATTATCTTCTGTTGATTCACCCTAGAAATGTCTGAAAAAGCTTTGTTTTTTTTTGCTTCAACTTCACAGACAACTTCTGTTGTCTGTGGCCTTGCAGGAATGTGGACCTACAGGTTTAAGATCATTCCTATTTACTGTAACTGCTTGACTGCAAACTGCATCAGCATCATCAACTGCCTGAGATGTAAAGTGTATTTGCTGCTGGTTTTGAGGTATTTGAAGTGTAAGAGGTCCCTGCAGCTGTAACCTGGTTGAGCAGTTTGTGCAGTCGGGCTCGGAGGATGTAATGATCAGAGCTGGGACCATCGGACAGCATCCAGCTGTTCACCAGCTTCAGAGAGTCAGTGTGGTGACCTGCAGCAGTCAGACAGGCCAGGCTGGGACACAAGGCACCAAATACATATAATAATGAACAATGTGCATACAATTGAAACCAAACCGTAGATTGAAAATATCACATCTGAAGTCTTGAGTACTTGTGATTAATGACTGGTCCCTCTGCACCCGGTCAATAATATTGTCAAATATGAGTTATAGTGCTTAAATTTAGATCGACATACAGTATATCTGATGTTATATCCCCACAGACTGTAAAAAGCAGGATCTTTTTTGCAATATACCCCATGAGGAATTCTAAGTAACAGGGTTCATACGCATTTTAACCAATACTTTTCCATGACTTTTCGGCAAATTTCCATGAATATGTATTCCTGAAAATGTCAGTCGACATTATACAATAAGAATAAAAATCAGTGTTAAAACTTACCCTCAGAGGTTTAACAATAAAATGAATGACAATTGATGTGGTTCATAGTGGGAGTCGTAATATCGCGCCCCGAATAGAACGCTGAGGTTAGGATGACGTGAAATACATTTATTAATCACATATTATTATTATGCTATGTAAAAAAAAAAAAATTCCGTGACTTTTCCAAAACTTTCTGGGTCTTTTTATGTTTCCAAAACCTTTCCAGGCCTGGAATTTGCATTTTTTAAATTCCATAACTTTTCCAGGTTTTTTCAAAACGTATGAACCCTGAAGTAATAACAGCAAACTGTCGGCGCATCCACATGACACGAGCCTTCCGTGATCACGCACCACCCCCACCCCTCCTCCACGCAGTTGCTAGTAGCCGGGGGGGACACAGAGGATTAAAAAAACATGATGGACTCCTCAGAAGAGGTCATTATCTTTGCTTGATTTTCTGCGCGCGAAAGTCGCCGGACTTTTCTGAATCCGGAATTTTCTAAACATAGACATACTGAAAAATACAGAGAGAGTTTTGTGGAGCTGATAGTCTTAATTAGCTTTGTATTAACTCAATGGCATGAATGTAACGTATGTTTATTGCTGTAATATAAAAAAAGAAGTTGCGCACTAAAGCTTTAAGCACAAACGCACAACTTTCATCTAGATCTTAGCGCGCAGTTGGCTGACCTTCTGGCCTCGTAGGCCCTGCAGCCAGGCTTCACTTCAGCAGCTTTGCTGAAGGCCTCCAGAGCGTCGAGGAAAAGGCCTCTGTCAAACAAACACTGGCCCTGAGGACGACAGGAAACAGAGAGATCACCTTTAAATTATTTTATGTTTAGGCATTTATCTGAGATTTTTATAAAGGCTGTTTCATAATCAGCTCGACTGCAGAATAAACCTGAATTCCAGTGTGAATCATATATTAAGAATATGAAAGACAGAGAAACACTGGATAACAAATACAAGTCCAGGGGGAGAGCGCAGTTTATTCAAAAACCAAACAACTAAAAAAATGACATTTTTATTTTACTTATTCTTTTACTTTACTTGTATTAAGTATTATTAAGGCACCGCATAAATAATCAGAAGTGAGTCCAAAACTATCTGTGTTTGTTAACCCCAAAACTGCTCTGAATTCTCATTAAAGCTGGGAGAGGCAGTTTAAGAAACAAAAGAAACAAGAGCAAAAGAAATGGCAGAATTGTAAAATGCAGCCCTCCTCCTGCAGCTCTCCTCTCTCTGTCCTCAGCCACTCCTTTCATAGAGTAACCTGTACACGTACTAGTCATTCATTTCAAATCATTCCCATCCTGATTGTGTTCCCGATGCCATTATATAGCAGCAATTTAATGAGAATTACCATTGTTTTCTTTGTAAAGCCCTCTGTCATGACATACTGTGATTCAAGACAAACACTGAAGTGTACGTGTAATAGTAGCAATAATTTCCAGCCAGAACAGATGAGTGTTGTGGAGACCTGGAGGTAGTAGACGAAGGCCAGGCGGTCGCTGAAGGCTCGAGGCTCCAGGATGCAGGCCCGTTTATAACAGGCTGCTGATGACTGGAAGTCACAGAGTTGCAGGTAGGCCTCCGCCTGGCTCACATACAGCTGAGTCTGAAAAACACAACAGCAGAGGTTATCAGACAGAGAAAAAATACATGTGTCTGAAACATAGGAACCTACTGAAAGTGTATCAAAACATCTCACACCAGCGGACAGAATCAAAATACCAAGATAGTAAACACACTGAAACCCCCAGTTGGGAAGTGTGTCACAGGTAATGTGATTTTTGCTTATGTATTATACAGTCATGTGAAAACATTAGGACACCCATGCTAAAGTTGACTAAAAAGCCATCTTTTGCAAATTGATCTTAATGCCTTAATTAAAAAAAATGAGGAAAAATCCAATCTTTAAGGACACCAATTTTCTTTGTGAATGAATAATGTATCATAAATAAATAAATGTTTTTCCTTAAAATACAGGGGGCATAAGTAAGTACACCCCTATGTGAAATTCCCATAGAGGCAGGCAGATTTGTATTTTTAAAGGCCAGTTATTTCATGGTTCCAGGATACTATGCATCCTGATAAAGTTCCCTTGGCCTTTGGAATTAAAATAGCCCCCCCCCCCCATCATCACATACCCTTCACCATACCTAGAGACTGGCATGGGGTACTTTCCATAAAATCATCTCTCAATGCAAATCAAACCAGCTATTAGGCTAACTGAAATCAAACCATGCCAATCTCTAGGTATGGTGAAGGGTATGTGATGATGTGGGGGGGGCTATTTTAATTCCAAAGGCCAAGGGAACTTTATCAGGATGTATAGTATCCTGGATCCATGAAATAACTGGCCTTTAAAAATAATAATCTGCCTGCCTCTATGGGAATTTAACATAGGGGTGTACTTACTAATGCCCCCTGTATTTTAAGGAAGAACATTTATTTATTTACGATACATTATTCATTCATAAACAAAATTGGTGTTCTTAAAGGTTGGATTTTTCCTCTTTTTTTTTAATTAAGGCATTAAGATCAATTTCCAAAAGATGATTTTTTTATTCCTCTTTTTAGTCAACTTTAGCATGGGTGTCCTAATTTTTTCACATGACTGTATATATATATATATATATATATATATATAAAGTATACAAGTGTTTGGGTAATTTAATTATCTTTATAATCAGGGTTATTTATTCCAGTAGTTTAGAAACAAATAAAAATGTCACAACATGCAATACATTTAAACATGGGTAGCTTTGTGTCCTTGTTAGTCCAGCACCTGTTCTGGCTGCAGTGTGATGGCTTTGGAGAAGCAGATCACAGCCTTCTCATACTGGGACTTTCCCATTGCCTCTTTTCCATTTTGGTAACTGCAAAGAAAAACATCATATCTGTTATTTAACCCTAAAAAGGAAAAGAACTGGATTTCATGTTCCAACTTTGCACATATTTTCTGAAAAGGTCCCTCACATTTGGCTGTCCAATATTTGTAACACAGATATGAACTTTACTTTTCTCGTAGAAAACACCATTTCAGTAAATCCTAAAGCATAATACTGCAGTATGAATTCACAACCCATAGCTTTAAATGAGGCTAGAACCCTTTCATTCACTCCTCAAAATGTATCTTTGTTTCCTTTAAGTCATGTTTCTCACTGCTCTGCAGCCTTTCTCTGGATGATGAGGCTTCCCTGTAGATCTGGTCTTTGAGGGCGTTTCTCTCCTGGTGCCAGAAAGATTTTACTGGAGCCAAAAAGCTGCTTGAAGGTGCTTTTTCTCCTGGCCTCATCAAGCTTCTCTTCTGACACGGCAGTGGGAAATAAACTCTGCTCTTCTGCCTGCTGGTGGACAACCAATTTCAAAAATGTAATATTAAATACCAAAACATCTCAGCATTTCCTGAGGGATTACCAACCTAAAAAACAAGGAGGAGACTGACTGCCAATCAAAACATGTTCATTTTCTATGAAGAAAACAAACAAACCATTAACGTAGACGCTATCAAACACTACTAAGTGTATTTGTTATAATTTAGTAAAGTGTATATGTATACTTATTTGAAAATATTATGGATTATTTTTGGTATCCATTGTTGTTCATGTTCAGCATCGGTTCCAGTTTAAGAATTGTGCTTAATTCTAGCTAATGTTAATGCATTACACAGGTTGATCACAGTAATAACAATACAATTCAATATCAAATGCCTTTTAAGGACATTTTACATATAGAAATAAATAGGAATCAAATTAATTTTAAATTGAACTCAAAATCGTAGTTACAAATTAGCATTAGCTAAATCTGCATTTAAAAAAAGACAGATTTTAACATTATATCACGATTTAAATAATATTACCATATTCTGTATTTTTGTGCTTGTGTTATATCGTTATTAGTTGGCACTAAATTAACGTTATTGCTTTTTATTTCGTTTAACGTTATCAAACACAGCTAACGTTAGCTAGCTAGCTAGCTAGCTAGATCGAGACTCTAACGCTGCTGTCAGCTAACGTAGTTGCAACTAAAGTAACGTTACTTTGCTATTCTTTTGCAACAAACATTTATTTAACGTTACCGTCGGGTCATGTATCTCCTCTGCGGCGTCCATTGTGTCAACTCGCTGAAATACGCTGTTTCACATTAACGTAAGGTCAGTTCAACGTGCTGTAATTTAAAAATTAAAGTTGCTGCGTGAGTTACTGGTTGCAACCATGGAAACCAACTTCAACAGCCCCCGCGCTCGAGGCTTTTATTTTCTAAAGAAAGAGTTTCAACTTAGAGCTAGAGGTTCCCCTCATGTCACTTCCGGTGCCGTTTTAAGCCAGCTAAGATAGCGTCAACCCGTATAATATTTAGTGTTTAGTGTTGTAGTTTTGATTTGTGACTTCGAAAAGCGCAGTGTTTTTGTTTGTCTGTGCTTAAACCACGCCTCTGTAGTTCCTATACAGTATTAAAAAGCCTGCCAATTAAAATAACATTCCACGACGCTCCCATACTCAACTTGCTCTGTCCTTACAGCTCCATAAAGACTTTTATTTTGAAAACGGGAAATAATAGGCACAAATGATGATCAGCTGACTGAATTGTTGAAAAGGCAAGTTGGCCGCCGGTTGACGAAGCAAAAACCCTCGTTCACAGTCAGCGATAACTGGTCAGATTTAAACAACTGAAATGACCGATGTCTACTTTGCGGCTAGCTATTGTAGTTTCTCTTCTTCAATTCTGTCCTCGTGTGGCTAAACGGTTGCCATAACTAGCCTATTATTGTTGATTTTCTTTAGATAGTTTTACCTGACCTGTGATCCATGTAAAAGGTGAACAAGAAGACACCAGAAAACATTACGGCTGTCAGTATGGACATCCAAAATGAGAGGAGAAGGCTCCTGGATGCGGAGGATGGAGATGATGATCTTACTGGACTCATGTCTGAGCAGGATGCTTATCTCAGGTCAGTTAAAAAATACAAATACACAGTGAAAGCTCAGTGTAGCTGTTTTCGTAGGGCTGGGCGATATTGACCAGATCTTCTATGTATTCATATCTCAATAACGATTTACCACGATATATATGCATATCGGGGATATCTGCTCGCTTATGTGAAATCTTATGTAATCCAGTTGATGTCAATCACATTGAACTGTGTGGTAATGTAAAGTGTGATTATAAAATCAATACTGGTAGGTCCCAGGTAGGCCTATTTCAGATCACATTTTCTGAGAAGTTTGAGTAAACATGCTTCTTTACCCTATCGATTCCATTGAAAGATGATAGATTATATCATATTGAATTATCGCAGCTCTAAGGTTAACACAAAGATGGATTGTTAAAGGACAATTTCAGATGTTTCGCATGTCTCAGCCCATTTACTGCAACGGACACACTTTACATCACTTCATCTAACTATTGGGCAAACAATGCTGGTGTGTTTAAAACATGTGAATGCACTTTGTCATTATTCAAGGTTCCATTAGTTTCCATGTATCAGCATTAATTAACAATAAAAAAATGTGATTGTTTGGCCAATAAATAATGTCCATCATAAGTTCTCAAAACATGTAGCTCCTGTTGGTCACATGAATGCTAAAAGAACAGAGACATAATATAAATGACATTATTTTAATTCGTACAAACTACACAAAATAAACAATTTGCGGATTGCTCCTCTAGGTGTCGGCTTATAGAAAGCCTGCAGTGTTCTACTTTTCAACTGAGACATTTGATATGCAAATGTAGGCTACGTGTGTAAAGCTGCTGATCTGTCCTTTGATGAGTTTTGATACGATGGCCTTTGACCTTTACACTCTGCTCTGTTCCTCTTTCTCTCCACAGTAAAGTGAAGAACAGGAACTTGTACCTGGCGACGTTTGCATCTGTTCTGGGTCCCATGAGCTTCGGCTTCGTGTTGGGGTACAGCTCTCCCGCCATCCCCGAACTTACCAGCATCACTACTGACCCTTGGCTGCGGCTGGACGCTAACCAGGCCTCCTGGTTCGGGGTATGATGATGATTCATTATCACAAGCCTCAGAGCAGAACAGCTTTTAAATTGTTTTTTAAAGTGTTTTTTTTTTTTTTTTTTAACTTATCAGCAGTTTTTGTCACCACATGTTCAAACACGTCTCGTCGGATTCACTTGAGTTCAAAAGCTGGTTACAGTTTAAAGAAACACAGAAAAAGACTCGTATAGTAACAGACGTTTAGTTACTTCTATATATGAAAGGTAGATGATTATGACCAGAACATTTAAAAGTCAATATACATGTTAAAACACCAAATTGTGTTTGCATCTGAGATTTTGAAGTGAAACACTGGAAGTCATTGAAAAAAATTTAAGTTTTTAAATGCAATGTCACAATTTATTTATTTATTTATTTTTTACTACTTTTTTGGGTAGGGCTAGTGGTGTAGTCTACGAGATTCGCAGGTTTACACAGTATACCCACTAAGAAAGCTTCAGGATTTCCATATACCCACTTAAAAATGCCCAATGACACGCAACAACATACTTTCCATTATATTTTTGATATATTTTTAATTGTCATCTATGTTTTTCTTCTTTGTATAGGCTAAATAAAGGTATTTCCACCATAAATTGGTGCATAAAAGTGTATCCGAATACAGGAAATGAAGTCTCAAAACTTCCCTGGGGGAGGACACCCAGACCCCCCCACTATGATATGCCCAATATATATTTTTTTATATATATATATATATATATATATATATATATGTATATGTGTATATGTGTGTATATATATATATATATATATACACAGTACATTTTACCCACTACAATACATTAGACTACACCACTGGGTAGGGCCTAATGTCAGATGCACCTAATGTTGGTGACTGACAGTTGAATCGTCAGTACGAAAGAGGAACAACTGTGTTAGAAAATATCTAGTCACGCTTTGCCAGGCCATCCACACAAGGAGCGGAGGAGGGTCTGGCTAGTCCACACAGCTTTCTGGGATGGGAGAAAAATGTTCTCTGCTTTATTGGCATTTAAACCAGTCACAATCGTCATGGGCGGTGCTAAGCTCTGCACGGAGCCGCTGTAAAATACTCAGATTGGACAGATAGTCTAGCTAGCTGTCTGGATTTACCCTGCAGAGATCTGAGGAGCAGTTAACCATAGTCCTCAGACCGCAGTTTAAAATTCCACGACAAAGAAAGCGCAAGGAAATGGACATCGGCGAAAAAAGACCTCCTGAGATTTCCTGCGGCACCGGAGCAATCCTGGAAGTGGAACGTCAAGGATATAGACTAGAAAATATCTGGTTCTTTGACTAAAAAGTCTGTGAACATAAAAACTGAAGGAGAGAAGTCAAGTACGACTCCCAAGGTGCATTTGAGTAAGAAACATCCAATCAGTGAACTTCAGTTTTAATTTAGTTTTTTTTCTTTTTGGTCATTGCTTTTTGGTTGGTTATTGTTGTTTAATGGGTATTTTTGTGTGAACATGCTATAAATTGATACTATAGATAAATATGACGGAAAAGTTTAGGCAGAAAAGCTAGTCAGTAAAAAAGTGCAGATTTTAACAACATTTTCTAGTTATTAGTTCTACATAACTTGGAGTATTAAAAATAGAATACTTCATAACTTGGAGTATTCAAAATTGGTGAAAATACAGGGTAAATACAATTCTAGAAGTTATTCCCTGACGCTCTGCGTTGTTTGTTTCTCAGTCCATAGTGACGTTGGGAGCGGCGGCCGGTGGCCTGCTGGGCGGCTGGATGGTGGGGAAGATCGGCAGGAAGCTCAGTCTGATGTTCTGCTCGCTGCCATTCGTCTTCGGTTTCACCATCATCATCGCAGCACAGAACGTGTGGATGCTTTACGTCGGCAGAGTGCTCACCGGCCTTGCCAGTGGGGTCACGTCATTGGTCGTCCCGGTACTAGCCTAACGCCCTTTTTTCAGTTTGGTTCTATTAGTCACGTTCCTGCCTTAACAACTGTTTGTCCCCATGTTGTCATGACATGGCTTTTCTTCTCTTTTTTCTTCTTCCTGCTTTCCGTTGTTCATACTGTGATCTCCTGCCCTGTTGCCGACAGCCTCTCTACAAGTACACACGTTAAAGTAATCACATTCCCTCAATAGTACATTTGTGGTATTTTCACATGAATGCTGGCATATCTTTAAGTGTTTTCAAGCTTCCATATTTATGAAAGTCTGAGCAATAGCTGTCTTTCTCTATTTCCTATCACTAGTGCAGTGGCTGTTGAAAAAGTTGGAAGGAGTCGATTGCTTTTCCTCCAGGGTTGCTGCTTGCAGCTTTCTCGAAAGCTACTCATCCAAAAAACTTCACACTGGACACTGCGCTCCTTAGGTCTTGAGCAATAGGCTACACCTGCCATGACATAGTTGCATCCCCTAGCAATGCTAGAGTATACACGTCATTTGCTAGCACAGCTAGCTATTTGGGACCAGGCTATTTCCAGGAACACAACAAAAGCGTTCATTCCAAAAGTTACATCGCTGTTGCTTAAAATGTTTGAGTTTGCCAAAATGTATCACCTCCGGTCTCTTTTTCTTTATCTGTTCTTCAATGTACTTTAGCGAGCAGCAGAGAGCTAGCTTTACCCAGCATGCTGTTCGGCGGTGTAACAGTAAATAAGGGTCCCCTCTTAATACACTACACAGTTTGTACATAACGCACTACTTATAAATATGTCCCATAGATCTCAAGAGCTCATACAGACAGAGACTGTAAATTGAATAGTTTTGGGTGGTTTAGACTGGAAGGACAAAATAATTTTGCATTTGTCTCTATTTTTCTGGTTTTATACACCGGACGATTAATCAATTAATTTGGTAAAGTGATTAGCTTTTTAATCCATAATAATAAAAACGGCATTAGTTGCAGAATTAGATTAATAATGAATAGTAATAGGCTTATCGTTTTGGCACTGCTGATTATCCCAGGTTTCCGAGCTCATTAATTTTGTATGTTTGTATGGATTTTAGCCTCTGAGAGTTGGCTGATTTCTGACAGTAACTCTGGCGTGTTCATCCTGTGTAATTGTCTTTGTCTCTCTTCGTACAGCTGTATATCTCTGAAATGGCACACGAGCGGGTACGTGGGTTGTTAGGCTCCTGTGTGCAACTCATGGTGGTGCTAGGCATCATGGGAGTGTATCTCGCAGGTATGTAATCTCAGCTTTATGCGTTTACGGCATCCTTAAATCTCATTTTGTAAAGTCTGACTCCAAGTTATTGAAATTTGCTGAATGTTGAACTGAACATAAGAAAGAAGTCTAACAAGGTTACTTAAGGTAACAAAGCAGTTTATGAGCTGTAAATCATTGAGGGGTTTCCATGATACAACTTTACAACAGCCACCATTATGACAGTAGCTACATAATACAGAGCTACAAATCTGCGCTCTTATTTAAAAATGTGTAATATCTTTGCTCTCTGGTGATTATGTGTATTTATTTTCTTTGTCAAACACCCTGTGACAACATGGTTTAGTTTAAAGTGTTTTTATCTGAGGTTGCTGTGCCGTTTTAAACCTCTGGATCAAAGGTTGTGAAAAAGAGATGACCAAAACGTGGCCATCATGTGATGTGAACATCCTCAGATATGATCAGAGTCCTGCGCTGCCTCTTCCACAGCCTGTATGAAAATAGCTGCTTCTCGCTAATCGTGTTAGCTGCATACCGTTCACATTTACCCAATAGAAGCTGGTGTGTCACGTGACGCACGCGGGTTGTCTCCTATAGAGGACAAATGTTAAGTATGTCATTTGGGTTAAATTGCCCTTACAATGTATAACAAACATAGTATTTAGTTGATGTCATGTGAAGGAATCATTGTCTGATAGTTTGAATGGTACGGAGAAAAAAAATGGTACAGGAAAAAGAAAAAGAAGGTGAACAGCACAAAAGAACACTGTTGATCATTGTAGAAAATCCAGCGAAACAATCAGATTTGCAGAGGAATGTATTTTTAGATGCAGCAGATGAAGATGTCGTGAGGAAACCTGGACTTGACAAGGCTCCTCTTGTGTCCTGCAGCCTTCAGTCTGACCCGCACAGTGCAGGACCTGGCATGTTTGGAACAAAACTGGGGGAAAAACCCAAATTATCTTTGGGCCAACCATTTAAAAATGGGGACAAGATGACAAAGGCAGTTGATGTCATTGTGTGGTTTGATACAAAAGTCTCCTTTAATTTTCAATAGGAGTTATCTTTCTATTGGAAGGTCCCTTAATTCCTAAGGGGGCTTGGGGCCCCTCAGCATCCTCTCTGATTTCCTCATATGAACTCCAAACAGTGTCCGCAGAATCAGGTCAT
Organism: Sander vitreus; assembly: GCF_031162955.1. NCBI lineage: Eukaryota > Metazoa > Chordata > Actinopteri > Perciformes > Percidae > Sander > Sander vitreus. Next base: position 32,012,535 of record NC_135859.1, read on the forward strand.
TGTCCGGAGCTTTCCTTTCACACAACAGGAGATTGTCCGTGTCAGATGCGTTCTGACTTCCTGGATTGAAATCTCTTTTGGTTTAGGCGAGGGGTGGCATCTGGGTAGAGCGTGGAGGAGGTAGGACATGACTCTGTTTACACCGCGATCACGGACCCGGTTCTTAATTTGGTCATTACCAAACCGACTTTCTTGCCGTTCCTTGAATTTGATCTGACAATAACAGCGTTGGCCCTTACCGACCGAAGTTCCCGAATCGCATCGTCTCTCCAGTTGGCAACTATTTTTGTTTTGTTATTTCTTTACCAAAAATGTTGAATACAGTTTGGTTCCAGCTTCTCATTCTGAGCTATGTGAACTCATCCTGCAGGTCTCTACCTGGACTGGCGCTGGCTCGCGATCTGCTGCTCCATCCCGCCAACGCTGCTGATGGTCTGCATGTGCTTCATGCCAGAGACGCCGCGGTTCCTGCTGTCACACGGAAAGAGGCGGGAAGCTGAGGAGGCGCTACGCTTCCTGCGAGGGCCGGATGCCCCCGTCGAATGGGAGTGCGCCCGCATCGAGGAGGCTTGTGATGAGCAGGTGAGGCCGTGGTTGGTTGGCTTGGCTGCGATGCGGTGGACTGTGTGATTTTCTGACCACAACAGCACCTTCCCCCTCAATGCTAATGCCACCACTGTTGGACATGTTGAAACCAATACCCAGACTGTTCAGGTCAAAGGTTTAAACAGTCTAGTCTGCAGTCCCAGACAATGAAGTGTCTCACTGATTGTATCTTTAGTCAGTGTTGACTGTTGTGTGGCCTGGTGACAGTGGCCTGATGACAGTGGCCTTTCTGTTTCCTCTCAGGGCTCTAGTTTCCAGATGTCCGACCTGAAGGACCCTGGGGTCTACAAGCCTCTGGTGATCGGCGTCGTGCTGATGATCTTCCAGCAGATGACGGGGATCAATGCCATCATGTTCTACGCTGAGACCATATTTGAACAGGCACATTTTAAGGTGAGTAGGCTTAAAATTGTGATGTATTCTGGGGAAATTACAGACAATTACAGATGTGTTCTTCAACTACTGCCCAATATTCTCTAGTGCTCTTGCACTTATAGGTGACAACATGGATTTATTACTAGGTGCTAAGCAAAGAGTATACAATGACTGAAATCATAATTTCCTTTTCTTCACAAAAAAGCCCCACATTGGTCTTTGACTGAAAGTCTGCTATTCTCTAGTCAGAACTTGAAAAGCTGTTGTAGGATGCACTGAAAATATATACGTTTCTGATTATAAGTAAAAACCACAAAAGCATCAATTGAAACAATGAAGTACCTGTTCTGAGCAATCCCTTTCTATGCAAACAAAAAAGGGACCACATTTCAGCTAGAAATCCCACGACGAATTGCTATTTTATCTACTTACAAATCCGAGAGCTATTGCTCTTTTTGTGTCAGTATCTTGTTGAAAGCATCAATGTGAATGTCTTGTTTTTCAGGAGAGTGACCTGGCTTCAGTGATCGTGGGTGTGATTCAGGTTGTCTTTACAGGAGTGGCAGCGCTGATTATGGACAAAGCTGGAAGAAAGGTCCTTCTCATCATCTCAGGTATTTTCAACCAAGATTAATTTATTAAACACAGATTTATTTACGTTTTGTTGGCAGCAGTTTTAAAGCACTGATAATGAACTGCAACGTCCCTTTTGTTTCATATAATTTCCTGTTTCTCTCTACTCTCGTTTACTGCCATCTCTCTACTATCAACTCTCTAATGAACGGTAGATGCTAGATTGGACCTAATGGACGTGTCGAAGTCCACACAGACATACTGCGTGTGTAAACACTTGGGCTTTAACACGATTCAACAGACGGTTGTTTGGCCTTCTCGTATGGCCTGTTGCAGCCAGGGATTGACTGTAACAGTCTATAGCGGCATAATATAGTATAGCGGCACTTTCTACCGTGAAAAATCACCAATAAAGGTTTCATAAAGTTTGCATATGTTGTTCATTTCTCCCCAATTTTGGATCCCATTCCTGCTGCACCATGTCCGGTTGTGTAGTTTTTGGTTTAGAAGCTAAAATATACTCCGTCACAGTCATACCCTGGCTGCAATGACAGACCGTACCAGCATCGCGTTGTAGCAGGGTTCAAATAACTGTTAAAGGCAAAGTGTTGTTGCCTGCGCAGTATGCCGTGTGGATGTGGATAGATCAATTGGGTGTGATCTAGCATCTACCCCTAATAAATACATCCAAAAATGTATTTAAATCACTTTTTTGTTTTAAATTGGATTGGTGTTGGGTTTTGGAATGAAAATCATTTCAGCTCTGCTCTATTTTTAGCACCAGACAAGACCGCGAGGTCATGACAGATTTTTGTTTGTATTCCCAATAATAATCAAGGTGTTGCCATGGCGATCAGCACCACAGCATTCGGGGTTTACTTCTACTTGATGGACATCCAGAGCAAGGCTGGCGAAGAACCCCACGCTGACCTGGCCTGGTTGGCCCTGGCCAGCATGGCCGTCTTCATCACAGGTGAGATCCTGGGTTACAGACAGGTGTCTGACATGAATAATCCAGTTATTAAAGCTCGCTTATCAGCAGCAGGGAATATTTTTCATATTTAAATGCTCAGGTAGAGTCAAAATTATTAATTCATTTCCCCTTTATTTATGTCTAATTCCTCTTCTTTGTAGCATCCTTTCATCCTTTTTGTGAAATGTCTTGTGTTATATGTGACATGTTTTGTCTCTCAAGACTATGTTAAGAGGACAAAAAGCTAATGTTGTGTAGCAGTCGGGGACAGTGAACTAATAGGTGGGGGGGGGAGTAGCTCCCATTTTTAATGACGGCGACTGGAGGGAATACTTCAGTTAGCTGCTGATACAGGATGAAAAACTGTCATTTGAACAGTAACTAAAGCTATCGCACAAATGTAGTGAAGTAAAAAGTACAATATTTACCTCTGAGATGTAGGAGAGTAGAACTACAGTATAAAGTAGCATAAAATGGAAATACTCAAGTAAAGTACAAATACCTCCAATGTGTACTTAAGTACTTTACTTGAGTACATGTAAATGTACTTACATTCCACCACTGGTGATTTTCCAGAACATATGGATTAGTGTGTGTGTTCCCCACAGCCTGCACCACATTAATAATGGTTGCTGTGTCCAGGTTTTGCTCTGGGATGGGGTCCGATCCCCTGGCTTATTATGTCGGAGATTTTCCCGTCCAAAGTTAGGGGGGTTGCTAGTGCTGTGTGCGTCCTCACCAACTGGAGCATGGCATTCATCGTCACCAAGACCTTCCAAGAAATGATGGTGAGTGCTCAACAGGCCACTATTTAAATGGTATTTCACCTGTTAACTTGTTTTATCAGCTCAACATAATGTCGAAACGTTTTCTGATAATCCTGATAGTATTATTTTGTGTTCACAGGACAAGGTGAGAAACTTTACATACATGTCATCACTGACTTTCTGTATTTTTGGATGCCCTGGGGTAGTATTTGTTTGGATCTGTCAGTGTTATTTCAATTCGTATGGGATTACTTTTGTGCATTTTTAATTCCATGCAACACTTCTCAAGTATCAAACAAAAATCACTACCTCAAGCAAAAAAATTGTCATCTCTAAAGTAAAACTCAGACCTTGCAAACAAAACATTTGTGTAGTCGTAAGCTATTTTTAATATATTTTATTTGTTTGATAAGATGTCCTTTTGTTTACAGTTGAGTTGCTCTCTCCATCACGTTTGCAGTTAAGGCAAACATGATGGAGAGACACAATGGAGAGCAAAAGACTGATCATTGAAAAAGAAGTTAACAAAAGGACATATTATGAAATAGGGGTGCACGATTCAGAAAATGTCACGATTCGATATCGATTTTTAGGCTCACGATTCAAATTCGATTCAAAATCGATTTTCGATTCAAAAATGATTCTCGATTAAAAAAAACCATTCACAGTATGTAAATGTTGTTACTTTTCCCATGTGATTGCAGTAGACACATTATTAAAAAAAAAAAAAAATAAATACATTTTTGGAATTCTATTAATGGATTTTAAATCGGTAGAGCTTGAATCGCGATTGGAATATGAATCGATTTCTTTTTTTTTTTTGCACACCCCTATTATCAAACAAATAAAAGACCAATAGTTTATGACTACACAAATGTTTTGTTTGCACGTTTTAAGTTTTACTTTTGAGATGACAATTGTTTTTACTTGAGTTAGTGATTTTTGTTTGATACTTGAGAAGTTTTGCTTGGAATTAAAGGCACAAAAATAATACCATAAATTTGAAAGTCTACTGCTTTGATAGAAATTAGAGCTGAAACAATTACTCAGTTAATCAAGTAATTGATTGACAGACAACTAGTAATTGTAAGTAAGTACTAAGTAATTTAACAAGAATGTTGTTCTCTGTTTTATATCATTGTAAACTGAATATCTTTGGGTTTTGGACGGGTTGGTCGGACAAATTAAGCAATTTCATTTCAGGCTATGGCTTCTGACTATTTCATAGACTAAATAATTAATAGAGTAATCGAAAACGTAATCAACAAATTATTTGATAAATAATAAATCATCTTTAGTTGCAGCTCCATGCAGTCCTGTTGCTTTTGTATGTGTTTTTGGTATCTACTGTGAAACTATAAAACCTTCCTTCCTCTTTGGCCTTTTCAACATTTTTAAATGCAACCTCTTCCAGATTCTTCTAACCAGCGCTGGAACCTTCTGGCTCTTTGCCTCTATGTGCGTCCTCAACGTCATCTTCACCATGGCCTTCATCCCAGAAACAAAGGGCAAGACACTGGAGCAGATTGAAGCCACTTTCAGAGGGACATCAGGTCCATGAATCTCAGCCCTTGTATCGCTGAACCGACTGGTTCTCAGGACACTCTGTGGGCATTTAAAAAAATCTTTGTTAAGCCTATGAAGCTATAAAGCTGATTGACACTTTCTTATAATAAGTTTCTATGAAAGAAACAGAAAACCCTCCCTTTTTTGTTCAATCTGTTTTATGGAGGTGTTGATTCAACTGTGTGATCATTTTTGATAATTGTAGTTTATGGTGCTGTTGAACTTTATGGCTTAAAATGAGAGGTGTTTCCAATATTTTGCTCATCCCATACACATCAATGAGGTTAGACTAAACTGGCAACTGGGTGCAACCCATTTGTTTCTGTAGGAAGTCTGACCTTTAAAATATAATAGCATATCGTTTTTCGCAGGTCAAATCCTCTGAATTTTAACATATCTAAATGACTCCCAAGGAGTGGATTTAGAACAGGTTTGGTGTCCTATGCTGAATCTAAGTGTTATTGATCGATTGCCTGAGTGTGCTGCTACTTCCAGTAAAACAGCCCTACACTGCCCTCTGCGGGTCTCACTGCTGTAGTTCAGTTTAAAATGTCCTTTACTCAGTTACTACAGCTTGACAGTTGACCAGCTTTGCAGAAAGCTTTTAGGTGCTCTGCCGCACAAAAACGTTTTTACTTGTATTTTTTGAAATATGTTAGGTCCATATGTGTTTGTGTTATGTCGTGCATGTGAAAATGAACTGCTACCTCCTCTGTCAGCTCTAGCCACTGAAAAGAAATAAGCAGAGAAATCAGGCCAATTACAAAAGCTGGTCAGTCAGACGTGGTGTTGCCTGAGCTCATTACTATTCATGAGCTCGACCAGTTGCGCTGGGTAAAGGATGCTGATAGCAAGGCTCTCATTGGCTAGCTGTTAGCCAATCAGAGTCAAGCAGCTTAGCTCGTTGAATATTAATGAGAACTGGCACAAATCTTTCTGCAGGCTTTCTATACCACGCTAGAATGGCTTGAAACAAGGTAACCAAGGCATTTTTTCCACAAAAAAATGTTACAGAGCCCATGGTAGAACTTCAGACATTACCACAAAGTAATGCAATATGTGTGGCAGGGCACCTTTAAAACTGAAAGTAAAAGTTGTATATAGGACCTAACTTGGGGTCTTTCATACTTTCAGGTTTGGATGCTTTACTGTGAAGTTTCAGAGTGAAATTGGTGTTAAGGTATACTCCACCCTAAATCTTTCTTTTGAGTTTTAAAGACTTTTTTCAAAGAGAAAAGAGGCCGTGGTAAGCTTGAATTAATGTCAGGTATAATAGATCCCAACGGTGTTGAGCTTTTACTGTGGAAATAAACTGTCCTACATGTTACTCAAACTACTGCTGCAGCATAATCTACTTTTCTACTGTTCATCCATATTCCAATACAGAATTTGTCTTTACCCTCATGTATCACCATTTTTCAACAGATGTTAGTTTTCTGTTTGGGCAAAAACAAGAAGTACTCTAATAAATAAATACATATTAATACTTGTTTTCCATTTGACAAAAGCTGGTATGATGCTAAAGCAGCATGTAGGGAATACAGAGATTTTTGAAAAAATATTGGTGTTCACTATTTCCTTGCCTTAAAGTAAGAAATAATGCATTGCCTGGTGTCCTTGCTCCTTAAACCTCTGAACAAAGATTTTTGCAGAAACTGTATTGTACTGATGTTTTGGTGGGTGAATGCATCATGAGGTCACAGGAGTCTGCTGTTCACACTGACTGTGCTGACTGTTTATTCAACTGCGTAGAACTGCATCATCAGAGAAATGAAGTAAAAAACTGATTATGTGATGCAAGACTCTTTTTTTTTTTTAAACATTGATCAACAACAGATTGAAAAGTGTAAACTGACAACTGTAAAGAGAGAATATGGGTGTGTTTTTGTAACTTATATTTTCTGTTTATCTTGTAAAGGAAACATTTGAATCATGTAGCCTATTATCTGACGTGCACACACTTAAGATACTGATGATGTTAGAAAAAGTGACTTCTCTGAAGAAAAAACGGATCATCCAACTCTTATGCGGTTTAAAAGAGTACAGTTTTTACTCATTTGTCTCTTTATGGGAAAAATCAAATGAAGCTCTTGACCCAGTTTCCCCACTATGAATTTCCATGTTTGTGTTCATTATTCCAGGGTGTATTCCAGGATGTATTTGTATGAAATACATGTTTTAACCCACTGATTAAGAATATATTGAAATGACATATTTAAATACCGTAACAAATTACTTCAGAAAACAATAAGTGTATGGGAAAAGAAACATTTTTATTTGATTGACTAAATTACCATCTTTTAAGGACTGAAATTGAAAACAGGTCAAACGTTGTGGACATGCATCACATTCGAGACCTAAATATTAAAAAAACAGATGCAAGATGTATTTTGTTGTACAAAGTTTTTTTTACAGTCTATGGTTAAAACACATAAAAGACCGCACTGCCTCTACATGCTCTTCTTGACAGTTTAAATTCTGAGTTTGCGCACTACGGCATGTGACCTTTCAAAATAAAAGACGAATCAAGTATTTGTACACCGTCGTGATACATTTGATGATTGTTTTGCCATCGAGATTAATACATTTAACTAAACTAAATACATGAGTGCATAAAAATCATGATATTATGCTACCGACTATTGTTTACAAGTATTTGATTAAAAAAAGTCTACAAAGTCCCTCCCCTGCGAAACTATTGTGACAGCCGCTCTGCACGCTTTTTCCTGCTCGCGGTCAAACATAACGGAAACACTTCCTGAACCGCCTGGTGTTACCTCTCCTGTCGTCCGGACTGAGCTGCCTGTCTGCTGCTGCTCGGGCTCGGAGACTCGGGGGATGCTGCCGCAGAGATGGAGTTGAATCACAAAAACAACAAAGTGTCGGACGGAGTTTGAGACAAAGGGAGGGGGTTAGCGTTTGTTCGTTCTGCTGAACTGGTCTCTGGATGGATTTTTGTTGAATATAAGACAGGGGGGGGGGGAAATAGAAAAATGAAGCTGCTGAAGCCGAGCTGGGTGAGCCACAACGGTAAGCTTGTGCAGGAATCTGTTGGACCAAGTTGGGCTTTTGTTGTCGGCAGGGGGGTGAAATGATAAGGAGGCATGATGGTGGTGGTCGACACTTGTTTGACTTGTTTGTCACTTCATAGTCACTCGCATACAATACTTTATTCAACAAATGAACACACACATCTGGTGTTTTTGTCAACCTCAGTACTGCTCCTCTATGCTCCAAATATATTTAATGTTTGCTAACCTTAGCTTGCGAGCTAACGTTAGTTAGCCCCCCCACGGCTAGCTCGGTTGCCCTGACGCTAGCTAACTTACCTTCAAAATGACCCATTTCGAAGTTGTTGTCTGAAAGTGACTTATTTTTTTGTTTTTTGCTTGATTTTAGCAAACGCACCTTATTTTTGTTACAGTAAACAAGCTTGACGTGGAGCTAAAAGAAAGTGTCTCTCCAAGCTGTCAGTTTTGGAAAGTTAACCGTTGGGGAAATGGCCTGAATTTAGGGTGCAGCTGACGATTAACGTTAGCTAATGTCATTAGAGTCAAGTAACTCGTTTTTAAGATGATTCTTTTAGCCTGTGAAGCATCCTTAACATGTGTAAGTGTCCACATGCCGGAAAACCAAATGTGCAATGGACATGTCCAAAATACATGTCTTATGTCTTATCTAACGGCTCATAACTGACATGAGTTAACGTTACAGTAGAGACAGCAAGCAAATCCCTTCAATGTAACAGCTGCAAACAACTTTTTTTCTGTAGAGATGGTCTTTGACACTCAAAATAACCAGCAAACATGAGTTTCCTTCTTCTTCCGCTGTGCACAAGTTAACATCTTTGGGCTTTAGCATCAACATCTACAATCAAACCTTGCATCCTTATACAGCCAGGCACTGCAACATAAAGCCTGTCCGGTGGCATCACTGTAACATGCTAAAAAGATACAATTGACTTGAGCTTTGAGAGCTTTACTCATTTTTGTTTTCACCTGTAAAATACCACATCTAGACCATCTCCATAAAGGGCTGTCAACTCTTGAACACATTACCAAGTGGAATCAAATTAAATCCAGATATAAAATATGTTACAACAAAGGTTAAGTGCTGGCTAAAAGCAAAGCAGAGCTGTACCCATTTTTAGCAAATTGTACTGCAAATTACCAAGGTTATGGTGTTGTTGATGTGTATTTTATATATATTTCCATATCTGTAGTGTATTGTGGTTTTGTGATACTGAAATCTCTATATTTGAATTACACCAGTGGTTCCCAAAGTGGGGTCCGAGGTCCCCCAGGGGTCCTTGAGGGGTTCCAGTGGGTCCCCAGCACAAAGGAAAATAATTTATTTTTTACTGTAATTCCATCCACAAGTAACATAATGACATAATGTATGACTGTTTTGGTCATGTGTTTGATACACTTTCTGTAATAAAACATCTAAAAGCAAAAATCCTATCGTATGATAAAATCTATCAAATGGGAGTCTGTGGTCTAATTTGTGTCAGTTTAGGGATGCTTGGCGTGAAAAGATTTGTGAGTCACCGAATTACACTGTACACGTCAAAGCCAAACTAGGGACAAGAGTTGAAAATTGGGCTAGCAATAGCTATAAGCCAACCGAAGGTTTCCGGGCCACCGTGGGGCTGGCTACATTTTATTGATGTATTATTTCATTTACGCCACCCACAGTAGCTCTGTTTGCCTGTAAAGAGAAAATCTCATTAAAACTAGGATTTGACAAATATCATTAAATGTTGACATATGTTTTGTTCCACAGGCAAACCCATATTTTCAGTTGACATCCACCCTGATGGGACAAAATTTGCAACTGGTGGGCAAGGTAAGACCACATCATTTGGCACTGAAACCGCTTCACTGTCGTGGGATGTTACTGAAATGAAATGAACATTTGTCATTTAGATAATATCCAGTGCTTGATGAAGTACTGGGCTGATGAATATGTACAGTGTTGGTGTCTGTTTCTTAAGACAGTTCTGAATCTGTATCACATCATACTAAATGTTCTCCTGCAGCCTAGGACTACAAATTGTGTAAGATTTTCAAAGTAAAGCACAGAGATGTCTTAATCATGCCGTCATGGAACAGAAAGTCAGGGTTGTATAGGTTTTAATATTGGATTTGTTTTCAGGAGAGGATTCTGGCAAGGTGATGATCTGGAACATGGCCCCAGTCCTCAGAGAGGATGACGAGAAGAATGAGAATATTCCCAAAATGCTGTGCCAGATGGACAATCACCTAGGTAACCGGCCTTATCTGTGGAAATGTTTGGTTAATTGATGTATTGATTAATTCCCCGCTAAGTAAGTTCTTCAAGTACTTCTGTTTTAAGCAAACTAGTTCTTCTAAAACATATACAACTCTACTATGAACAATACTTGTAGTGTCACAAATACAGCAAAACACTGTTGCTACCACAAACACTGCTCCAACTTCTTACAAAAAACAAATACAGCCAAGGGTGTATTGTGATGTATTACGCATCACCCACCACATCAAAAAAAGTGATGTTGTAAAAACCTTTTTAGAGCTACACTGACTAAAGGACCATCATAGGGCGGGACAGAAGCTACTCCTAATAGTGAGCAAAAATGTAAAGGCATAATGAGCAGGATTTGTTGGTTGTGGTTTGTCAACGCAACATTCAGAGTTGGCCCTGGATCAACAAGGGTTACGGTGTTCACCAGTGGGTCAAAATAACCCCAGGTTCTTCCTCATTTTGGAACGAACTTTGTCTCGTTTTTTTTTTTTTGCCGCTGTGTCCGCCATCGTTGTAGCGTCCCCTTAAATGCGCGCTTATGGTCTGGCACCTGGTTGCTACATTATATAGAGGTTGATGCCTGGAAACATCCCGAACACAGCTAAATAAGCAAGTACGTGCAGAGGGCAGGATCTCTGCGGATACAGACACACACTTCATACGTGATGATTGAGAGGGAATATTTTGGTCTATACATTGCATATATACGTTTGTCTTTTAGGAAAAATTATACTCCTTGTGCCTTTTTTAAGAGAAGCACCCTTAAGGGAAAATAAGAATATAATTGAGTCTTTCAAAACTGAGCAAGCCTTTGTAGCCTCTTGCCTAAATTGCAGTAGCATTATTGATACCGCTGCCTGCCACTGAATATCAAATCTTTAGTTCACACCAGATGGGAGATGCGGACAGCAGGTGAGCACTACTAAAGCATCTATCTGTTCAATCCTCGCTAACTCCGACCTCTGTTATAGCATTAAAGGCTGAATGATATCAGAAAATCAATGGAACATCTATGAGACGCGAAGAAAAATGGCATAATGGGTTAGGGTTAATAGCTCTGTATGCCTGTAAAGAGAAAATCTCTTAGTGAAACTGTGGAAGATATCACATTTGAGTAGCTTTCTATAAAGATTAGGTTTCACGAAGAGTGCCAGAGAGTGCTACCCACCACTAAAATCTGGCGGGTTGCATTGTTATATTTGTTCAAATGAGAATTTATATTTGCCAGACTTCAAAAACACTTAAGAATAATACTTAAAGAATACTGCCAGTTGGATTGAGACAACTTCTATACAAGATTACACATATGTAACTCTTTCTCCATTCTGTAGTCGTGACTATGTCACTGACTGCTTCTGACCTGCCAATTACGTATAGCCAACTCAGTTTCTTTCTGCTAGTTTGAAGTTTTAATCCTGCTGTGCTCCTTTTCTCTGTGAACAACAAAGAAGCTGATACTGCTCCTCTATTTCCCTACAATCAGGCACCAAATGTCCTTGATTTTACAGACCGCTTCTATTTATTTCATTTGGATTCAACAGCTTTAAGCAGTAGAACAGGTTCTATGACTCCTGCTCCTACAGCTCCTTTTTAACTATTACTATAAATAGTAACGGTAGTTTCGTGCCAGCAGCCTAAAGGTTGGAGAAGTTGGATTCTGATGCCATAGTTGTTGTTGTTATATAATAATAATAATAATAATAGTTATTATTTGTATAGCCCCTTCAAAAACAATAGTTTACCAAGTGCTTTGACAGGAGAAACAAAAGCACATACAAAAATATACACATTGTAATAGTGAAAATAGAATATGGGGCAGCGTTACAATTAAATAAATAAAATTGAGTTAACAGGTGATAGGGCAACAAGACGGCACCACATAAAAGCAAGTCTATAAAAATGTGTTGTAAGAAGTGATTTAAGAAGAAGTGGTTTGAATCTTTTTCTATGTTTTTATTCAACAACTACTGCTGCCCAGTCTCCAGCAGAAGGAGAGTGTGAATTGCACTAACGTGAAAGTGTTCCAAATAACAAGTGCAAGCAGTCAGATTTAATAATAGGAACGTGTTGCACTACTATATCGCAGGCACTATTAATGCCCATCATAACACGCTGCCTAGTTAGTTATATTTATAACCCGAGTGTATATTTGTCTCTGCAGCCTGTGTGAACTGTGTGCGCTGGTCCAACAACGGGCTGTACCTGGCATCAGGAGGAGACGACAAGCTGGTCATGGTGTGGAAGAGAGCTGCGTATGTACACACGCAAAATGTGCAAATACAAATGCTGTTTCTGCTGTTACAGTCCAATCTTAATGATTTAGAAAGTAATATTATATTTTTGTATGAATTTCTTAGTATTTTAAACCACAAAGTTTTCTAAATCAAAATTAGATTTGTGCTGTTTGTGTTTTGGCCGTGTGTTTTCTCTGTAGATTCATCGGTCCGAGCACAGTGTTTGGGTCGAGCAGTAAGCTGGCCAATGTGGAGCAGTGGAGGTGTGTTACCATCCTGAGGAACCACACTGGAGGTAAGACGCAAAACACACTAAAACTCTTGTTAACACTTGGTTTTAAAACGGGGGTCCGAACACAAACTGGAGAACCGGGACACATCGTCTTTCACCCCTGTGTCTATCATGCGTCAAATGGGCAAGGTATAGCGCGTTGGCACGTCCTTTAGTGATGATGTATTTTCCTGTTACGTCCTTGTGGATGGATTGGCATTTGCACTACAAAAATATGTAGACAGACCACCTCTGCATGTGGTTTGAGTGATCGGATCACAATGCTACTTGGTGGTCGTTTACACTTGTATTAAATGTTGTTCACCTGTGATTCGATTTTAAAACCAAGTATAGACAGGGTCTTAGGTCTATGTACACAGACAACACAATACATCTACAAAATGCACAAAAAAAACATTAAAAACACACTTTTTTTGAGATACAGTTGAGATAATACCAATTGCAACGGTCTTCAGGGTTTGTTGTTGCATAAATAGGTCAACACTTATTTTAAATAACCTTGTCACAGTAGTTAGGGTATTTTTCACTCGAACCTCTGATTAGTAACACGTCTTTAGACTCAGGCAGTGATTTCGGTGTGTTTTGTTTGTAGATGTGATGGACGTGGCTTGGTCTCCACATGACGTGTGGCTGGCCTCCTGCAGCGTGGACAACACCATTGTCATCTGGAACGCTCGTAAATTTCCAGGTGGGAGAAAAACAACCTTTAAAATGTATCATTTGCAATAACTAAAGGAAGACAGAATATTTTGCACAGTTCCTCTTGACCTAATGTCATTTCATTAATTATGAACAGAATTTAAAGGAGATTTTGCAGTAGGGTGACATTATTAAAGATATATTTTGGGACGTGCACTTTTTAGTTTTTTAGTTATCTGGCCAAGAGTTTGTATGTTAAAGCTACAGTTTTAGGTTAGCATAATGAGTGTCTACCAAAGTATCGCAATTTATATTGCAATACAGGGTTGCAAAAATTATCTAATAATGTGCTGCTTATTTGTCTACTAATTGATTGTTCATTTGGTTTATAAAATGTCAGAAAATAAACTCAATAAAACTTTTTAAAGCCCAAGGTGATGCCATCAAGTTGCTCATTTTACCTGACTGATACTAGACCTAAATATCAACCTAAAACATCAACATTCAGTCTCTATCGCATGAGACAAAGAAAAGTAGCAAATCCTCATATTCGAGAAGCTGGAACTTGGGAATGTTTAGTCATTTTTCAAGCAAAAACCAATATACCAAACAATCTTTATCAAAATAGTTTCAGGTGAATGTTCACCTTTCTTTTGATAAACTAATTGATCATTCAAGCTTTTTGTTTAACTTCTAATAAGTAAGCCTATACCACTATTAGTATTAAACAGTATGCAGTATGTTGATAGAGCAGGAGGCTTTCATCGATGTCTCTGTCTTCTGTGTCTCTCCAGAGATGGTGACATGGCTGCGAGGACACACTGGGTTGGTTAAAGGTCTGACGTGGGATCCGGTGGGGAAATACATCGCCTCCCAGGCCGACGACCACAGCCTTAGAGTGTGGAGGACAGTGGACTGGCAGATGGAGGCCAACATCACCAAACCCTTCAGCGAGGTACAAAAACACTGTCCGCTGTGTTTGATGATGCAGTGGCGAGCAGGTGGTTGACAATATTCCATGGGAACGTCCACATTCGTTATGCGTTTTCACCCTTATTTGTAACATCTGTATGTTTTCCTGCCAGTTCTGCCACAGCACAGTTAAAGGTGCAGTAGGTAAGACATATAAAACTAACTTTCTGTCATATTTGCTGAAACTGACCCTATGTTCCAGTAGAACTACATGAAGCAGGTAATTTAAAAAAAATATCCGTCTCCTCTGGCACCACCTACAGCCTGTAGAGCGATTTGCAAAAGATCCACAGCTCCCTGTTCAGATGCACCAATCAGGGCCAGGGGGGGTGTCTAACTGCGTGTCAATCATTGTTCATTTACACGCATTAATTCTTCCTTGTGGGGGGGGGGGGCTTAGAAGAACATTTTGGGCTTTAGCGGAAAGGGAAAGGGCTAAGTCCTGGATCTTCACAGTCCTACCTACAGCACCTTTTAACCAAATGAGGGTTTGTTAATTAGTTTTTGTTATGTCTATCTGTGTCCCAGTGCGGCGGGACGACCCACGTCCTGCGTCTCTCCTGGTCTCCAGACGGCCAGTACCTGGTATCGGCTCACGCCATGAACAACTCCGGTCCCACCGCACAGATCGTGGAGAGAGACGGCTGGAAGACTAATATGGACTTTGTGGGCCACCGTAAAGCTGTCACTGTGGTGGTAAGGAAGTTCTAGTCTGATGTTGTCTAGTGGCCTTAACATCTGTCTGCACACTGATGGCTCTGGTTTCTTCCTCTGTAGAAATTCAACCCAAAGATTTTTAAGAAGAAACAGAAGAACGGCAGCGCTCCAAAACCTGGCTGTCCGTATTGCTGCTGCGCAGTCGGCAGCAAAGACCGATCGCTCTCCGTCTGGGTCAGTTTCACGCTTCACTTTGTTTTAGAAAATGGTCATCACTATTGGGCAACTGACTCTTAAAATTCAATATTACATATTACTAGTTACTTTCATTTGAAAGTAATATGTTACTTTACAATATTACTGTCTATGTAAAGTAATGCGTTACTGTTTAAACCACTTTTGTGTTACTTTCACGCCATCTTAGCTGTTCATCACACATTAGCGTTGGCTGGAACAAACGCCTGGCAAGCTGCCATAGTTTTTGGTATTGGTTGTTTCAATGAAGGCTACCCATCAATTTTAATATCAACTTTTTTAAATGTTGAATGACTGTTTAAGTGATTTCTCTGTAAAAAGTTCCTAACCCTGTTTTAGTTACTGTTTAGTTCCTAGCGACACTAATGTTTCCTGTTTCTCCTCTTCAGCTGACCTCTCTGAAGCGCCCCCTGGTGGTCATCCACGATCTGTTTGATAAATCGATAATGGACATTTCCTGGTATGTTTTTGAAAGGCGTTGTGGGGCCTGTCACACATGTGCATCAGTGTCTCCCTCCATAAGTTTCTCGGCCTGTCGCAAAGACTTAACATTGAGATGAAAGAAATAATCTGACCTTGTTTGCAGCTCCAGGTCTCCTGTGTGCAGGCCTTACAAATGTCAATTTTTATAATCACAATCTATTGGAAAAATGCTGTTTGGCTCCTGGGAATGAATTATTTTTGTCACTGTTGACCCTGCCACACTATCCAGCACTACTCTAAACTCTATTATCCATGAACAGGATTTTAAGACATCACTGGTACACCCTCCGTATCTCTGAGTTAGAATTGTGTTTGTCAGGACTCTGACAGGTCTGGGGATGTTAGTGTGTTCGATGGACGGCACTGTGGCCTACCTGGACTTCTCACTGGATGAACTGGGAGACCCACTGAACGAGGAGGAGAAGGTTAGACACACATCATGGAATCGCATCTGGCTGCTAAAACTCAAACATAGTTATTTAACTCAATAAACCAAAACAAATTACTCCTATATTTAAACTAGACCCTGTTTGTCTTTTCTCAGTACTACTAACTTAAAGTCTTTCCCGTCATAATACTGATTCCCAACCAGAATGTTCTAAAATAACCTTTCCTGCGTTTGCTTTTTTCTGTTGACTGTGAAAAAAGTTTTCAAGAAAACAGAGTTACAGTTCTAGACATCTTGGTGTTGTTACCTCTTAGAACAAACTCTAAACCAGCTACCAGGCACATTCATTCAATGTGTCTGAGCTTTATTAACATGAGAAAACACATCCTAACCTCTGTTATCCAGTAGTTTTTCATGCTTAAAAGGTAAGAATAAACCGATGAGGTCTGGTTTAACACTTGAAAGCAGCTGTTTTTTCAACTGTTCTTACCTGGTATGAACACCAGAAAGGAAAAGCAGGACTGTTGTAATACCAGTTTAAGTTCTAGAAACACCTTCCGATCATGGATATATTATGTTATATAGCAAATAATTTGTGGTTCAGATATAAAATTTCCATGAGCGGAATAAAAACGGGAAGGGAAGTGAAAACCAAGTCCCCCGAGTTATGTCATTTATGTTTACAAGCCCTGGTTGGCTTGTAATTGGTAAATGCCACCCGGGGGAAAAAAAATACATCAACACGACCTCTTTCCATCATTCCGTCAAGAACATAAAGAACCCAAATTAAACTTCCTCGCTCTCTTCCTCTGACATACAGAACAGCATCCATCAGAACATTTACGGTAAGAGTCTGGCTATAACCAGCACCGAGGCTCAGCTTTCCACCACCATCATCGAGAACCCCGAGATGCTCAAATACCAGCAGGAGCGACAGAACTCGGCCCAGGCCAACCTGGGACCAGGAAGCGCCGGGCCCGAATCCTCAGCCCCCAAACTCAACAGTGTGATGAACGGAGAGTCTCTGGAGGACATCCGGAAGGTGGGAAACTGAAATGTTACATCCAACAAGCAGCAGAGTGTCGGGTTCTCGTGCATTTGATAAATAATCATAATTTATTCATTTGTGTGTGATTATGATACACATATTTCTGCTTAGAATTACTCGTATATTTAAAATAATGAAGTCATAGAACAGAGTTTCCGACTCTGCATAGATTATATATTTGCAATGTTTTATGATTCAGGTTGCAGGGAAAAGACATAGAAACTCACTGATTATGTTAAGATATTTAGACGATCGCCACAGAGAATAGATACAGAAGATAAACAGTTTCAGGAATACAAGTCAAACACAGGAGAGCAGATGATGTCGAATAACTTGGAAACAGCCCATTTTCAAAAATCGGTGATGTATTGGAAACATATTTATGAACACCATTTAAAAGCTCCATTTTTTCCTTGCAGAACCTTCTGAAGAAGCAGGTGGAGACGAGAACCGCAGACGGCAGAAGACGAATCACACCGCTCTGCATCGCTCAGCTGGACACCGGGTACGGAAACGTGAAACACTACGGTGGCCCCCGAGAGCTCAAATTAAGAAAATGCATGCAAATAGACACAACACAAGCAAAAAAAAAAAACATCATAAGCAATTGGACAACACAATGCGCAACAGAAAAACACTGCATATGGAGAAAAGTACAACAAAATAGTCCTCCTGTCTCTGCAGGGATTTCTCGCCGGCTCTGTTCAACAGCGCTCCCATCCTGCCCTCGGGCTCCTCCATGTCCAACCAGCTCACCCCCCAGCTCAGCTCCGACTCCAGCCCAGGACAGGCCTCTTCTCTGGGGCTTAGGCCCAGCCACGACCCCATGCTCACCTCACCTCCACCCAACAGCACCGCCAAGGGGCTCGAAGACAACAAGGATGGGTACAAACTGTTCTGTTTTTCTTTTTCTATGATGTTCTGTCTGCGCTTGTTAACTTCTTCAGATTTCTCACTCCTAACTCTCTATCATCATCTTATCATTTAAAACGCCCTTGATCTTCTCATTCCCTCCTCCTCTCTTATTCCTTATTTTCTGGTTCCCTTACGTTCCAGTTTGAAGACCAGCCTTCTGCTCACCTCTGCAACCAAGATCGAGCCAATGAAAGCGTTGGACTCCAGGTTCACGGAGCGGTCAAAGGCCACACCGGGGGTCACAGCCGCCATCTCCTCCATTGCTGGACTCACGCCTCTAGACAGGTGATCAACTCAGTATAAGTGAAGAAAAAAAAATTGTACAAATGTGAGAAAAGAGGACAAACCATCTCAAAATTGTGCTTTTCTGTTCCATCCAGCAGGCCAAAAGACGGCATCTCTGCCCTGAAAGACATAAAATCAAAAGATGACACCAGCAGCGACAGCGAGGACAAGATGGCCTCCATCAACAAAAACTTGTCGTTCAGCAAGAGGAAACCTGAGACGCTGATGGATGGAGGAGAGGTGGTGGAGAAGAGGAAAAAGGGACGGCCCAGGAAAGACAAGATGGCTGCACCCATCGCCCAACCCTTCACACAGGTAGAGAGATGGAGGAAAAAGATGAACAGATAGACGGATAGAGGTCCCGGTACATCATTGAACTCCAAGAGATCCATTCATGCCTTTTATGAAAACATTAACAAACCAGAACAAGAACATATTCAGGTCGTGAAGACATTAATTAACCCCGTAGTTACAGAATGTCAGTCAGAGTGTACTTTTGGGCTTCAATGGTTTTGAATTGAATAGCAAGTAATATTGAAAAGGTCTAGTAAAAGCTCCTTTTGTGCAGATGTCCTTGGAAAAGAGAGAGAGAGAGAGAGAGAGAGATATATATATATATATATATATATATATGTGTGATTAGTCCCTCCTTTTCCTGTCAGATAATTCCTCCAGCAGAGCGGGAGCCCAGCAGGGTGGCAGCTCCTCCCGCTCCTCCAGCTGCTCTCAAACTACCAACGCCCAGTATAAAGAAGGCCTTCAGTCTGCAGGTAACACCGTGTGTGTGTGTGTGTGCGTGTGTGTGTGTGTGTGTGTGTGTGTGTGTGCACTCTGAATTCTTTGTGGTGGTTTTATCTTCCAGGAGAAAGGTATTTTATTTTTAGAACAGAACCACCTTTATGTACAGTTTTCTGCTGGATGTTAAGCCCGTTTTATGGTTCTGCGGAGGCTCCACGCAGAGCTTTCGCCGTAGCTTACATACGTGGCCTGATGTTTATACTTGTGCGCTGGTGTGTGCGTTGAGCCGGCGTGTGTACGTATGTATGTATGTGTGTGTGTGTGGGGGGGGGGGAGAAGTGTGTTAGAGCGGGGGAGAAGTGAGAGAGTGACGGCGATTACCTTCGGAGCGAGTAGCGACTCTAGAGTCACAGTGAGAGAAACAAAGTGTCTCCCCTGTTCTTTCTGACCACGGTGAGACATCTGGAGCAGGAAGAGTTAACCCTCTCCTTGATTTCACGTTGTTTATGGAGAAGGAGAACCAGGAAATGAGTCGGGGGGGGAAATGCAACGCTACCAAGCCACGGCCGAGCGACGTGTAGTTACATTTTTCGAGAGGTGCGCATCAGGCTCCGGCGTAGGCTCCGGCGTAGGCTCCGGCGTAGGCTCCGGCGTAGATGCAGAGGGGTCTGTGGGGGTACGCCGTCGATTCAACGCAGTAGCATAAAACGGCCTTTAAGCTCTTAGTACGTTTTACTCACCTTAAATTGTTATTTCTTTTTAAGCTAGCGGAAATATGTGTTTGCAACCCAAATGAAGTGACATATTTAGCATTTTATATTCCTACTTTGTGTTTGTTTGTTGCACCTGTGTCTGTCGCAGACGGCATTTAAAAAAAACAGAACTGGAGTTGCAGTGATTGTACTGGCCTTCACTCACAGTGCTGTATTCGACAGTAGTCTGTAGTAGTCAACTCCCTCTACTGGTGATCAGTAAGAACTGCAACAACATCAATGGAAACTTTTTTTTTTCTTTGTTTGTGAGCTAGAAGCACACAAATAAGCATCCATCTCTTCCTACCCATAATTCCCGATGTTTCTGTAGTTTGTTTACACAGCAGTTTAACACATTACAAACAAAACCACGCTTGATGCAATTTTCTCAGTGATACTTTTGTGTGAATGCCACTTTGATCTGCTCTGACGTACCAAACTAAGGATGGTAACGCTGCATAGATCAAATAACATTTTGGGTGGGAACACACATTGATTTAGGATCAATTAGGATAACACTGTTTCTTGCATACCTGTTGTTAAGCTATAAATGGAAAGTGTGTGTGTGTGTGTGTGTGTGTGTGTGTGTGTGTCTGTGTAGGTGAGCATGGAGCCGTCAGTGTTCCTGGAGGTGGAGAACGAGGTGTCGTTGGTTGCGGGTTCAAAGCTCAGCCAGCTGCGATGCTCCAGAGACGGACGAGACTGGAACACGCTGCTGCCTAGCTCAGTGGTCACTGCTGCAGGGAGCAGGTACGACGCTCAGCGTGTCATTCACCGATAGAGCTCGTCTTTATTCCTCCATCGATTTGTATAAATAAATAAATGAATCAACAACACTAAATCAGTTCTTTCGGCTCTTCCTCTCCCTCAGTGACGTCGTCGCCGTCGCCTGTCAGGACAGGATGTTGTCAGTGTTCTCTTCCTGTGGGCGGCGGCTCCTTCCTGCCATCCAGCTGCCCACGCCTGTGTCAGCTCTGCACTGCACCGCCCACTTCGTCATGGCTCTGACAGCTGGAGCGACGCTGTCTGTCTGGTCCGTGCTCACAGATTTTGTTAGAAATGTTGTGGTGGATTTCTTTCTTTTTTTTTTTGACTTTATCTGTATTTATCAGGGATGTTTCTAACTTGTCTGTTATTTCCCATGTAGACTAATTCATTACAGAGATATTTGTATATAATATTATTTTTTCTCTCTGTACCAGTTGATAGAAACGTCGTTTCAGTCAAAGCTTTTCATGTAGAACTATATATGAGCAGTGATGTGTTTGTTGATATTGTTTCTGGTTAAAAAAAAATAGCTTTTTTTAATTTGTTTTCTTTCTGTGTTCAGGGACGTTCAGAAACAAAAGGCTCTGGTGAAGAACGAGTCCCTGCTGACTATTTTATCTGGTGAGACACTGCAGCATGTGATGATGACACAGGAAGAATTCAACATTTTGGGGAATGCATTTATCTGCTTTCTATCCTGGGGGGGGGAGAGAGAGATGAGAAGATGATATCAATCTCACGTCTGTGATAAGTATGGTACTGGGCTCAGTTAATTAAAGGTCCTATGACATGCTGCTTTTTGGATGCATTTATATAGACCATAGTGGTCCCCTAATACTGTATCTGAAGTCTCTTTTATATAGACCTTAGTGGTCTGCTAATACTGTATCTGAAGTCTCTTTCGTATAGGCCTTAGTGGTCTCTAATACTGTATCTGAAGCCTCTTTTATATAGACCTTAGTGGTCTGCTAATACTGTATCTGAAGTCTCTTTTATATAGACCTTAGTGGTCCCCTAATACTGTATCTGAAGTCTCTTTTATATAGGCCTTAGTGGTCCGCTAATACTGTATCTGAAGTCTCTTTTATATAGACCTTAGTGGTCCCCTAATACTGTATCTGAAGTCTCTTTTTATATAGGCCTTAGTGGTCCCCTAATACTAGCACCTTAGGATGTTGCGTTTCTGTGTCTGTAGCTTTAAATCCTATTGAGGAGGAGAGAGGGGGGGCAAGGTGGAGGGTGGGGGTGTGGCCTAGACCAGCTTGCGGCCACCGTTGTAACTCTATTTACTCATGGGCGGGCCAAATTCTCTGGGCAGCTGTGGGCGGTGGGCAAAGCAGAGAAAGGGGAGGTAACCTTTCCCCTTATGACGACGTAAAGGGAAGATTCCAGATCGGCCCATCTGAGCTTTCATTTTCTCAAAGGCAGAGCAGGATACCCTCAATCTCCCTCTTCAAGAAGATGATCCATAAGAGATTCAAACCACGTTATTTTGACTTATGTTACTTATTTATTGTATGTATTTACATCAGTGAGTCTGGAGAATCCAGTCACAATATCCTCCCTAAAAACATTTGTGTTTGTGTTTTGAAGGTGCAGACACCACAGTGTCTCAGTCTCTGCTGACCCAGCAGGGAGTTCCAGTCATTGGACTGTCCAACGGGAAGTCCTACTGCTTCAGCTCCTCACTGGAGACATGGTGAGACTAAAGAGTAGAGACACAGTACGGCTGAAACAACTGCTAATAATAACACTGAGTGTGGTTGAAATGATTCTTAAAGAGCAGGACGCCGACTGAATAATTAAACTTCTTAAGAATGATATTGTGTCTCCCTCAGGACTCTGATAGCAGATAAAGGAGACTCTCTGGTCCAGTGTGCTGACTTTAGAAGCTGCCTGCCTACCCAAGATGCACTTGTGTCCCCAGGGCCGCTGGCTGTCATGCAGGGCCGCAACCTTAAGTACGACGGCAATATTAAATTGCCCCTTCTCAGTCCAGATGAAATGTAATAAAGAAGTCAATTTAAAAAAATGTGTCTGGTCCCTGCAGTGCTGGTCGGCTGGCGTCCCGCCTCTCCTCCACCCCTCACCACCTGCAGCAGAGCATGACAATGGCCTTCCTGGAGAATCAGCTGGCGTCTGCTCTGACTCTGCAGTCAGCGCAGGAGTATCGTTACTGGCTGCTCATCTACGCCCGCTTCCTCGTCAACGAAGGTACCAAACTATCACCCTCTAAGGGTTTGTACACTTTGAACACAGGACTGACCGTATATGTTGAGTTGGATTTTTGTTTCAGTTTTGACTTAAGAGTGTGTGTGTGTGTGTGTGTGTGTGTGTGTTACCTGCAGGCTCAGAGTATCGTCTCAGAGAACTCTGTAAGGAACTGCTGGGTCCTGTCCACAAATCAGCGGCCACAGCCTGGGAGCCCACCACTCTGGTATGATGACAAACGTCAATGTCCTCTTCTCTTTCCCCCCGGCTCAGAGTCCTTAATAATATCGACTATCTGTCGATACACAGTCCAATCTGAGACTTCTGTTTACCTTAATGTTGATCAAATAAGGATCTGACACATTGAAATAACAGCTGTTAATCTGACACACCTCTAATTTTCACGAGTGACTTGATCCAAATGGCATCAGGACGTCCTGATTCTAAAGCCTTTAAATTATTAATATGACCTAAAAGCGATCAGCTCATTTAACTAGAGAAGAGGTATCACTCTGAACGGCAAGAAACCCTCAGTCCAATCGCTTTGTACCGTGGTGTTACTGAGTGAACTTTCTTTCCTCGCAGATGATCGGTGGGTGAGTACAGACACCAGCTACAGAGAGCCCACCAACCTGACCGCAGCCACGTTGGGCTTAGAAGTTACTGGAATGAACGTTAATTAGCGACCGTTTAAAACCTAGGGCTGGGCGATATGGAGAAAATCAGATATCACGATATTCTTGACCAAATACATTGATATCGATATTGCGACGTTATTGTAGGGTTGACAATTGGTGCTTTCACAAAACGTTTTTCACAATGAGATTTTAGATAAATAATCATCAATAATGTGGTAAACAGTTTCAAGTGAAATTATACAGAAAAAATAAATATAGGATTTCCAGCTATATACTGACTATGTTTCCATGCATGCACAAAAATAGTGCGATGTTAAAAAAAAAAACTGTAGTTCTTCAAATGAAACTCTTATCAATCTGATTGTATATCCCGATATATGATTTCATTACGATATGATTCCATTGAAAGACGATAAATTATCATATTGAATTATTGCCCAGCCCTATTAAAACCTAAAGATATTACATTTACTACGAGACAAATCAGAAAAAAACAGAAAATTCTCACGTTGGAGAGGCTGTAAATATTGTAATTATTTAGCATTGTTGTTTTGCTTATTAAACGATGAATTTGTTATCGAAATTGTTGATCAACTCATCAATTAATCCAAAAAATGCTTCTGAACGGCTTAAAGGTGCTGTATGTAGGATTGCGAAGATCCAGGACTTAGCCAAAAAAATGTGAACATCAACAACCTCTCAGTCCCTCCCCCCTTTCTGCTAAAGCCCAAAACGGTCTCCTAAGCCCCTCCCCCCACAAGGGTGAATGAATGTGTGTGCATGAGCAGTGGTTGACACGCAGTTAGATATCAAACTGTGATAATATTTCACTGGTCCATCACATTGTGAACATTGTAGTCCTGTGTCAACCTGTGCGAACAAAGCTAATAGCTAATACATTTAGCCCTCGCTAGCTCTGCCACCCCAATAACTGTAACATGTTGCTAACTGTTTGTTTCCTGTGTTAAGGGTCTACGTAAGCGCGAGTTGCTGCGGGAGGTTTTACCCGTCATCGTTGAAAACCTGCGATTCCAGAGACTGTTCACTGAATACCAGGACCAGCTGGAGCTGCTGCGCAACAAATAACACACACTGCTACAAACACACACACTCAAACTCATCATGAAATCAGTTTGGTTTGTCCCGGCTCGGCTCGGGTCAACTCTTGACTGCTTTTTCTCAACTTGGGAAGCTTGAAACGCTGTTCTGGCTGAAAGCTGAAAAACACATCCTGGGTGTTTTAAGAGAACTTTACTAACAGCCAGTCCACAGCTTTTCAAGCGCTGGGACTTTTCAGTGCTGTTGCTCACTGGGGAGAAGTGGTGGGTGCTTAGTTTTATTTTTTTTCTAATCACGATCTCAGTATGAACTTTCGTCTTTTGTCTTTTTTTCCTGCTACAAGTGTTTTTTTCTGACCTATGACCCTCTCCTACACTCCTAATTATGAACATAAAAAGATTGACTTAAGAGAGGCGCTGATAGAAAGGTCGGAGGTTTGATTCCTGCCACGTGTGAATCCTTCTTAAGTCCGTTTCCCTCCTCAGAGAAAGAGAGCAGAGGTGAGACGCTCATACAAATCAGAATGGATGTAGAAGAGCAATATGCTTGTACCAAAGTGATGCCTTTAAGTGTAGAAATAAAGAAGGACATGAGCGGAATCCAAACAAAATGGTTCAACCGGCTTTTTAAAGGCTAAATCTGCCAACGGGGGAATTTTTCGGTGCGTATTGGCTGTCTTTAAAAGTGACAATGCGAATGCCAAAATGTGAAGTCACAGCGAAGAAGATAATCAAATGTATAACCCCACTGGAATTTAAATTCTGAAATACAAGATGGACCTCTGGAAAACAAAGTCAGCAGGGATCTCAGGTGTTTAAATGATGCATTTTGCCTCATTTCCACTGCATAGTTCGGCTGTACTCGACTCACTTTTGGTACCAGAACTTTTCTCCATTTCATTTTTTATTTGGAAATCGCTAAACTGAATAAAACTTCCTCAACTGAGCAAAAAGGTTTAATGCTTGCTTCCACAGCCCACAACTTTTGCTAATGGAAGACCTGAGTAGAGCTGTACCATGCAGTGGAAATGCAGCATTTGTGTCACTTTGCAGCTGATTCTAAATCACGGAAGCATTCACACGTCACTCAAAGAGCACTTAGAGCATATCAGATGGTAGAAAATGTGTTTTTGTTTAGTCACAAGCCAATTGTGGCTTGTGACTAAAAATCAAATGAGAAATCAGCTAACACAATGCCAGACTTAAAAAAAACAACGATTAGGCGATGCAGGAATGTGTATCAGTCACATCTTGAACTGCAACAATGTTAGACATCAGTACAAGTTGTCGATACTAATGTCATTTTTCAACAGTTTGACGTAATTTCATCAATTGTTACAATAATAATTTTTTTAAACAAGATGATCAAACAATGGTCTAACATAAGTGGATTTAATAAGTCCCATTTGTATTGTGTTGGGTGAAATAAATTCAGAACCAAGCTCCTTTATCATGACATCTCAGATTATATATTTACTGTATACCACATTCTCCTGCCTGCCTGCAGGTGTTGCTGAAACGGGAACAAATATTTTTTTCTTCTTAATACACACGGGTTTAACTAAACATCAACAGTGAATCCTCTGATCTGCAGAGACTTGGAACATTTGACTGTAAACTTGTGCCACAGTCCCATACAGACACGTTTATTGTGAATATCAGTAGCTGCTCGAGGAAAATATGCTTATGTCAGCCTTCCCAAAAGCAAAAACGGTCAATCTTAAAGATATATATTACTGTATGTGTATCAAACAGGCCTCCTGTCTCGTATGTGTTTATAGTTTCACCACATGCGCATGTGAAGTGTTTTTTTTTTTTTTTTTTTACTCATAAATCACACAAGGATTTGCCAGTTAAAACGTGGGATCGTTTTGAAATGATATGAACGTTTCAAAAAGGCCCAGTGGAGACATGGTATATAACATTATTTGGTCTGTTTCATTTCTTGTCCCTTGTAAATAACATATTTTTTTGCTGCAACCTGTTTGTTTTCTCTCTGTTGCCGGGCAAAAAACCACTGTAAAGAAATCCGTTTAATCAGGACATTTTTCCATCTTCCATCCATTAACTTGAGATTTTAAGCAGTCATGAAACACGACAAAACATCATTGAACTTCAAGAAAAAGTACTTGTGTGTAGCCTTTTTGTCCACAGCAGCAATCATGCACTCCTCTGCCCACTGTGTGTGTGTGTGTGTGTGTGTGTGTGTGTAAATGGAGAGTGTGAGCTTACGAAGCTTGTTTACTGCTGTATTTGACTGCACAGTGTGGAGAGCAGCACTGAGGCAGAGGGGAAGAACTCGTCTTTCTTTACCAATCTGTACAGCATTACTTTATTTCAATTCTTTTTTTCTTTTTTTGCTGTTAGTCATTTTTTAAATGTTTGTACAAGGCAATTTTTCGTTTCCATTTTCTATGAGAAAAAAAAATGAGTGGAGACGAGCTGAAATTTAGCTTTAGAAGAAAGAAAGTGAAAAACTAAATAAACGAACAGTTGGGTTTTGGTAATTTCCTGTCTGGCATTTCTTACTGGAGCTCTGCCATTTTTACTTTTGACTTAATCCATGTGACAATATGCCAAGTTAATGTGCTGTATTCTTTAAAGATGTACCAGTGAACTCAGAATTTATTCTGCATTCTCCCTCACTTTGAATCTTTAACCTAACTCGTCTTGTGAAATGCTACTCTTCATCATTTGTATTGTTTTCTTCGGAAGCTCTGAGAGGCAAGTGAGAAAAAAAAACTAAAATTCTGGTCATTTTCTACGTCTAATCTAAGTCGTTTTCTTTCCTGTTTATTAACTTAAGAACAGGTGGGGAAAAGTTTTGCCAGGATAATTTTTCTAAGTTACTTTACTTTTATCTGTGAAAACAGTAGTTTTGATACTCATTTCAGCCATAAGAGGCTGAAGTGCACAATTGTTTTCACCTGCTGAAAGATGAAAAGTAAGGAACTCAAAACGATTATCCTGGCAAATCCTTTTTTACCTGTTCCTTAATCAGCAGAGAAAACGATTCAGATCAGACTTAGAAATAGATCACCCACATTTTCTCACATCCACACATATTCCGTAGCTTTAATTTGCATCAATACGAGATATATCACTACCTTTTGAAAAGTTAGAATTAGTTTTGGCCCCAAAAGAAGATGAATGATATGATTCAAACTTCCAGTTAGTTGATGTCCCCACAGTGTTGCATGATATAGAAGAATACTGTTGGATCTTGGATTTTTTTTTTTTTTTTAGTCCATAAAAGTCCAAAGTGATCATGGATAATTGCTGAAGCAAAACGGTGCAATGTTGCTCTAAATATTGAGTCAGCGTGTTTTCTTTGGGCACTCCGCAGTCTACTCAATGGTTAGATTGAAGAGGTTTAAACTAGAGATGGTCCGATACCATTTTTTGCTTCCCGATACCGATTCCGATACCTGAACTTGCGTATCGGCCGATACCAAGTACTGATCTGATACCAGTGTGTCATATATTTTATTATGTTTTAACAACTGTATACTACTATCCCTGTATGGATGTGATATTATTTCTATCTTTGTTGTCGGTCTGGCTCAGGTTAAACTCTTTGTGAAACATGAATGCCACAGAACTTTCTTTTATTCTGCAGTTTGACAGTTATTACGGAAAAAGAACATAAATAAACTACTTTAACATAGATTTTCTTTAGGGCTTTATTACGTGGTATCGGATCGGTGCATAAACTCCAGCACTTCCCGATACCGATACTGGAACATCTCTAGTTTAAACTGATTTGTCAGTCTATAGTCCACAACACATTTCCTGTTAAAGGGGTGATTGAATGCAAAACCGATTTTACCTTGTCATAGTTGAATAACGACAGTTTAGTGGGTAAATATGACATACATAGAAGCTCAGAATCCCATTGATACCTCTTTCCTCTGCAAATCTCACAATTTGAAACTGCCTCTGAAAACGGGCAAATCTCAACGAGCTGCCTAGTTGACGTCAACTCCGTGGCTCCTCCTCATTTGGCTCTAGTCTCTTTCTTTGTCACGCCCAAACATTTACATAGGCTACACCACTGATCTGAGGTCAGCTTAAGTCTTCTGAATAGGTCGCGCAGATCTCAGAAATTGTATACATTGTTCATCTGGTATTTTATCACTAAATTCACTTTTGAGACTTTTTTATGCGAGAAATCAACTATGTAGAGGTCAAATATGGGCCGTTTTACGAAAATTGATGGCTAATTGCAAATTTTGTCCGACTGTGTGTCGGAGTTCAGCGGCCGGTGCTGCCTGGGTTGCTGCCGCCCGGCCTGCCTTCCTTCACAGACCCCGGCCTGCTGTGAGGTAGATGGAGCTCCGTCACGGCAGGCAGCCCACGGCACTCCATACCCACGCAATGTCACCGTTTTTTGGGTTAATGGACTACCAAACGCCGCTGCCCTGACAGAGCTCCAGGGCCTGCAACTCCCTTCTTCCTGCTAAATGGCCGGTGTGTGTGAGTGAGAGCGCGGTCAGCGAGCTTGTTACGCCAGCAATCTCTTACCGCAGGTTCCAGTTAATCTTATAATGTGTGTAATTATAATGTGTTGAGTTATTTAAACAAACATTGAAGGGACAGTCGCAGCTAACGAAATCCCTAATGTTCACAAAAATGCATTAAATTGAAATCGGACACCATAGTTAGCTTTATAAGACCTTGGGGTAGATGTTATATAAGTGGCGTGACGAAATTCAAACTGTAAATATACTCGAATTACGCCGAAAATGAAGCTAACTACCCGCGATCTGTACACATAGGATTGAAGGGACAGTAGCAGCTAACGAAACCACTAATGTTCACAAAAATTCATTAAATTGAAATCGGACACCATAGTTAGCTTTATAAGACCTTGGGGTAGATGTTATATAAGTGGCGTGACGAAATTCAAACTGTAAATATAGCTACTCTAGTTATGCCGTCAGCTGGCAGCCAGCCAGCTCCACGGAGCTCCACGGAGCCCCGAGTATTCCAGTAGTCCAGTACCCAGGGAATGGAGGTTGCCACTTTCTCGTCAGACTGTGTGGAGCTCCTAGCTAAAGTCCGACACGTCTTACCAAATATTGCAATTAGCCATACATTTTCGTAAAACGGCCCATATTTGAGCTTTATATAGTTGATTTCTCGCTTAAAAAAAGTCTCAGAAGTGAATTTAATGACGAAATAGCCCGACAAACAATGTATAACTTTGCAGTGTCTGAAATATGAGACCTGCTGTCTCGTCTCCAAAGGGTTTCTATGGGGTTCGCTCAAACCAATCAGTGCGCAGCTCATCTAAATATTCATGAGCATACCATATTTGGAAGAAAAGCTCTTGTTCCAAATAGAGCCATATTCACAGGGTAGTTAAGGACCTAATAAAATAGTATTCGGGCAATTTTCAGCCCAACCAATGTTACATACCCTATTAGGAGACCTTAAGGAACAGTGTAAAATACCCTATATAATCATTCTATCACCCCTTTAAAGTGCTCATATTCTGCTCATTTTCAGGTTCATAATTGTATTTAGAGGTTGTACCAGAATAGGTTTACATGGTTTCATTTTCAAAAAACACTATATTTTTGTTGTACTGCACATTGCTGCAGCTCCTCTTTTCACCCTGTGTGTTGAGCTCTCTGTTTTAGCTACAGAGTGAGACATCTCACTTCTTTGTTGGGAGTCACACATGCGCAGTAGCTAGGTAGGGACTATTAGCCAGTCAGAAGCAGAGTATGAGGGCGTGCCACCCTAGCAGCTAGGCGAGCATTATAACGTGTGTTACAAAGTGACACACTTTGTTTGGAGCAGTTTGTGAACAGTGTTTTCTGTTGGAGATGGTGAGTCCCTTTGGGGTGGACTTTGGGATTTTTCACTTTGTAAACCTATAACATGCACAAAAAAGATATATAACACTATAAAGAATAAGGAAAAAGCCAAACAGCATAATAGGAGCACTTTAATTCCAGCTTGGTATATGGCTGCATTATTGTGAACTTGACACTGAAACAAGAGCTTGTTCCTATTTAAATTTGCACACAGTTTGATGCTAAGGTTCCATGTTTCTTTTACCGATGACTGCTGATTTCTTATTTTCTTATTTGTCTGTTGCTCAGACATAGGTTTACACTGGGGGCACTGGGCTAGCTATAAAAAAAAAAGAAATATGTGGAATATATCTTCAATGTTCAGCAAAATTTTGAACATGAGCAAAACAACTTGCTCAAACACATCTGAGGGAGTCAAGGGGTTTATACATTGATTGAAATACTGTACCCAGAGCCATATAGATAGTAATTATAATTATTAAGTAAAATGTATTTCTCTATCACTCTGACTGTACCTAATTATTGATGTCAACAAGCATATTTAAAGAGGTTATTTCCGCAAACAAAAAACACAAAGGGGAGGGAAGAGTAATGCCTTCATGTTGACTGCAGGGATAACATTAAATGAGAAAAGTTGCTCTACAGATGAATTAATATTTGAAAGCAACACAGAATGCCTGAGAGCCACGGCATTATATAATCCATTATATTGTTATATATTGAATTGTTACCTGCTGCATACACTTTGTGTTTCCCTTTATATTACTAAAGACATTTCCACCATAAATGTTCCCATAAAAAAAATCACCAGAATGCAGGAAATGAGTTTGTAACCTTAAAAATGTCCTGGAGAAGGACCCACAGACCCCCGCATAAAATGTGTCCTCCCCAATGTTGACGGTCAGATCTTTGAGCTGGTTCATGACAGTGACCATGAGGTCTTATCTTCACAGTTCTGCAAGTTTAGCGTACAACATTCAAATCACATTTAAATTCAAAGCAAATTTGCAGCGCTCCATGTAAGAGAGACAATTGAAAGTAACACATCAAATGATCAAACCTTACCAATGCCTCTTTAAAGCTGTTTTAAATACACAAACAGTTTCCAGCAAAGTGCAGTTAAATATTAAATATGTTTTAGTGTTTAAATGTCATGTGTTCTGGCTCCATCCGTCTTTTTACAGTCAGTCTTTCATATGAGTTTTTCTTTTTGCGCGCAGTATCTCAAACTATATTTGCTCTCCATGTACAAAACTAAATATCGATTTGTAAAGAGGACTTTCTACAACCTAAAAGCATCAAAGACCATTCAAACATATAGACAGTCCTCTCAGAAATCTGACTGGACACAATCAAGCTTTGTGACAGGAGACTCATCAACATGTGAACTTTTTGATGAACTCAGAGCTTCTCCTGTTTTGGCTGTTAGACACCGAGGTGTTTAAACATTCAATAAACAACTTGAGAAACATGAGTGTGTTTAATTATTTTTTAAGACAGTTTTCATACAGTAACTTTGTATATAGGACAGGTTATGCATCCAATTTAAATACAGATGACATGGGCAATAATACAATGTATTCCAACATTTAAATTCTTGTTATTCATTTAAACATTTGAATACAGATCCAGTTTAACAATGACACAATTGTAAGGGTTCATTTTTATGCAGCTAGTGTTTATTTCTCTTAAACACTTGTTGCACCGTAGAAAATCTACACCTCAATTTGAGATTGTCAAGAAATGTCATTGTTAACAAATAAATCCACATTCACATTAATCTTGATTACAGATCATTTGCAGTACTTACAATGGTGCATCCTACATTTTACATGTTAACTGTATGTAAAACATGTGAAAGTGTTTACTTCGGAACAAGAGCACAATTCAACTTGGAATAAGAGCGTGTACTCTTCACTTTATAGACCACCTCACATGGACTCTTCGTAGTTGGCCTCTCTATCTTTACGACTTTAAAGACTTCATAGGGAGGAATCAGCACTTCTGCTTCGTTCGGAAATTTAGAATAGCGGGCGATATCTGCTCCCATGCACGTGACAATCTCAAAGCATGACTTTTCTCCGAACATTTTATCGGCGTAACTACCCTGTGAGGCTGAGGTGAAACGGCCAAAGCGAAACTCTTTGTTTTCAACATCTTGGCTAAAGTACCTGTCGACTCTACGGTAGACAGTGAGACATTCTTTTCCCTTAGAGGCTCTTAAAGCTTGAATGGCAGTAGTCAGGAGAAAGTGAAGTGCGTGATACCCGAATGTGGTCTTGTACTTAGGTCCCTGGGTTTGAACTGCAGTGTTGAAATCACGAAACACATTGCTTTCGTCAGTGTAAGTACGAACAGCTACAATCTGGGTTTTTTTCAGTACTTCGGTAAACCATCTCCAAAATGGTATGTGTACATCGCTCGCTGAGTTGTCCCAGATATTTCTGAACTCGTTGTTGGCTTCCTTCTCCTTCTGCAGGTATTCTTTTTTTACCTTCTCCTTCATTGTATCTTTGCACCCATCATAGCTGTCGTCAACAGAGTTTTCAGCCATGTCCAGTGGAAGCACACTGTCTTTCCCAGCTACAGCACCAGATCCACCGGCCTTCTAAGAAATAATAGACATTTTGAGAACAATTAATCTTGTTTCCTCATCATCTTATGGATGTTAGTGCACAGCAGTTACAATGAAGCAACCCTACCATTGCAATTCCTGTAGAGACTCCATAAGTGAGAAGCACTGCTGCCAAAATGACCATCATTGCCATCTTCCACCAAAGCAGAAACCTGGAGACTGTTGTGGAAAATCTCTTTGGTGGTTGGTGATGAAGCTGGAAATTAAGATTGTCTGACACACCGGCTTTATCTGTTATTTTATTTATTCTCTTGCAAGAAAAAGGAGGCAGTTTGACAGAGTGTCAAGCAGTCTGCAAAAGTGCGTCGAGGAAACTAAGACTTTCACAGAGTTTTTATGGGTGAGCATGCATGGGGAGGGACTGTATTCTTGTCGACTCAGCAATCCTGGTCCAATGGCTCCTTTAGACGTCTTCTGAGGGTAATCCATAATGTATCACCTTTTATGATTTGGTTATTCCAGTACTGTACACGCTCATTTTCATGGGAGGCTGTTTGAACAAACTAAAACAGTTGTAATTTCATAGGAAATTTTGATTCTAACACACTTGCACTTTGTCCCCAAAAGAAAGGCAAGTCCCCACAATGTGACTGTGAACAAATGTATGTCCCCACAACAGGAATAATACACATTTGATGTTCTGTTGGGTGTCACTTATGGAGCAACTTCCTCACAACACAGACCTCGGCTGCTCAGTCTGAGTTCATCTGCCTGTTCATCCACCGCTCACATCTTTAACACATCACACATGAAAATAACACATTCTCTGTCTTTAGTTTATTTGTTAGACAATAGTGGGTGTAGAAAAAGGATGGATGTTTTTAGATGTTTACAATTAGCTGATCTTTTGAGTATATTGTAATTTTTACAAGTTAAGATGAACTCCTAAGCTGCACCAATTCTTAATTATGTGTGGTTTCCTTTATTTTATCAGATCTTTGAGCTGGTTCATGACAGTGACCATGAGGTCTTATCTTCACAGTTCTGCAAGCTTAGCGTACAACATTCAAATCACATTTAAATTCAAAGCAAATTTGCAGCGTTCCATGTAAAGGCAGTTACACACCAAACAGATGGCTGACCGGTGGCAGAAAAGCTAGTTGGACTGATCTGTCTCCCCGAGTTGGTCAAAAAAGTGCCTCAGAACACACCAAAGTGATGAGACGTAATACGTCTCCATAACAGCAGGCGGCGCTAATCTGTATTGTCGCCCAAAAAATGAAAACCGGCAGCTCACGCATTACACGGGTCTGGCTGCTGCTTCCGGATTTTGGATTTTTCGAACGGCCATTACTAGCGACTCATTGAGATTACGATTTCATATTGTACTAAAATAGTGTACCCGAAATGTGTTTCTGAAAACAGTTTAAGCGAGAAATAGGCCATGAAGTTGCTGAATCTGTCTTCATTTCAGATTGACAAAGTTCAGTTTAAAAGATGTTCATCAGATTTTGAGAGGCTTAGTCATGGTCATCCCGCTTGCCATTTCCGGGTGAGTCCCGACTGCCCTGTCTCCGACTGAGCATGTCAGGTCGGCCAAAATGAAGGCCGACAGGTCCTCCAACGGACGACGGCATGGAGCACACCGAACAGACTCGAGTCACTGACTTCGCCAGACTATCCAACGGCCGATTATCGGCCCGGTGTGTAACTGCTTTAAGAGAGACAAAATATCCCCTCCTGTTGAGAAAAGCTTGAACTGAACACATCAATGATATGCAACCTTACCAATGCCTCTTTAAAGCTGTTTTAAATGCACAAACAGTTTCCAGCAAAGTGCAGTTAAATATTAAATATGTTTTAGTGTTTAAATGTCATGTGTTCTGGCTCCATCCGTCTTTTTACAGTCAGTCTTTCATATGAGTTCATTTCTTTTTGCGCGCAGTATCTCAAACTATATTTGCTCTCCATGTACAAAACTAAATATCGATTTGTAAAGAGGACTTTCTACAACCTAAAAGCATCAAAGACCATTCAAACATATAGACAGTCCTCTCAGAAATCTGACTGGACACAATCAAGCTTTGTGACAGGAGACTCATCAACATGTGAACTTTTTGATGAACTCAGAGCTTCTCCTGTTTTGGCTGTCAGACACCGAGGTGTTTAAACATTCAATAAACATGCGCAACTTGTGAAACACAAGTGTGTTTAATTATTTTTTAAGACAGTTTTCATACAGTAACTTTGTATATAGGACAGGTTATGCGTCCAATTTTAAATACAGATGACATGGGCAATAATACAATACAAATACAACATACACATTTGATGTTCTGTTGGGTGTCACTTATGGAGCAACTTCCTCACAACACAGACCTCGGCTGCTCAGTCTGAGTTCATCTGCCTGCTCATCCACCTGAACTCCACCTGAACACACATGAAAATAACACGTTCTCTGTCTTTAGTTAATTTGTTAGACAATAGTGGGTGTAGAAAAAGGATGGATGTTTTTAGATGTTTACAATTAGCTGATCTTTTGAGTATATTGTAATGTTTACCAGTTAAGATGGACTCCTAAGCTGCACCAATTCTTAATTATGTGTGGTTTCCTTTATTTTATCAGCTCTTTGAGCTGGTTCATGACAGTGACCATGAGGTCTTATCTTCATAGTTCTGCATGCTTAGTGTACACATTCAAATCATGCCTGGATTATCTATAAGAGCACTTGGGCCAGTGCCGAGGGGCACCAACCATTCACAACCAGTGGGGGGGCACCACACGACACAGGCTTTAACAATGTTTTCCGTAAATTGTTATATTATTCACTTGAAATTGTTGAAAGACCATACATTGCTTGTTAATGAACACTAATTTCACTTAATAATATTAATACCTTATAAATAAATCAGTATATTTCTACAACATTTTTTGTCACATAGCAAACATCTCACTTTCCGCTAGCTGCCTGTCCCCTGAACACACTGTAAAAAAAAAAAGTGGTCTCTGTAGACAGCCCAGGCTCCACAAACGGCAACAAAAACAAACTGGCCAACCTGAGGGCTATTTCACAAAACCAAGATAAGGGATTAAGCTAGGATTTCCCAGTTATCCTGGCTCAATTTAGCCTTGACTCGCTTTCACAAAAGCAGAGGCACCTAAGTTACCATGGAGATTTATTCTGTACAGCTAGCCTGGTCCCGACCAGGCTAACAGCCAGGATTTATTTAATCCTGGAGCCTTTTCTGTTCACTCAGCAGTGCTTTTACCTTATTGTTATCAGCCTGCATTAAAATACAACAGGTGCATGTTGCTGTTCATTTAAGTACTGTTATTATTTAAAGTTGTGACCATTATTTTTTATAATTATTCATGTGACATTGTTACTGTTATATTGCTGTATGAAGACTGCTGTTCATATTGTTAGAAGTTTGTTGTATTACGGCAGTTGTTCGAGATAATTAGAAAAATAAATACATAAATATGATAAAGTTGCCAATGTGTTTTAAATTAAGTCTGTTACTAAGGGCAATATATAAAGTGCTATACATGTGTGTTTCTATAGTGGACCAATGCACCTTAAATAATTTTAGTTGATTAATTTTTTTTGTATTCTTTAACGACTATAATTTGGGAGGATTGTACAATTTTAAGAACATATCCTAATTGTACAATCCTTCCAAATTACAGTCTTAGTTCACTGAACCAATACCTATAT
This sequence comes from Sander vitreus, assembly GCF_031162955.1. NCBI lineage: Eukaryota > Metazoa > Chordata > Actinopteri > Perciformes > Percidae > Sander > Sander vitreus. The sequence continues at coordinate 32,049,133 of NC_135859.1, forward strand.
ATTGTAGACTACTGTACATTCATGTAACAACAGGGAGAGGACACCCCAATGGTTTTTGACCTTATATTTTGCCTGGGGGAAATGACTGATGATCACTCTGTTACATTCATGTTTACAATGTGCAATGACATTTATCATTTAATTATCTTTATAGTTTCTAGATTTTAGAGTCCAATTTCTTCAGTGTCTTTCTTTTCTATGCACGTATACATACGAGGGAGCAAAGCATATAATATGTAAAGAAGGAAACTCATCCTCTATAAAAAGAAAAAGCGTGGCAGATAGCGGACCGACTGAATGATGAATTTACATTTACGAACTACTGCTCTTAACTGAAACCATTCAATGAGTCACTGGTCATTTGCAAAAACAAACAGTTGTACACTTTGCATTAAAAGCGAGCAGTGGAACTTAATATGACTTAGGACATTTATATTTTAGCCCATGAGAGAGAGGGAGGAACAGAGTGAAAGAGATATTTATGCATCATATTCTAGCGTTGTAGAAACTTGATCTTCATGGTAATCTTTTCGCAAAAGTGCGTCGTTTTTTCTAGCCTCTGTTTTGTTTGACTATACTTAGAACGTCAACAAGAAGTAACGTTATCCAACATCGCTTAGAGCACCTTTAAATATGTTTTAGTGTTTAAATGTCTGGAAAAATGTCAGAAATGTGTTCTGGCTCCATCCGTCTTTTTACAGTCAGTCTTTCATATGAGTTTTTCTTTTTGCGCGCAGTATCTCAAACTATATTTGCTCTCCATGTACAAAACTAAAGAGGACTTTCTACAACCTAAAAGCATCAAAGACCATTCAAACATACAGACAGTCCTCTCAGAAATCTGACTGGACACAATCAAGCTTTGTGACAGGAGACTCATCAACATGTGAACTTTTTGATGAACTCAGAGCTTCTCCTGTTTTGGCTGTTAGACACCGAGGTGTTTAAACATTCAATAAACAACTTGAGAAACATGAGTGTGTTTAATTATTTTTTAAGACAGTTTTCATACAGTAACTTTGTATATAGGACAGGTTATGCATCCAATTTAAATACAGATGACATGGGCAATAATACAATGTATTCCAACATTTAAATTCTTGTTATTCATTTAAACATTTGAATACAGATCCAGTTTAACAATGACACAATTGTAAGGGTTCATTTTTATGCAGCTAGTGTTTATTTCTCTTAAACACTTGTTGCACCGTAGAAAATCTACACCTCAATTTGAGATTGTCAAGAAATGTCATTGTTAACAAATAAATCCACATTCACATTAATCTTGATTACAGATCATTTGCAGTACTTAAAATGGTGCATGCTACATTTT